>NC_057811.1:254920135-255220135 GCF_018294505.1 Triticum aestivum
CGGAGGAGGCAGCGGCGGGCTCGGGCGGGCCCGCTGCGGGCTTCGCGGGCCGGCGGCGGGGCGGTTGGACATTGTCCGGCGCGGACGGACACGTCCGGCGGCGCGGTGGGAAAAATCTCTAGGGTTCGTCTGCGAATCCGTTTTTCGGGATGCCCACATATAAATAGGTAGAGGGAGCTAGGAGGCTCCAAATGAGGTGCGGTTTTCGCCCACACGATCGTGATCGAACGACCTAGAGCATGGAGGAGAGTTGGTGGGTTTTGGGCTGGTTTTGGAGAGGGTTTTTTGCTGGACACTCAAATGGACTTTGCGGATGCCCGGTTAACCGTTGGAGTACCAAACGACCTCCGAATGGAACAAAACTTGACCGGTAGTCTCCGGGTGGTATATTAAGACCACTTGACAAGCCTCGGTCCATTCCGAGAAAGTTTGACACACGCACATGAAAGAAAACTAGAGGGGTGCACCGGAGAAGATAGGAGCGCCGGATTGGAAAACGGACAACGGGGAAAATGCTCGGATGCATGAGACGAACACGTATGCGAATGCAATGCACATGATGACATGATATGAAAATGCATGACATGACAAAATACAAAACGAAAGACAAAACCCGACAACGGAGGGAAAAACATATCACATAGCCAAATGGCAAGAGTCGGAGTACAAATATGGCAAGTTACATGCGGGGTGTTACACCCCTCAGCGGCATCTCGGCTGACAAGAACTGCGGGAAGTGAATCCAAGTGCGCAGAGGCATCGCCGCCCACATCACGAGTTCACGCGAGGAGCCCGCGGCGTGGGCTCCTGGGGCGACAGCGCGCACCACCACGGCGCGGCGACCACGGCCACAGCATGGGCGGCACTGCTCGCCGCCTCTTCCTCCGGAGCCCTCGACTTGGGCGTACAAAGGCAGCCGATACCCGGGAGGAGGCCGCTCACACCAAGGCCTCGACACCTCCGGCCTCACGACTACGTCGCGGTGATGGGCCAGCCTCTTCTTCGGCGGAAGTGGCCCCGGCTCGTCGCGGGGTGCCCCTGCTAGCTATGAAGCAGGGGAGAAGAAGGGAGCGAAGCAGGAAGATATGAGCGACGGGGGCTCCGCCCCCTTCCTCATTTATAGCGGGAGAAGGCCAACCGGCGACCCCCACGATCACAGGTAATGATGGTTTTCTCTGCATGTATCAGGGACTCGTCAAGTCAGGCAGTTGCTGAGGCAGCATGGGGAAGCGGAGACGCCCACATCCCGTCAGTCGCCACGCGTCAATCAAGGCCGCAGGCTGTTGCGGCACGCGGCGCTCCGCACTTGCCCCTTGGCTTCGCCTCGAAGCCAAGTCCGATTGCGCCTTGGGCCCGGGGGCTACTGTCGGTGTCCTCAGAATGGGGGTCCCCAGACATGCCTGCCTATGGCCCATGGAGTGGCTCCACCAGCGGCCCCGTATGGCCCATCTTCATCAGCCAACGCTCAAGACCATCGCGAGGGACCAAGCCTCGCGAGGCGAACAACGCAAGACCTCCTCGGGGGCGGCCTCACCAGGCTGGCTCACAAGGGGCGGAAAGATCGAGGCAAGGGGCACCTCGCGAGGTTTCTGTGACGTTAGCCATGATGACCAAGGCCAGGCGGGCGCCAGAGTGCACAGCATACTCGTTTCCTCTTTGGTGCTAAAGAGGCAAGCGTAGGCGAGGAATCCCGAGGCATCAAGCAAAGGTTTCCATATCGGTGCAACAAGACCAAGACCAGCAGGGCGGCAGGACGAAGGTCACCGTGGAGCCCAAGACGGCGTCACCATCAGAGCCTTTGGCACGCGAAGTCCACCTTTAGTTAGGATAACTTGTACTAGTTGTCTCCCTTCAAATTTGGCCGTTGTCGGATCCCTTCCCACCTACATTTGGGAAGAGGACCATTGCCTCTATAAATAGGACTAGCCACCACAGTAGGAGGCAACTGATCTTGGGCTATTCAGATCATCCTCATCCACACAAGCACACCAAGCACAAGAGCACCTCTCCTCGGGAGGCTGTTCTTCCCTTGTAACTGTTCATTCTCAGCCCGAGAGGCAATCCACCACACCACACTGGAGTAGGGTATTACACCACATCGGTGGCCCGAACCAGTATAAACCTTGTGTCTCTTGTTCTGTGAGTTCGACGCGCTGAGCTTTGAGATTGCGGTGAGGGCGTGAGCCTGGGGGAAGAGAGATCTTCATGCGCATCCCAGAGTTCGAACCTCAAGGGTTTTGTCGGAACCCGAAATCCGACACGAGGGACCAAGCCTCGTGAGGCAGACAACACAAAGACCTCCTCAGGGTAGCCCCACTAGGCTGGCTCCCGAGGAGCGGAGATCTCTATGCAAGGGGCACCTCGCGAGATTCACGTGACGTGAGCCATGATGACCAAGGAAAGGCGGGCGCCAGCAGGCGCAGTGTACCAGTTTCCTCTTTGGTGTTAAAGAGGAAGGCGCAGGCGAGGATTCCCGAGGCATCAGGCAAAGGTTTCCATATCAGTGCAACGAGACCAAGACCAGCAGGATGGCAGGACGGAGGTCATCGCGGATCCCACGACAGCATCACCACCAGAGCCTTCGACAGGCGAAGACCACCTTTTGTAAGGATAGCTTGTACTAGTTGTCCACTGTAACGCCCACGATGCGGCTATATCTCTCACGTGTCGAGGCACGACTTAGAGGCATAACCGCATTGTAGGTTTTGTCGCAAGAAGGGTCATCTTCACACAATCCCATGTAATGAACAAGAATGGGATAAAGAGAGTTGGCTTACAATCGCCACTTCACACAATACATTAATAATTTCATACATCATCCAAATACACACATAGTCCGACTACGGACAACCAAATGAAAAGAAGATAACCCAACTTCTAGATCCCCGATTGTCCCAACTGGGCTCCACTACTGATCAACCGGAAACGAAACATAGTAACGACCAAGGTCCTCGTCAAACTCCCACTTGAGTTCGGTAGCATCACCTGCACTGGTATCATCGGCACCTGCAACTGTTTTGGTAAAATCTGTGAGTCACGAGGACTCAGCAATCTCACACCCGTGAGATCAAGACTATTTAAGCTTATGGGTAAGGAAAGGGTAAAGTGGTGAGGTTGCAGCAGCGGCTAAGCAAAGTATGGTGGCTAACTTACGAAACAAGAGCGAGAAGAGAAGCTTAACAAGCGTTCGTCAACTAGTAATGATCAAGAAGTGATCCTGAACTCCTACTTACGTCAAACATAACCCAAAAACCGTGTTCACTTCCCAAACTCCGCTGAAAAGAGACCATCACGGTTACACATGCGGTTGATGCATTTTAATTAAGTCAAGTGTCAAGTTATCTACAACCGGATATTAACAAATTCCCATCTGCCACATAACCGCGGGCACGGCTCTCGAAAGTTTATACCCTGCAGGGGTGTCCCAACTTAGCCCATCACAAGCTTCACGGTCAACGAAGGATATTCCTTCTCCCGGGAAGACCCGATCAGTCTCGGAATCCCGGTTACAAGACATTTCGACAATGGTAAAACAAGACCAACAAAGCCGCCCGATGTGTCGACAATCTCGATAGGAGTCGCACGTATCTCGTTCTCGGGACACACCGGATAGGTCAAGCTACGAGTAAAACCAGTCCTCAAGTTGCCCCGAGGTGGCCCAGCAGGCTGCCCGGTTCGGACCAACACTTAGAGAAGCACTGGCCCGGGGGGGTTAAAATAAAGATGACCCTCGGGTTGGCCGACCCAAGGGAAGGGTAATAGGTTGTTAGGCAACTGTAAAACCAAGGTTGGGCCTTGCTGGAGGAGTTTTATTCAAAGCGAACTGTCAAGGGGTTCCGATAACACCCAACCATGTAAGGAACGCAAAATCAAGGAACATAACACCGGTATGACGGAAACTAGGGCGGCAAGGGTGGAACAAAACACCAGGCATAAGGCCGAGCCTTCCACCATTTACCAAGTATATAGATGCATTAATTAAATAAGAGATATTGTGATATCCCAAAAATATCCATGTTCCAACAAGGAACAACCTTCAACTTCACCTGCAACTATCAACGCTATAAGAGGGGCTGAGCAAAAGCGGTAACATAGCCAAACAACGGTTTGCTAGCAAAGGTGGGTTAGAGGCTGACATGGCAATTTGGGAGGCATGATATGGCAAGTGGTAGGTAGCACGGCATAGCAATAGAGCGAAACAACTAGCAAGCAAAGATAGAAGTGATTTCGAGGGTATGGTCATCTTGCCTGAAATCCCGCTAGGAAGAAGAACGAGTCCATGAAGAAGACAAATGGATGTAGTCGAACGAATCCTCACAACTCCGGAACGAAACACCAGGCATAAGGCCGAGCCTTCCACCCTTTACCAAGTATATAGGTGCATTAATTAAAATAAGAGATATTGTGATATCCCAACATATCCATGTTCCAACTCGGAACAAACATCATCTTCACCTGCAACTAGCAATGCTATAAGAGAGGCTGAGCAAAAGCGGTAACATAGCCAAACAACGGTTTGCTAGGAAAGGTGGGTTAGAGGCTGGACATGGCAATATGGGAGGCATGATATAGCAAGTGGTAGATAGCGCGGCATAGCAATAGAGCGAACAACTATGAAGCAAAGATAGAAGTGATGTCGAGGGTATGGTCATCTTGCCTGAGATCCCGCAAGGAAGAAGAACGAGTCCATGAAGAAGACAAACGGACGAAGTCGAACGAATCCTCACAAACGCGACGTTATCGGAACTAACCCGAAGAAACAACACCGGAAAGAAGCAAACGACATGGTAAAAAACCATCACATGAACATGGCATGATGCACAATCAAGAATGATGCATGTCCGGTTTAATGATTCATGGCATGGCAAATGCCACAAACAACACTACAAATTAAGTGGAGCTCAATATGCAACGAGTTGCATATTAACGAAACACCACATCAACTATTTAGTTCTCTCTCGTTTATGTACCCAACAATATTAAATGTTGATTAACATGGCAAGAGGTGAAGCATAAGTAAACTAACTATTTAGGCAAGTTAAAATGACGCTGGAACAACAAACAACAATTCTGGAAAATCCCCATCTGCATATTTTGAATTTGGTACCGTTCTGTCCTAAACACAATTTTAATGTTGTTAACGGCAAAATAAAGTGTACCAAGTTAAACTATGCATTTTTCCACCCCATTTACTTATAAAGTTTATTTAATTTGGAGCTACGGTTATTTAGTTATGAAATAAAACATTTTAGCATGGCATTTAAGCAAATTAATGCAAACAGCAATTTAAACATTTTAAACATGGATGAAAGTAGCATATTATGAAACTAGACAAAATTCTAAGCATTTTACATGTATAAATTATTTACATATGATGCACAGTTCTGGAGTTATTAAATGCATGATCATGAGGGTTTTTCTGCAAAACTGCCAACTCGGGATAATTAGCTAAATTCGCAGACGCTGAAAAAACATAAGCGGGCCGAAACTGGCTAGCCCAACAGAGCCATCCCCGACTGTTGCAATTCTTAGCTTCATCATTATTCCATCTTACTGTTGGTTGACTTCACATGCCATGAAATGCTCTGTGGTGAGTGGTACAAGCTCACCAACATGCCTACTTATCGTTGTTCCTGCCATGTACTGTTATTTTCACCAAGTCTGAAACTGTTATATCATTTGCCATGTTTGCATGGATGCTACCATGTTTTCTGTTGATCTTTGGAATATGTTCATTAAGGGAGTTTTGTTCTTTGTCTTCCGTATTAGCATGCCATTCTCTATTTTGCCATGTTAGTTTGCTGTAACATGTTGTTTGATAGCTCTAAACATTGTAACCTGATGTTATTTCTGCCATGTCCAGTGATTTCTACCAAGTCTGTGAACTTTTATTATTTGCAATCTTGACATGTCCTTTTGAGCATGTTCTAGTGATTTCTAGAGATAGCTCAGTGTTCATGTTTTGTCATGCTTTACCTGTACATCATGTCCATGCCTTTTGTTTTCATCTTGAGGTCATGTAGCATATTGTTTTGATGCTTGCTAGTTGCCTAGTTGCTGTTTTCGACAGCTTGTCCTTTACACATGTTTCATATGTATGTGTTGAATCGTTGCTCCGTTTTGAGTGTGCTATATATGGAACTTGCTTAGTTTTGCATTTAGTTTCATGTTACCTTGTTGCATTCATGTTTTGAGTGTGTTTGATTGATGTTTGTATGCATTTTGCATCAATGCCATGCTTAACTTGTTTTGCTCATATCTTCTAGGCCGTAGCTCCGAATTAAATGAACTTTATATGTAACTTGACTAGAATTTCGTGTAGCTCATCTTGGTGCATCCTAACTTGATGTTTAACAACTCGAACATATGGTTTATTCAGATCTGGACCAATTTCGAAATTTGCATATGAGGACTTACCGGAATTGTTATATGTTGTTTCCAGCCTCATTTAAACTTGCTTTGATGTGTTGTTCTTGTATGCATCATCTCTTGCCATGAGTAGCTTCAAATAGACTCGTCATGCATCATACTTGGTTGAGGATCATGTCATGTTTATGTGTTGTTTGTTTACCTTGTTGTTTGCTTCTTTCCGGTTGTGCTCCTTCCTGTTAGTTCATGTTTCATTGCGATCGTGAGGATTCGTTCGTCTACGCTTGGTTCGTCTTCGTGGCTTCATCTTCTTCATGGACTCGTTCTTCTTCCTAGCAGGATTTCAGGCAAGATGACCGTCACCTTGGATCTCACTACTATCATTGCTATGCTAGTTGTCTCGATGCTATCGCTATGTCGCGCTACCCACCACTGGTTTATCAAGCCTCCCTAATCGCCATGATAGCCTCTAACCATTTACACCCTTCCTAGCAAACTGTTGTTTGGCTATGTTACCATTTTTCTCAGCCCCTCTTATAGCGTAGTTAGTTACAGGTGAAGATGAAGTTTGTTCCATGTTGGAACATGGATATGTTGGGATATCACAATATCTCTTATTTTAATTAATGCATCTATATACTTGGTAAAGGGTGGAAGGCTTGGCCTTATGCCTGGTGTTTTGTTCCACTCTTGCCGCCCTAGTTTCCGTCATACCGGTGTTATTTTCCTTGATTTTGCGTTCCTTACGCGGTTGGGTGTTATGGGAACCCCTTGAAAGTTCGCTTTGAATAAAACTCCTCCAGCAAGGCCCAACCTTGGTTTTACCATTTGCCTCACCACCACCTACTTTTCCCTTGGGAGTCGCGCTCTCGAGGGTTATCTTTATTTTAACCCCCCCCCCCTGGGCCAGTGCTTCTCTAAGTGCTGGTCCGAACTAGATTCCTTTGCAGTGCCACCTTGGGGAAACTTGAGGGCTGGTTTTAGTTGTACGGAGTGCTCATCCGGTGTTGCCTTGAGAACGAGATATGTGCAGCTCCTATCGGGATGTCGGCGCATCGGGCGGTCCTGCTGGTCTTATTTTACCATTGTCGAAATGTCTTGTAACCGGGATTCCGAGTCTGATCGGGTCTTCCTGGGAGAAGGAATATCCTTCGTTGACCGTGAGAGCTTGCGATGGGCTAAGTTGGGACACCCCTGCAGGGTATATACTTTCGATAGCCATGCCCGCGGTTATGTGGCAGATGGGAATTTGTTAATATCCGGTTGTAGTAAACTTAATTAAAATACACCAACCGCGTGTATAACCGTGATTGTCTCTTTTCGCGGATGTTCGAGAGGAGAACACGGTTGGGTTATGTTTGACCGTAAGTAGTTCAGGATCACTTCTTGATCATTACTAGTTGGCGACCGCTTGGGTACTTTCTCATCTTACTCTTGTACTCGTAAGTTAGCCACCATACATGCTTAGTCGCTGCTGCAACCTCACCACTTTACCCCTTCCTTACCCCTTTAAGCTTTGCTAGTCTTGATAGCCATGGTAATGGGATTGCTGATTCCTAGTGGCTCACAGATTACTACAAAACTAGTTGTAGGTACAGGTTATGCGATGATCATGACGCGAGAGCGATGTTTATTGTTTTGGAGTTCTTGTTCCGCTTCTTCTTGTTCGAGGGATAGGTTCCGGGTCGGCAGCCTGGGCTAGCAGGGTGGATATTGTTTGAGTTCCTGTTTGTGTTTCATCTGTAGTCGGATGTTGTTCTTATGTATGATGTATTGATGTATTCTTGTGGCATTTGTATGCCTTGTATGTATCCCCATCTATTATGTAATGTTGATGTAATGATATCCACCTTGCAAAAGCGTATCAATATGCGGTTCTATCCTTGGTGGGACCTTCGAGTCTCTTTAGGACAGTATCGCATATTGGGCGTGACAATCTTGCTCCTCTAGCTTGATCTTGGTCCCTCTGAACTGCATGTTGGTTCTTCAAATCTCTTGGTCCCTCAATCTTTGGCTTAAGTTGGTGCCTCAATCTTGTTCTTGTGCTTGTGCACAGTCTGAGCAACAGACCCAGGGTTTGTTGCACTGACAGAAGCCCCCAGGCCTACCCCGAACGCGCTCCTGAGCGTCATTGGGGTAGGGCCTAATAAGTGCACAGGCAGGGTTGCTGAAGGGGTTAGCCCCTTGAGGTTTGCATTGTTGCTTCATTAGCCTTAATTTCGGGACGGTTTCCCGTTTCCCCGCGCATCATGTGTGACGTTGTGGGAGAACTCGGATTGTAGCCCACGGATTCTCCTGCCCGCATGGTCACAGGACGGAAACTACCATCCCACTCGCCTCCTGCCCCACATGCCCCTGCCACGTGTTCCGCATGCCTTGGGCATGGTAGGTGGTGGATGCGGAGGACACGGGGAGGGGTGCCATGGCAGAAAAACCGGGCGTCGATGGTTAGAGTGGACGGCCGGCCTTGACCCTCAGAGTCACATTGGTACAGAGAGGCTGCATTGGAGGAGGAGGGTGGCCATTTCCCGTATGAGGAGCCAACCCCCTGCCACGTTTCCCTATAAGAAGGGGGTCGGGGCGGTGTTCTTCTGCACACACTTCTCCTTCTTCTGTGTAGTTCTTCTCTCTTAGTCATGGCGCGAGGGCGAGGGCGCAGTGGTGCTCCGGCGGCGGCGACAAGGGCTTCTTCTCGACAGCGCGCCCCTCATCCTCCGGACTCTGAGGCAGAGGAATCATCCGCGAGGAGGGGAGTAAGGGGGCGTGGTCGTGGTCGCCATGGTGCTCGAGGAGGAGGAGGGCGGGGCGGTGCCTTGGTGACGCCCATGCCGGCGGCTCCTCCACCGATGGAAGGCCACATTGGCGACCAACCCTAGGAGTTCATCATCAGGTTGTACAAGCCCGTGTATGGTCACCTTCGCCTCCCAACTCCCTTTGCGAGGGACATGGAGCTCGAGCAACCACGCGCTGTGCAGCTGCATATGATGGGCTGCGGGAATGGAGGTATGAGGGTTGATGTTGACTTTCCTTCTCCTCACATGATGTATCTTCGCCGCCGCTGGAAGACCTTCGCCCGTGCTCACGGTTTCTCGGAGGGGCACATTCACTAGTTCAAACTAATGGAGAATGGCCTGCTGTCTGTCAAGATCTTCGGGTGCTCGGGAGGCCGTTTGGGGTGCTGCGCGGAGAGCTTGACCGCCGATGAAAGCTTCTCCTTGGGCGAAAGCGACAAGGAGGATAGTGATGACGATGACGACGACGGCGGGCGGGGGAGCGACGACTCTGACTCCGGCTGATCGCCGCCAGCACCATCTTCATCAGGCGCCAGCGCCATCATCTACATCTGCGTCTCTTCCCCGGCAAGGTGATTTGCCGGGGAGTTGGATGCAGAGGTGTGGATGGTGCTGCCGGGTCCCTCGAGCAGCTTTCCAGCTGGACCCTGGCAGGCTTCCTCTCAGGCTGTTGTTTCGTTAGCCCTGTAGAGTCCTGCTGGCCCTGGTGGCAATGGTTGGCGGGGCCCCCTTCCGCCGTGATCTCCATCGAGGCGTTCCATCGCGCTTCCGTTCCCGTCAGGCTACCTCTCCTGGAGCCCGATGGGAGCAGGATGGGCCTCCGCCTAGGTGCTCTTTTTGCCCTCCTCGCCTTTGACGGTTGTGCCTAGGAGGAGAGGGAGAAGAAACGGCATTATGGAGCACTTATCTTTTTTCAATCTTAAACTTGCAGGCAATCGCCTCAAATAATGTAATCTCCCGAGTCCATCTTTGTGTTCTATAAGGCATATAAGTGAAAAACATGAACCTTGCCGGGAACCCGTCCATGTGTATGTCCATGTAGAGGTGGAGTGCGTATTTAATGAAAATGAACGAGTTTTCCTCGATAGGATATCCTGCCGGCATCCTCTTTGTCTGCCGAAGAGCTACGACTGCCGGGGGTCACACTGAGGGGCCAGCCCCCCGCCAGCTCCTTTTTACTAAAGGCTACTGCGACCATCCTGACTGAAGCAACGTTCGAGTCATGGATGGGAGCACCTCAGTTTCAAAAGAGAGGCGAGTTTTTTCTCATGGAAAGTTATAGCTTTACAGAACACTAATAGACAAGAGGTAAAACTTATCTGTTTGGCTTGCCGGGGATTGCTTTGCCATGCAATCTTCTTGTCCCTTGTCGAAGCCAAGTTCGCGGTAGGAACCTGCAACTTCATGTAGATGAGAATGAATGCAAGATGCGATCCTATCTATATGCATATGCAAATACTCATGAAATGCATATGCAGTGATCTTGCTGTGCTCATGCATGCATGCAATCTTAGTTGGGGGCCCCCCTACAGCGTTTCTTTATTTTCTCTTGCGCGGGTCATCGCCCCGTCTTTGTACAAGGGGTTACATGCAGCTGAGGCAAGGCCTGTACAAAAGTGTGGCTACCGGGCAGTGCCCGGCAGCCTCGCGCCTTACGGGTAGTACTTGCGGAGATGCTCAATTTCCATGAGTTTTGCAACTGAGTGCCATCTCCGGTCTCCAAACGGACTGCGCCGTGTCTGGTGACTCGTACCACCCAATCAGGGCCTTCCCACTTTGGTGACAGCTTGTTTGTACCCTTGGCGGACTGAACGCGCCTAAGGACAAGGTCACGTTCCTCAAAACACCGGGTATGAACCCTGCAGCTGTGATAGCGACATAGGGCTTGCTCGGAGCATGCAACACATGTAGCAGCCCAGAGACGGTTCTCCTTGAGTATCACAGCATCCTCACGCCAGTGCTGATCTTGCGCTACTTCATTGGAGGCAAGCACTCGAGGTGACCCATAAATGAGTTCCGTGGGGATAACTGCTTATGCCCCGTAGACTAGGGAGAAGGGAGTTTGTCCGGTAGCTCGGTTAGGTGTCGTTCTGAGGGACCATACAACTACCGGTAGCTCCTCAATCCACCGTCTGTCGTGCTTCTGCAGTGTATCGAAAGATCTTGTCTTGAGTCCACGTAGCACTTCAGTGTTCGCCCTCTCAGCTTGTCCATTGCTCCGAGGGTGTGCCACAGAGGCGAATGAGATCTTGCATCCGAGGTTAAGAACATATTGCATGAAGGCGTGGCTCATGAATTGGGTGCCGTTGTCGGTGATGATCCTTGCCGGAACTCCAAAACGACACACCAATTCTTTCAAGAACTTAATAGCTGATTGAGCAGTCACCTTTCTCACGACAGTCACTTCCGGCCACTTTGTAAACTTGTCGATGGCGACGACGAAGAAGTCAAAGCCTCCGATTTCTCGGAGGAAGGGGCCGAGGATATCAAGCCCCCAGACCGAAAATGGCCATGATAAAGGGATTGTCAGAAGGGCTTGGGTAGGCAGGTGTGTTCTCTTGGAATGGAACTGGCAGGCTTCAAATGTCGTGACGAGCTCACTGCACCTTGGAGGGCTGTGGGCCAATAGAATCCTTGTCGGCATGCTTTCCCAACTAATGCCCTTGATCGAATGTGTGAGCCGCACATTCCTCTGTGAATCTCAGCCAGCAGTTCCTTTCCATCCTCCCGGCAGACACACTTCAATTTCACACCGTTTGGCCTCCTTCTGTATAGAGTGTCATCGAAAAACTGATACATACTGGCCCTCTGGGCTACTTTTGCAACTTCATCTTGGTCGCCGAGAAGTTCTCTGGTTCGGAGGAAGCGCATGATGTGCCTTGCCCAAGTTGGAGCCTGGGGCTAGGCAACAAGGACTAGCGGCACCTCCTCTGCTACGGGAGCACCAGCCTCGTTCGCGGGGTCCATTGGCCCGACTGGAGGGGGTGGTCTGGAAGGCTGTGAGGAGTTGTTTCCGGGAGGGTCTCTGCCGGGAGCGGACGGCTCGACCGGGAGAGGCTTACCGTAGTCGAACTTTCTCCTTTTGCGGGTCATTGTGGCTGGTGATACGGAGGGCTGAAAGAGACGGAGAACAGAAGTTCCTGGTTCCACAAGAAGCTTTTGTGCAGCACACTTTGATAGGTGATCAGCTACGCTGTTTTCCGCACGGGGTACGTGCTTTGTTTGCAACCCGTCAAAGTGCTCCTCCAATCTCCTCACTTCCTCGACATATGCTTCCATCAATGGGCTTTGATAATCCTTGTTGACTTGTCGCACCAGAAGCTGTGAATCTCCTTGTATGATTAGCTTCTTAATTCCCAATTCTGCTACAATTCTGAGCCTGGCAAGGAGCCCTTCATACTCAGATGCATTGTTGGTGGCTTCTTCCCGGGCAAAGTGCATTTGGACGACGTACTTCAAGTGCTCCCCAGAGGGGGCAAAAAGAAGAACGCCAGCCCCTGCACTTTATAGGGAAAAAGCACTATCAAAATACATAATCCATTCTTGGGGCGATTCCTTGTTGGGGATAGCTGTCTCTGTCACTTCCTCATCAGGGGTTGGTGTCCATTCTGCAATAAACTCTGCCAGCGGCCTGCTCTAAATAGTTGATGTGCTCTCAAACTTCAAACTGAAGCTGGATAACTCCAAAGCCCACTCCACTATTCTGTCGGTAGCCTCAGGGTTTCGGAGTATCCTTTTCAATAGAAAACGAGTGTCAACCGTAATCTCATGGGCTTGGAAGTAGTGGCGCAATTTCCTTGAGGCGATAATGAGACCAAAGATCAACTTTTGCAAGCTATATTACCTCGATCTAGCCCCTCGTAACAAGGAGCAGATGAAGTACACTAGCGCTGCACCACTTTTTTCCTTGCCACATCCTCGGGGTTGCCCTCGTTGTCGTGCTCATTGCTGTTCTAATCCTTTTCTAACTCTGTCGTTGTCGGATTTTGGGTTTCGGCAAAACCCTCGAGTTTCGAACACTGGTGTGCGCACGAAGATCTCTCCTCCCCCAAGCACTCTCCCTCACCGCAATCTCAAGGCTCAGAGCGTCGAACTCGCAGAACAAAGGGACACAAGATTTATACTGGTTCGGGCCACCGATGTGGTGTAATACCCTACTCCAGTGTGGTGTGGTGGATTGACTCTTGGGCTAAGGAAGAACTAGTACAGGGGAAGAACAACCACCTGAGGAGAGGCGCTCTTGTGCTCGGTGAGCTTGTGTGGTTGAGAATGATCTGAATGGCCTCGGATCAGTTGCCTCTCACTTTGGTGGCTAGCCCTATTTATAGAGGCCCTGGTCCTCTTCCCAAATGCTGGCGGGAAGGGATGCCACAATGGCCAAATTTGAAGGGAGACAACTAGTACAAGTTACCCTGACTAAAGGTGGTCTTCGCCTGCCAAAGGCTCTGGTGGTGACGCTGTCTTGGGCTCCACGGTGACCTCCGTCCTGCTGGTCTTGGTCTCGTTGCACTGATACGGAAACCTTTGCCTGATTCCTCGGGACTCCTCGCCTGCGCCTGCCTCTTTTCCACCAAAGAGGAAACAAGGACACTGCGTGCGCTGGCACCCGCCTGGCCCCCGCCTGGCCCCGGTCGTCATGGCTTGCGTCACAGGAACCTCGCGATGTGCCCCTTGCCTTGATCTCTTCGCCCCTCGCGAGCCAGCCTGGTGAGGCCGCCCCCGAGGTGGTCTTGCGTCGCCCGCCTCGCGAGGCTTGGCCCCTCGCAAGGGTCTTGAGTGTTTGCTGGTGAAGATGGGCCGTACAGGGCTGCTGGTGGAGCCACACCGTGGGCCGCAGGCAGGCAAGTCTGGGGACCCCCATTCCCAGGACGCCGACTATAGCCCCCGGGCCCATGGCGCGCCCGGACTTGGCTTCGAGGCGAAGCCAAGGGGCAACTGCAGAGCGCCGCGGGCCCCAACGGCCTCCGGCCCCGTTTGACGCATGGCGATTGATGGGACATGGGCGTCTCCGGTTCCCCACGCTGCCTCGGCAACTGCCCGACTTGACGAGTCCCTGCTGCATGCAGAGAAAAATCATCATTACCTGTGATCGTGGGGATCGCTGGTTGGCCTGCTTCCGCTATAAATGAGGAGGGGGCCGGAGCCCCCGTCGCTCATCTCTTCCTGCTCCGCTCGCTTCTTCTCCCTTGCTTCATTGCTAGTAGCAACACCCATGGCGCCCGCGAACAGCTTCTCGGCCGCAGAAAAGGGGAAGGCCCACCAGGAGGGGCCCGACTCTCTGCCGCCTAAGAGGGGGCGCGGCCGTCCCCGCAAGCACACCATGGCCCCCGCCGTGACCCTTCGCGGCCACGGCGCCTCTTCATGCGGTGGAAGTCGCCCAGGTCATGGTAGCCCCGTCGATGAGGGAAGGCGCGCCATGGTCGCACGGCCTCCCAGGCCATGCTTCCACTCGGCGAAGGTGCTGCCAGAGTTCTTCGTGCGGTCATAGAACTTGGCCGGCACCTGGCTTCAGCTCCTGCGCTTCTTTGCCGGCGAGCTACCAGCCATGGGTCTGGGCGGTCTCTTGCTGCAGGCGAACGGCCGCTGCAGCAAGGCTTCATGGGTCGCGGTCGAGGTCTCCGTCACGGGCAACGCAGCCCTGGCCCGCGGCTGGCAGACGTTTGCCCGCGCGCGCGGCCTGGGCCGGTGGTGCACCGTCCACTTCAAGTACGATGGCAACGTGACCCTCTACGTGAGGGTGTTCGGGGAAGATGGTCGCCGCATCGGGTGCTGCCCCGAGGTCAACGACGGTGGTGAGGTGCTCAGCCTCGGCGACGGCCGCGACAAGGGTGAAGGCAGGCTTGTCCTCGGCGCCGGCCATGGCTCGTCCAGCTACGGCGACTCTTCTTCCAGCGACAACTCCAGTAGCGGCGGCTACGACCAGCCGCCACGCCGCCGCGCCCTCTTAGAGGGTGGTAGCGGGTCATCTCGTTGCCGCGACCCAGTGAAGCGCAAGGAGGGGTCTGGCTGAGCCCAGGGGAGTGCCATGGGCCCATCCTCGCGAACTGTTGTGGGAGCACGCGCCACTTTTGTTTCGTCCTTCCTTTTCTTCCTGCATTAAGAGAGAGACAAGTATGGGGCCCCGCAGGGGCGTGCAATGGACCATGATTTCCATGTTGCTATGCTATGTTTATCGTTCCTGTGTCGTGTTGCAACATCGAAGTTTTATGCAGGCGTGTAGAAATAACTTAGCTTGACGCGCTCGAAGTAGTTTCCACCTCGTGAGGCATGCATTTCCCAGTACCTGGCGAGGCCTCCTTGGCTTGGGAGGCGTCTAGGAACTGCAAAAATTCGTTAGGAACTCTTATTCTTCCGAGCCCTGGTCGCAGGCGCAGCCGGCCATGACCTAGCACTTTGCATCGCGCGTACCCGAGGGGCACCGATTGAGAGAGGTGCGCCAGCTTGCGAGCTTGAGCGAGGGTGCCTCATGAAGAACAGGAAAAAAGCTCACGAGGGCACCTGTCGAGCCCCCTCGCGAGGCATGCGAGGGAGAGTACGGGCCAAAACAATGAACCGAGGGCAGAAAAGGAGGCAAAAGGCGATGGAACCAAGCCGGCAAGGAACACTAGAAAGCAAATTTTCATTAAAGAAGGGCAAGCCAACTGCTGAAGCAAATGAAAAGCCGCGTCCGGCACCTATTCTAGTCTTCTCACTAGTGCGGAGCTAAGTGCTGCCACTAGGACGTGGGAGGGAGCCCCCGAGGCCTAAGGGCGGCACTCCTGAGACTCCGGGGCGTGTACAGCCGCACTCATTATTACGTGAGAGTGTCACGAGCGGAGACATTTACAGGCACTAGACCTTGCTTCATGGGTAGAACTTCTGTAGGTGCTCGATGTTCCAGGCGTTCTGGATGGGGACCCCGTCCCGCGTCTCCAGGCGCACGGCGCCAGGCCTGGAAAACGTGGGCGACCTTAAACGGGCCCTCCCACATGGGTGAAAGCTTATGCAGCCCTTCCCTGGAGAGCACCCGCCTTAGGACGAGGTCACCCGCCTCGAGCGTCCAGGAGCGGATGCTGCGACAGTGATACCGCTGCAGCGCCTGCTCGTATCTTGCCGCTCGAAGCGTGGCTTCACGGCGGCATTCCTCCCCCAGCATGAGGTCCATCCCCCGCATGGCGTCCTGTTGCACCTCATCAAACACCAGGACCCGCGCGGAGCGATGCTTGACCTTGTCAGGGAGAACTGCTTCTGCTCCGTAGACGAGGAAGAACGAGGTCTCTCCTGTTGGCTTGGTGGCGTTGGTGCAGATGAACCATAGCACAGACTGGAGCTCATTGTGCCAGCTCCTGTCGCAAGCCTCGAGCTTCTTCTTGAAGGTTCTGGTCTTGAGGCCTCTCAGGACCTCCGCGTTGGCATGTTCGGCCTGACCATTGCTCCTTGGGTGCGCCACCGAAGCATAGCAGATCTGCGTTCCAAGGTTAGCACAATATGTCTTGTAGAGATTGCTAGTGAACTGCGAGACATTGTCTGTTAGGATGCGATTAGGGACCCGGAACCGGCTCACGAGACCCTTGATGAACTTGACCGCAGATCCGGCCGGGATGGTGCGGACAGCTTCTACCTCCGCCCATTTGGTGAACTTGTCGATGGTGACGTAGAGGTAGCGGTAGCCCCGAGGCGCTCGATGGAACAGGCCTAAGATATCAAGCCCTCAGACTGCAAATGGCCACGAGAGCAGGATGGTCTGGAGGCCTTGAGCTGGCTGATGGCCCTGAGCGGGATGGTCGCGTCGTTGAGCGCCGTGAGCTAGCAGAACCCGCCAGGGAATGCCTTGCCCACGAGGGTTCGCGACGACGAGTGGTGCCCGCAGTCTCCGCCGTGTATGTCAGCTAGCGACTCATTCCCCTGTTCCCTGGAGATACAACGCAAGGAAACGTCATTCGGCCGCTTCCTGTATAACTCACCGTCCTGGATGCAGTACGCCGTGGCCTGTCGGGCCACGTGCGCCGCATCCTATTCTTTCTCCGGCAGCGTCCCTTGCGTCAAGTATTCCTTGAACTCCTTGGTCCAGCACCCCTCCTGAGGCTCGAGCGCCAATAGTAGGCACGCCCCCAAGGTTGGGCCGAAGGCCGGGGCTCCCGAGGCAGGTGGTTGGGGGAGCTCCTCCCGAGGCGGCGCCGGCCTCGAAAGGAGAGGTGCTACCGACGGCTTGAAGAGCCGCTCCTCAAAGACGCTCTTGGGGTAGTCGCTTGGATGCTCTGTTGGCGATGTCGTCAGCCTCCTTGTTGGTGCCGCGGGGCACGTGCTGCAATTCTAGACCCAGGAACTGATTTTCCATTTTGCGTACCTCCGCGAGGTATGCCTCCATGTGCTTGTCCCTCGGCTCGTATACATTATCGGAGAAGTTGACAAGGAGCTGCGAGTCACCCCTGATGGTGAGGCGCTTCGCCCCTAGGGCCATCGCAGCCTTAAGGCCAGCTATGAGGCCCTCGTACTCCGCGATGTTGTTGGAGACCTTCTCGCCCTGCTAGAAGCAGAGTTGCACGGCGTAGTAGAGCTTGTACTGAGTGGGCGAGATGAGCACCGCTCCAGCCCCCGCGCCCTGGTGTGCGAACCCGCCATCGAAATACATGACCCTGCCATCTGGCGCTTCACTTCCCGGCGAGAGGGATAGATCCTCGCCTGCTTCAAGCCCCGGGGCCTTCATCCATTCTTCCACGAAGTTGGCGAGCGCAGCTCCCTTGATGACCCTGGTTGTGCTGAACTCCAGCTGGAATGCCTGCAGCTCGATGTTCCATTCGGCGACTCTTCCGACAGCGTTGGGGCTCCTGAGTGCCCTCTCCAGTGGGTAGGCCAAGATGACCTTGATAGGGTGACCTTGGAAGTAGTGTCGTAGTTTAAGTGAGGCTACTAGGAGCGCGAGCAAGAGCTTCTGAGGCATGGGGTACCGTGCCCTTGCATCCTGTAGTACCGTGCCGACAAAGCACACTGGGTGCTCGACGAGGGCGGGTGCGTCAACGGGGAATGCGTTTGTCAGAGGTTGAGGCGCCTCCTGAAGAGATGGAACCCCTAGAACCTGGTCGCTCATTGGGGCCTCTGCTGGCCCAAGGACGCCGTTTTGCTGGGCCTGGTCATTCATCGGCGTTGCTGCAGCCTTTATGGTGCCCTCCTGGTCTTGTATCGCCCCGGCTGGGGGCGTGGCACGGAACGACGTATCCTTGGCCTGGCGCTCTTCACAAACCACCACCAGAGCTGCGCTGGCAGAGTAGGGAGGGGCGGCAAGGTAAAGCACTAGGGGCTCGAGAGGGCGGGGCGCCACCATCACCGGCGGGCTGGTCAGGTATCTCTTGAGGTCTTGAAACGCTTGGTCGGCCTCCGGGGTCCACTCGAATGGGCCCTTCTTCTTCATCAGCTTGAAGAATGGTAGGGTGCGCTCTCCCAGCTTGGCGATGAAGCGCCCCAACGAGGTCTCACAGCCGGCAAGCTTCTGCATCTCCTTGAGAGTTTGTGGAGGGCTCATGTCTTCGATTGCCTTCACCTTCTCCGGGTTAGCCTCGATCCCCCTGTGGGACATGAGGAAGCCCAGCAGCTTGCTAGAGGGGACACCAAACATGCACTTCTCTGGGTTGAGCCGCAAGTCCACCTGCAGGCTCGCGAAGGTCTCCTCCAGGTCCTGAATCAAAGTCCTCGCCTCCCGAGACTTTACCACAATGTCGTCGACGTAGGCTTCAGCGTTTCTCCCGAGCTGCTGACCCAGGGTGATGTGCATCAGCCGTTGGAAGGTCGCGCCTACGTTGCGCAGCCCGAACAGCATGCTAGTGTAGCAGTACACCCCGCAAGGGGTCAGGAAGGCCGTCTTCTCCACATCCTCTACCACCATCTTGATCTGGTGATAGCCTGAAAACGCGTCCAGGAAGCATAGCAGGTCGCACTCGGCGGTGGAGTCAACGATCTGATCGATGCGCGGAAGCGGGAACATGTCTTGGGGACAGGCCTTGTTGAGCTTGGTGAAGTCGACACACATGCGCTCCTTCCAGCCTTTCTTTGGCACAACGACGGGGTTCACTAGCCACTCAGGGTACCGAACCTCGCGAATGACACCTGCCACCTCCAGCTTGCGGGTTTCCTGGATGATGAAGGACTGCTTCTCCGTGGACTGTCGCCGCGCCTTTTGCTTCACAGGGCGCACATTGGGGTAGACCCTCAAGTGATGCTCGATTACCCATCTTGGGACCCCTACCAGCTGTTTGGGTTCCCAGGCGAATACTTCCTTATTTGCGCGCAAGAACTTCACCAGTGCCTCCTCTTGATCCGGTCCGAGGTTGGCGCCTATGGTGAAGGTGGCTCCTGAGGACCCACCTTCCTCGACCGGCACCTGTTTGGTTTCGGCCCGATCTTGAGTGAACAACTGCTTCTTCTTTGCTGGCGCAGCCTCCTTAGCCCCAGGGTGGCCTCGGTGGGTGGTCGCACTGCCGCGGCGGTTTTGAGGGCAGCTTTGAGCGCCGCCTGAGCGTCCTTGGTGTGTCCAACCACGGTGAGGATGCCCTTGCTCCCGGGCATCTTCATGAGGTTGTAAGCCGGATGGGTTGCCGCCATAAACTGAGCCAGAGCTGGGTACCCGAGGACGGCGTTGTACGGGAGGCCAATGCGGGCGATGTCGAAGTCGATCGGCTCGGTGCGTTAGTTGTCGCAGGTGCCGAAGGTTACGGGGAGATGGATCTGCCCCAGGGGCTGGCAGAACCGCCGCCGACCCCGGCGAAGGGCTTGCCGGGGCGGAGCCGCTCGAGCGGTACTTGAAGAAGGCTAAAAGCTTCCACAGAGAGCATGTTGAGGCCGGTGTCACCGTCGATGAGGGTCTTGGTGACAGCTATGCTGCAGATGGTGGGCATGCAGAGCATTGGGAGCATGCTCGAGCCGATGCTGGTGACAGGGTGATCCCCTGAGTCGATGGTCAGGTCGGCCTTGGGCACCGCCCAACACGGGGGAGGTCCCTGCCGCACGGAAGCGGTGCCAATCTTGCGAAAGAACGGCTTGATGTGACGGTCTGAGGGCGGCGCTTGCGAGCCACCGAGGAGGGCCACGACGGTGAGGGGCGCCGGTGCTACAAAGTGTGCAGTGAAGAGGCCGCGCAGCTCCTCCCAAGATGCCACCCTGGATCCTAGGAGGTTGAGCAGCCAGGCGCGCAGTGCACCGGTGAGGGCCATGGAAGCCAGTTGGCCATGACCTTGTCGTCGCCCCGGCCTTCAGGAAAGCCTCTTCATATGCCAGCAGGAAGGCCGACGGGTCCGCCGTGCCATCGTAACACGGCGGCATCTCCGAGTCGAACTGGGGCGGCCACTGCACCAGCCGTAAGGCGGGGACTAAGGCTCGGAGCCCCCTGGCCCCGCCATGGGCATCCGTCATCATAGCCGGAAGAGCAACACCGGACATGGGGGCAAGGCGCGGTGATGGCGGAGCGTGGATCAACGGAAGGAAGGCCTCGGCGCACCCCTACCTGGTGCGCCAAATGTCGGATTTTGGGTTCCGGCAAAACCCTCGAGGTTCGAACGCTGGGGTGCGCACGAAGATCTCTCCTCCCCCAAGCACTCTCCCACACCGTAATGTCAAGGCTCAGCGCGTCGAACTCGCAGAACAAAGGGACACAAGATTTATACTGGTTCGGGCCATCGATGTGGCTTAATACCCTACTCCAGTGTGGTGTGGTGGATTGCCTCTTAGGCTGAGGAAGAACTAGTACAGGGGAAGAACAGCCTCCTGAGGAGAGGCGCTCTTGTGCTCGGTGAGCTTGTGTGGTTGAGGATGATCTGAATGGCCTCGGATCAGTTGCCTCTCACTATCGTGGCTAGCCCTATTTATAGGGGCCCTGGTCCTCTTCCCAAATGCTGGCGGGAAGGGATGCCACAACATCCAAATTTGAAGGGAGACAACTAGTACAAGTTATCCTGACTAAAGGTGGTCTTCGCCTGCCAAAGGCTCTGGTGGTGACGCCGTCTTGGGCTCCACGGTGACCTTCGTCCTGCCGTCCTGCTGGTCTTGGTCTCGTTGCACTAATATGAAAACCTTTGCCTAATGCCTAGGGACTCCTCGCCAGCGCTGGCCTCTTTAGCACCAAAGAGGAAACAAGGACACTGCGCGCGCTGGCGCCCGCCTGGCCCCGGTCGTCATGGCTTGCGTCACAGGAACCTCGCGAGGTGCCCCTTGCCTTGATCTCTCCGCCCCTCGCGAGCCAGCCTGCTGAGGCCGCCCCAGAGCAGGTCTTACGTTGCCCGCCTCGCGAGGGTCTTGAGTGCCTACTGGTGAAGATGGGTCGTACAGGGCTGCTGGTGGAGCCACGTCGTGGGCCGCAGGCAGCCAAGTCTGGGGACCCCCGTTCCCAGGACGCCGACAGTCGTTATCTGCCCACTTTCTGCCTCATCCACTTCTCACTGTGCTACCAAGGCCACACTGACCACTTGGTTGATTGCCGCCAGGTATAGCAACAACTGCTCTTGGGGTTTGGGTGCAACCAAGGTAGGCACAGACGATAGGTAGGCCTTCAACTCCTGCAGAGTTGTATCTGCTTCCGGGGTCCACTTCATAGGCCCTGCCTTCTTCAAAATTTTAAAGAACGACACGGCACGCTCAGCAGACTTGGAAACGAACCTACTTAGCGCAGCGATGCATCCCGTCAAGCGCCTCACATCCTTAACTGTCTTTGGTGCTTGGATCTACTTGATGGGTTTGATCTTGTCAGGGTTAGCTTCGATCCCCCGATGGGACACGAAGATACCAAGCAGCTTGCCGGAGGCGAAACCAAACACACACTTCTCCGGATTAAGCTTCAAATTGATCTTGCGCAGATTAGCAACTGTATACTCCAAATCCTGCATAAGAGTGCTCTTATCCTTGGTTTTGACCATGATATCATCCATATAAGCTTCTATGTTTTTGTGTAACTGTGGCTCAAAACCAATCTGAATTGCCCTTGCAAAAGTGGACCCAACACTCTTTTGTCCGAATGGCATGCGGACAAAGCAATACGTACCACATGGAGTGATGAACGATGTCTTCTCTTCATCTTCTTACGACATGAAGATCTAGTGATATCCGGAATATGCGTCCAGAAAGGAGAGCAAATCACACCCTGAATTGGAATCCACAATCTGGTCGATACGCGGCAAGGGAAATGGGTCCTTCGGGCAAAGCCTTGTTGAGATCTGTGAAATTAATGCAAAGCCTCCATTTCCCATTAGCCTTCTGGACTACCACTGGATTGGCTAACCATGTAGGATGTAGTACTCCTCTGACCAAACCAGCTGCCTCCAGTTTCTTGATTTCCTCGGCAATGAACTGTTGCCTTTCCAAGGCCTGCTTACAGACTTTCTGCTTGATAGGTCGGGCGTGTGGGCAGACAGCAAGGTGGTGCTCGATTACCTCCCTGGGAACACCGGGGATATTATATGGTTGCTAGGCAAACACATCGATATTCGCCCGCGGGAAGGCAACGGGCGTGCTTTCCTATTTTTCATCAAGAGTGGCGCTGATGGTGAGATTACCGTCAATGCCAGCCAGCCCAGCCGGGACCTTCTTCACTTGGGGTGTAGCAACCTTGGATCAATTGCTGTTGGAACACTCTGGCACGTCAGCAACGGGTGCCGTGCACTCGGAGGGGGCACGCTTCCCGGACTCCTTTCCGGAGGTCCTATAGTCCCTTTTCTTTCCTTTGCTTTCCTTGGAGGGTGTTGTTGCTGCCGCATCCTCTGCTACGACTGCATCCTGGTACATCTTGTCCATGTAGACAATTGCATCCTTCTCATCCGATGGGATAGTGATGACTCCCAGTGGCCCAGGCATCTTCAGAGTGTTATAAGCATAGTGGGATGCCGCCATGAACTTGGCCAGGGCAGGGCGTCCAAGAATCCCATTGTACGGCGGGGGAGATCAACCACATCAAACACAACCTTCTCTGTCCGGTAGTTCGGTTCTCCCCCAAACGTCACCAGCAACGTAATCTTCCCTTTAGGATGGCTCCTTCTGGGGTTAACTCCTTGAAACGTGTCTGTAACCTCTAGCTCTTCTTCTCCTATCTGAAGCTTGCTGATGACTGCTGGGGAAATCAGATTCAGCCCGGCCCCGCCATCCACTAACATCTTGTGACCTTAAGGTTGCGAATTGTCAAGGAGACCAACAATGGCAAACATCCTACCGCGGTGGTGCAGCCAAGGTGATCCTCCTCATCAAAGATGATAGGCGTGCGGGAAAATTTGAGCAGTTTCTGGGCCTCTGGCACTGGCTCCATGGCATTGATCTCTCGTGCCCATCGTTTGAGCTGGCTGTGGGAGGCATGCAAAGATGCACCCGCATCAATGCATAGGGCGTCAGTGGCCTTCTGAAATTCCTGCTCACGGGTTTCCTCTTCCTTCGCTTCGCCACCCACATCATCACAGACTTCCTTCTCTTGACCCCTGGTGGGTTTTCCTTGGTTCCGAAAGGGTTTGCTGGGGCGATTTGCTTCACTGCCTCGGCCCTTTCCGCCAGCGGCATTCTGACCTTTTTCCTTGTCACGCTTATCATATTCCCCTCTCTGTTTCTAGACAAGATGCTCAACCTGGTAACACTCCTGAAGGTCATGGCCCTTGGTCCAGTGGATCTTGCAGTATGGGCCATTGCCTTTCCCAGCTTTCTCGGCGGCAGCGGCTTCCCAGTAGGCTATGCATGCGGCAATTTCCTTGCCGGGGGCCTCAGCCTTAGCCTTCTTGCCAGTACTAGTTGTGCCCGAACCTTCTACGGTTATCACTACCTTATATCTTGGCTTCTTACTGCGCTTCTTGCCCTTTCTCTGACTAGTTGATTCATCTTCATTCTCTGAATCAACATTGATGTAATCCTCCTCTCCGGACAACTTCCTTCCTTCCTCCATCCGAGCACACTTATCCACTAGTGTGTGTATAGCTCCTTCACAGTCTTGGGCAACCACATATTCATCTTAGAGCGAGTGCGACAGTTGAGCACATTGGACTGGAAGGCTGCTATAATGGCTGCCGAATGGATATCTGGAATATTCCTATGAACTTTATTGAATCTCTGTAAATACTTATGGAGAGTTTCTCCTTCCTTCTGCTGGAGAAGTTGCAGGTCGGTGGGCCTGCTGGGCTCTTGGTGGCCAGTAGTGAAGGCACCGATGAACTCGTGGCACAGGTCTGCCCATGACGAAATGGAGTTCTCCGGCAGGTGGGTCAGCCAAGACCTCACGTTGGACCTGAGGGCCAAAGGGAAGTAGTTGGCGAACACCTTCTCATCTCTTCCCCCGGCAACTTGAACAACGATGGTGTGGATGCTTAGGAACTCTGCCGGGTTCAGCCTCCCATCGTACTTCTCAGGTATCTCTGGCTTGAACATGCGAACGGATGGCCAGTGGACTTGCCGCGGCTCTTTTGTAAAGGTAGGGCAGCCAACCTCGAAAGGTAGGCACCCGCCAACACCGAGCGCAAGCTCGCCGATGTTGAGACCGCCACACCCGTCGGTCTGGCGGAGGTCGTTGTGTTGCCGATCTATGACAACGCGCGCGTCTCCCCGCCGCCTATCCTCTGGGGCTGAAGGTTGGCATGTACGTGCTCAAGGGTCAGAAGAGGCCATCGAGACGTCGTCGGGGTCTTGATTCAGCTGCGCCTGCGTCGGCTACCGTGGTGGGGACTGCACCATGGGGACGGCCCACTCCGTTAGGCCAGCAGTACGGGCGGTTGCTATCGCTTGGGAAGTCATGGCGGGCTAGCTCGTTGTGAGCCCTCAGCTTCGGTGAACCGAGCATGCTCTGTATGGTGGCACACCATTCATCCATCTGCTTGGCCGCTGGCGGAAACCTCAGTACCAACTGAGCTCGCACCATAGCCTCCGTGGCTGTGCTTGGCATACATGTTGATGACGTCGACCGCACCGTCGCCCGGCTCCTAATGGTGCCAGCGGCGGCGACGGCGTGTAACCTCCCTAGTTCTGGTATGACCTAGACTAGCTAGTCATGTGAGCATCATGTTTAAATTTCATTTAAATTTGAAATGGGGATTTGTGAAACCCTCGGAAATCATTTTTGGAATTAACCCAGATAAAAATTGCTCCAAAAAGGTCCAAGAAAATGTTCATGATGCTCTCTGAAAATATTGGTCAGAGGTAAAATAAAAACCAATATTTTTATGAGCTCATAAATATTTATTTTGACCATTTGGAATCAATGCATAATTATTTGCATTGGATATATATATATATATATGAAATATTTATTTATATATGTCCAATAATTCTGATTTTTATGTGAGGGGCTCTCGAATATTTCAACTAGCAACTACAATAAAATTTCAGAAGAAAATAAATTGATTTGGTATTTTACTAAATCAGAAAATAAATTACAGCAATAGAAAAGAAAAACAAAAAAGGAAAATCCTTACCTGGGTTAACCTATGGCCTGGCACTGTGTCGGCCCAGCTGTGCTGGCCCAGCCCACTGGCCATCGCACCGTCCTCCATCTCGCGCCAGTAGGCGAGGCGTGTGCCCGGCGCGCGTGCGCGCTCCGCGCGCCATGCCACCTGCCTGCCTGTCCTCCCCCTCGTCGGCTGGATGCCCCGCGCGACGCGCCGCCCTGCACCTCTCTCTCTCTCTCTCTCTCTCTCTCTCTCTCTCTCTCTCTCTCTTTCTCTCCCGTGGCCTCCCCTCCTGTCCCTCACTCTCCCTCACCGTGCCCGAGCGCTGACGTCGCCGCCGCACGGCCTTGCCACACCCACCGCCATGGCCTCGCCTTCCCGAAGAGTCCAATAGCTCCGCGTCGTCTTCCTCGTCCTCGACACTAAGCCACGTGCCTTGGGAGGCCCTGGAGCGCCGCCATCGCCATCGTATTCGTCTCCGGCCAACCGAGATCGCCGTCGCCGTTCCGCTCGCGTTGGACCCTCCCCGAGCTCGCTGACGACGTCTACGGTCTCCCTGTGAGCTCTACTTTGTTTCCCCTCCTCGCTTTGCTCGTTTGCCCAGCCTGGCTAGATCAGCTGCCGCGCCCGAGACCTCCTCGCCGCCAGCCATGGCGCCACGATGGCCAGAGCCCGAGCCAGCCACTCCCGCGCGCGTCACCGTGCTCCTGGTGACGCCAGGAGGCCGTAGAGGCCCTCCGCAGCCCCTGCCGTGCACCCCAGCGCTGCGCCCGCACGCCACCGAACTCCGGCCACCGCCTCGAGCTCTGCTCCGGCGAGCTCCGGCACCCCCGCAGCCTCCCGTTAGCTCCAAACGACGCGGACGAGCTCCAGCTCCTCGTCCGTGGTCTCCGCCGCCTAAATGGTCGCCAGAGGGCGATTCCCGTGCCCCTCCACTGCGTTCGGCCTCGCCAGCGGCTAAACGCCGGCGGGTTGACTAGGTTTGACCCCCCAGTTGACCAAATTTGACCACCCATGGTCAATGACATGTGGGGCCCGGCCCGACTAATTTTTAGTTTAGGATTAGTTTAACAACTAATTAACTCTGTTAACTAACTATGACACGGACGTGTGGACCCCACACGTCAGATTTGACCTGGACAGCCACGTTGACTCGCTGACGTAGTGATGACATCATGATGTCGCAGTTATTCATTTCCTGGATTTATTTAGTCAGGAAATTCCAAAAAATGATATAAACTTCAAAAATTCATAGAAATTCAACCATAGCTCAGATTGAAATAATTTATATATGAAAAAGGATCAGAAAAATTCAATCTATCCATCTGTACCATTTTCATGCATGACAAACCAACCTATACATGCTGTGTATATGAAAACACACTTATGGCATTAAAAGGGACTTAAATTAGAGTTGCATTTCAACCTTTGGTTCAAATGGACCTCTTCCAAGTTGAATGCTAAATGCATTAGTTCAAAACACATCAGATATTCATGCCATATTCATGCATCATGTTGTTGCATATGCTTGTGTTTGATTGTCGACACCGTTCCTTCTCGATAGGTTTTGCTCCGGAGAGTGCTCCAGAGTACCTGTCTGTGGAGCAGTGCCCCCTGTTGATCTACCAGGCAAGCAAACCACCTTGTTCATTTCGATATAATCCCACTCTCTCGCTCCTACTCTCGTTTATTGCATTAGAACAACAACGATTCAACTGCTACTTTATCCTGCGGTAGTTGAACCCATTCCTCTGCATGACCTGTCATTGCCACAGTAAATAGTTAAAACCCACTAGCATGTGTAGGAGTTGATTGAGCCATGTTGTGTCCCTACCATGCCATGCCTGCTATTGCTTAGAGTTGTGTCAGGTCTGATTCATCGGGAATGAATTGGAGTGTGACGATATGTTCTGGTGCTGAGAGTTAAGCGTGTGAACACGATTTGGTAAAGGTAGCGGTGAGAGGCTATGTAGGACTACATGGTGGGTTGTCTCACTGGAACCGTCCTTAAGCACTGAGTTATGTGTATGTTGTCCAATGAATAGTTACTACCACACATTGGGTTCCGGACGCTCCAAGCTCTCTCGACTTATTAACCAACTTGATCTCTGTCTAGGAGTTGCAAATAGTTTCTGGTGTTTGTAGGTAGTGTTAGTAGTCTACCAAGTGGCACGGTGTACCAAGTGGCATCCGGATGGTGGGCTTGGGAACCCTGCTCACATCGTTTGGGGCCGTGAGCGACACCCCGGCCGGATCTCCTTGCGGATGGAACCCGAATAGGCGATAAACCTGGATGAGAGACTTGTGTGGTTAGTCAGGTTGTGGCCGACATCCTCGCCGGGCTTCCGCTTGAAGGTTGCAGAGTACACGTCGTGTAAACGATGATAAGTGATGAGAGCGTGTGTGAAGAAGTACACCCTTGCAGGGTTTTCATGATCTATTCGAATAGCTGGGTCCGCGGTGATGGACTTCTTGGATGCTTACATGGTACATAGACAACTTGAAGTGGATACTCTAAAATGCTCAAGATAAGTGTGAGTGCTATGTATGGCTTCTCGTAGTGAGACGGGAATGAATCCATAGTGGTGTATTGAGGTGGTGATTAGTGGACTCTTGTGCGCTTTCTTACCTCAAAGAAGTTAGTCGTAGTCGTAGAATAGGTTAGCCACTGAGTCAAAGCTGGCTTGCTGCAACTGAACCCCACATTGCCTCCTTGATACTAATGCATGTATGATAGGATCTGATGTAATTCTTGCTGAGTACCTTTGTACTCACGTCGCTTAAATTATGTTTTTGCAGATAAGACTTCTGTCTCAGTAGTTGTTCTGCATGGACTTCGACGACTAGCTTGTTACCTCAGCTACGGTCTTGTACCCTTGGGAGGGTCTTGTAGATACTCAGGCTTCTCAGCTTTTTCTTTTTTGGTTATCTGTACTCAGACATGTAATGCTTCTGTTGCTTGTATGCTCTGAATGATGGGTCATGTGACCCCTGCTTATAATAACTGCTATGTGGCTCTTCTGGGCCTCTATCTATGTGAGTTTGCTTTATGTTGTGATGCCATGTTTTACAGCACATACTTGCATGTTATGCGTACGTGTAACGTGTATTGCTATGTGTGGGATCCGGCAACCTAGGTGTCTATCCTTGGTAGCCTCTCTTATGGGGAAATGTAGTCTAGTGCTTCCACCGAGCCATGGTAGTCCGGTACAGCCCGGTTTACCGGAGTCCTGCTAGCCCAGCACTACTGCTCCGAAACACTTAGACTGGCCGGCATGTGATTCACTTCGTTCCTGTGTCTGTCCCTTCAGGGAAATGTCACGCGGTGACATCCGGAGTCCTGCCTGGCCTGCTACAGCCCGGGTTCCCGGAGTCCTGTTAGCCCAGTTGCTACAGCCCGGATTCACACGCTGCTGACCGACATGCTCGATGTTGTTTCATGTATGCCTGTCCCCGTATGTTAGTGCCACTTTGGGTTCACGACTAGTCATGTCAGCCCGGGTTCTCTGTCATATGGATGCTAGCGACACTATCATATACGTGAGTAAAAAGGCGCAAACAGTCCCGGGCCATGGTAAGGCGACACCCGTGGGAATACCGTGCGTGAGGCCGCAAAGTGATATGAGGTGTTACATGCTATATCGGTGTGACATAGAATCGGGGTTCCGACAGCTTTGGTATCAGAGCCTGACTGCGTGTAGGATTTCCAAGCCAACCTGGTCGAAGTTGAGTCTAGAAATTCTTTAGTTATGTAAGGGAATTGATTGTGGAAGGGAACGTAAGGCTCTTTTTACTCCTTTTACCTCATGCCCTTCTGATCTGAGTCATCCTATCTTTCCTACGGGGTTAAGGAACTAGGCTTCCTCTTTTGTCTATCAGGATCACGTGTTACTACTCCATAGTCTCTTAGGATTGGTTGATCAGAGTCATATCCCAGTTCGAGTACCTCCGGTGTAGCCTGTTTAGTAATATCTCAGAACCTTGAGTGATGATGTTGAGTATGGTGCTACCCCGTCTTTTGCAGAATGTCTCATTTTGAGCATTTTACTGCCGTTATGCTGCCAGAATTGTCCTAGGAGTTTGAGAGATACTAAATTTCCTTGTGCTACAGGTTGCATCCTATAGTTGTTGTTGACCTCGTCCTTGGTTCCGCTTCTCAAGATGTCGTTAGTTAACCGAAGTTCGGTTGCTCGTTGCCTGAACCAAGGAGGTGGTAGGGATGAGGAGGATCCACCCGACCAGCCTTCGTTGGCAGAGTTCATGTTAGAAATTGAGAGGAACAAGCGTGAGACTACCCGCTTGTTGGCACGGATCGAGGAGAACACCGCCCATCATCGTAATGAGTTGGTTTCCATCACCGACTTCATTGGCCTGAACCCACCCACCTTCCATCATTCCATTGAGCCACTTGATCCAGATGACTGGCTCCGTAGGATCACTCACAAGCTCCGTTCCGCGAATGTGGCTGAAGGAGACAAGATCACCTATGCTACATATCACCTGGAAGGTCCTGCTAGTTTTTGGTGGCAAAACGATGAGGCTATGCTTCCAGCTGGTCAGATTCCTACCTAGAGAGATTTCACTGAGGCTTTTCGCGAACATCACATTCCTCAAGCCCTCATCGATCGCAAGAGAGAAGAGTTCTGTAGTTTCACCCAGAGTAAGATGGAAGTTGATGCTTACGGCAGAGAGTTTGAGAACCTCGCCCGCTATGCTATAGAAGAAGTGTCCACAAATGCCAAGAAGCAGGCTAGGTTCCGGAAGGGTCTCCACCCCAAGTTGCGTCGTGATCTCCACCTGCATCACTGTGATACATTCCAGGCCCTTGTGAACAAGGCCATTAATGCAGAGACAACTCAGCTCACTTACGAGGAGTCTCGTAAACACACTCGTGATTTGAGTCCTTCCTCCGGTTCTAGTCCTCAGAAGCGCCGGATTCGGATTCCGAACTCTGCTCTTCCACCCGGATATTCACCGAGGCCATCTTATGTGGCGCCTCACCCGGTTCAGTCGCATGCTCCACCTAGGCCTATTGGTAGACCGCTTGTCGATGCGAGTCCACGTCCTACTTCAAGGACTTGCTTCACATGCGGAGAGCCAAGACACTATGCACGTGACTGCTCTTAGGCCAGTTATGCTCCACCCCAGCCCTAGAAGTCTATTGGTCGTGGTAAGCCACCATGCAAGATGATCAGTGTCAAGTCAGCTCCCACTGAACGTGAACATGTGCATCACTTCTCAGCTAAAGACGCTCATGATGATCCAGATGTCATTCTTGGTACACTCCTTGTCAACTGTCATCCAACTTCGGTTCTATTTGATACCGGAGCATCTCATTCCTTCATTTCCGAAAGCTATGCCAGCTTACACAACATATCATGTTGTGATATGCCTTCTCCACTAGTCATTCAAACTCCTGGATCCAAATCCAGCTTCTAGTGTAAGCCATGGTAATGAAATCCTCGTTGACAGACTTGTATTCCTTGCATCCCTTATAGCACTCAAGTCTACAGATATTAACATCATCTTGGGTATGGACTGGATGAAAGCTCATTATGCCAATATTGATTGTTACACCAGGTCTATTCAGCTCACACACCCATCTGGCAAGATAGTCAGCGTCTCCACCAGAGTTGCAAAGCGTCAATTCTACTCTCTTAATGCCAGCCTTCTTCCAGACCATGAAGATATCCCGGTAGTCCGTGACTTTTCGGATGTCTTTCCAGAGGAGCTGCCAGGTATTCCACCTGACAGAGATGTAGAGTTTGTCATAGATCTTATCCCAGGAACCACCCCAATTTCTAGGAGACCTTACAAGATGGCACCCTTAGAACTAGCTGAGCTTAAGAAACAACTTGATGAGTCCTTGCAAAGGGTTTCATCCGTCCTAGTTCTTCTCCCTAGGCTTGCCCCGTCCTGTTCGTCAAGAAGAAGGATGGTACGGACCGGATGGTTGTAGATTATCGTCCCGTTAATTTGGTCACGATAAAGAACAAGTATCCGCTCCCCAAGATCAATGACCTGTATTATCAGCTCGCTGGATCCTCAGTCTTTTCCAAGATGGATTTGAGGTTAGGCTACCATCAAATCAAGATTAGAAACGGGGACATTCCTAAAACGGCTTTTGTCACTCGCTATGGCCAGTACGAGTACACCGTCATGTCCTTTGGTCTAACCAATGCTCCAGCTACATTCTCCCGCTTGATGAACTCGATCTTCATGGAGTACTTAGATAAGTTCGTCGTGGTTCACCTCGATGACATTCTTATTTACTCGAAGAACAAGGAAGAGCATGCCGAACATCTTAGACTCGTGTTAGAAAAACTCAGAGAGCATCGCCTTTATGCCAAGTTCTCCAATTGCGAATTTTGGTTGCCAGAAGTGAGCTACCTAGGCCACGTGATCTCTGGTAAGGGCATTCCTGTCAATCCCGAGAGAGTTTAGGCCGTTCTTAATTCGACTCCACCTGAAACCGTTAAGCAAGTTAGAAGTTTCCTTGGTCTAGCCAGTTATTGTCGCCGCTTCATTGAAAACTTCTCCAAACTGGCCAGACCTCTAACAGAACTTCTCAAGAAGGATAAAAAGTTTGAGTGGGCCCCACAGTGTGAATACAGTTTTCAGGAACTGAAAAGACACCTGACTTCTGCCCCCATACTTGTGCCACCGGATTTCACTAAGGAATTTGTTATCTATTGCGACGCCTCACGAGGGGGAATAGGTTGCATTCTTATGCAGGCTCATCATGTGATTGCCTATGCATCCCGACAGTTGCATCCACATGAGGATAATTATCCTACACATGTTTTAGAGCTTGCAGCCATAGTCTATGCACTTAAGACATGGTGACATTACCTTCTCGGTAAACATTGCGAGATTTACACCAATCACCAGAGTCTCAAGTATATCTTCACCCAACCAGACTTGAACCTTAGGCAAAGAAGTTGGTTGGAGTTGATCTCAGATTACGACTTAGGGATTACCTACACCCCAGGCAAGGGCAATGTCATGGCTGATGCGCTAAGTCGTAAGTCCTATTGCAACAATCACATGTTGCAGCAGGGCCAACCACTTCTCCATGAGGAATTTAGTAAGCTTAATCTTCACATTGCTCCACAAGGATTCCTTTCTACCTTGGTGGTGAAACCTACACTTGTGGATCAGATCATCTCTTCTCACAAGCAGGATACGGGAATTTCCCGGATCAAGAGAAACATTACCAAGGGAGTTGGTGGTAGTTTCACTATGGATGACCGAGGTGTTGTTTTCTTTGAGAATCTCGCTTAGTGGTTCCCAAGAATCAACATCTTCGGCAACTAATCCTTAAGGAGGCCCATGAATCTCCTCTCACGATTCATCCCGGTAGTACTAAGATGTATCCGGACCTACGCCAGATGTTCTGGTGGAATAGGATGAAGAGAGAAATCGCTCAGTTCATTGCTAACTGTGACGTTTGTCGTCGCGTGAAGGCAGAACATCAAAGACCTGCTGGCACCCTTCAGCCTTTAGCTATTCCTGAGTGGAAATGGGATAAGGTTGGTATGGACTTCATCATCGGCTTTCCCATGACCAAGAAAGGGAATAATGCTATCTTCGTAGTCATTGATCGTCTTCCCAAAGTGGCTCACTTCCTACCTGTTCGAGAGAGTATAACTGCTAGTCATCTCGCTGACTTATATATCTCTCAAATAATTTCACTTCATGGTGTTCCACTAGAGATCAATTCAGACAGTGGTAGTCTCTTCACTTCTCATTTCTGGGAGAGTTTTCAAACTGCCATGGGCACCCATCTTTCCTTCAGTACCACTTTCCACCCTCAGTCAAGTGGTCAGGTGGAACGGGTCAACTAAATTCTCGAAGACATGCTTAGAGCTTGCATTATCTCATTTGGTATGGATTGGGAGAAGTGTCTTCCTTTCGCCGAGTTTGCTTATAGCAATAGCTATCAATCCAGCCTCAAGAAAGCTCCTTTCGAGATTCTGTATGGACGAAGATGTCGAACACCTTTGAACTGGTCAGAAACCGGGGAAAGACAGTTCTTTCGACCAGATATGATCCAGGAGGCAGAAGAGCAAGTTCGCATCATTCGTGAGAATATGAAAACAGCCCAATCTCGTAAAAAGAGTCAATATGACCGTCGTCATAAGGAAATGACTTATGAGGTTGGTGACAAGGCTTACCTTCGGGTTACTCCTTAAAAGTGTACCCATCGATTCAGTATCAAGGGCAAGTTGGCTCCTCGTTATATTGGTCCCTTTCTCATTCTCGCTAAACGAGGAGAGGTTGCCTACCAGTTGGAACTACCCCCACATCTTTCTCGAGTACATGATGTCTTCCACGTCTCTCAACTCAGGCGTTGCTTCTCGGATCCCATCCGTGAAGTGGACCACGAAACACTTGATCTCCAAGATAACCTCACGTATCGAGAGTACCCTATTCGTATTCTTGATAAAGCAGAGCGTGTCACTCGACGTCAGAACATCAAGTTTCTCAAGGTTCAGTGGTCTCATCATTCCGAGAGAAAAGCTACTTGGGAGCGAGAAGATCGTCTTCGACTGGAGTACCCCACCTTCTTTCCATCGACCCCTGAATCTCGGGACAAGATTCTTTCAAGTGGGGCGAGTTGTAACCTCCCTAGTTCTGGTATGACCTAGACTAGCTAGTCATGTGAGCATCATGTTTAAATTCATTTAAATTTGAAATGGGGATTTGTGAAACCCTCGGAAATCATTTATGGAATTAACCCAGATAAAAATTGCTCCAAAAAGGTCCAAGAAAATGCTCATGATGCTCTCTGAAAATATTGGTCAGAGGTAAAATACAAACCAATATTTTTATGAGCTCATAAATATTTATTTTGGCCATTTGGAATCAATGCATAATTATTTGCATTGGATATATATATATGAAATATTTATTTATATATGTCTAATAATTCTGATTTTTATGTCAGGGGCTCTGGAATATTTCAACTAGCTCCTACAATAAATTTCAGAAGAAAATAAATTGATTTAGTATTTTACTAAATCAGAAAAAAAATTACAGAAATAGAAAAGAAAAACAAAGAAAAAGGAAAAACCTTACCTGGGCTAACCTGCGGCCTGGCACTGTGCCGGCCCAGCTGTGCTGGCCCAGCCCACTGGCCACTGCACCGTCCTCCACCTCGCGCCAGTAGGCGAGGCGTGTGCCCGGCGCGCGAGCGCGCTCCGTGCGCCATGCCACCTGCCTGCATGTCCTCCCCCTCGTCGCCTGGATGCCCCGCGCGACGCCACGCGCCGCCCCGCACCTCTCTCTCTCTCTGTCTCTCTCTCTCTCCCGTGGCCTCCCCTCCTCTCCCTCGCTCTATCTCACCGCGCCCGAGCGCTGCCGTCGCCGCCGCACGCCGTTGCCGCGCCCACCGCCACGGCCTCGCCTCCCCGACAAGTCCAATAGCTCCCCGTCGTCTTCCTCGTCGTCGACGCCAAGCCATGTGCCTCGGGAGGCCCTGGAGCGCCGCCATCGCCATCGTCTTCGTCTCCGGCCACCCGAGATCACCGTCGCCGTTCCGCTCGCGTTCGACCCTCCCCGAGCACGCTGACGACGTCTACGGTCTCCCCCTGAGCTCTACTTCGTTTCCCCTCCTCCCCGTGCTCGTTTTTCCTGCCTAGCTAGCTCAGCTGCAGCGCCCGAGACCTCCTCGCCGCTGGCCATGGCGCCACGGTGGCCAGAGCCCGAGCCAGCCGCTCCCGCGAGCGTCACCGTGCTCCTGGTGACGCCAGGAGGCCATAGAGGCCCTCCGCAGCCCCTGCCCCGCACCATAGCGCTGCGCCCGCACGCCACCGAACTCCGGCCGCTGCCCCGAGCTCCGGCACCCCCGCAGCCTCCTGTTAGCTCCAAACGACGCGGACGAGCTCCAGCTCCTCGTCCGTGATCTCCGCCGCCTAAATGGTCGCCAGAGGGCGATTCTCGTGCCCCTCCGCCGCGTTTGGCCTCGTCGGCGGCTAAACGCCACCGGGTTGACTGGGTTTAACCCCCAGTGGACCAAATTTGACCACCCACGGTCAATGACATGTGGGGCCCGGCCCCGCTAATTTTTAGTGTAGGATTATTTTAACAACTAATTAACTCTGTTAACTAACTATGACACGGACGTGTGGACCCCACATGTCAGATTTGACCTGGACAGCCACGTTGACTCGCTGACGTAGTGATGATGTCATGTTGTCCCAGCTATTCATTTCCTGGATTTTATTTAGTCAGGAAATTCCAGAAAATGATATAAACTGCAAAAATTCATAGAAATTCAACCGTAGCTCAGATTGAAATAATTTATATATGAAAAAGGATCAGAAAAATTCATTCTATCCATCTGTACCATTTTGATGCATGACAAACCAACCTATACATGCTGTGTATATGAAAACACACTTATGGCATTTAAAGGGACTTAAATTAGAGTTGCATTTGAACCTTTGGTTCAAATGGACCTCTTCCAAGTTGAAGGCTAAATGCATTAGTTCAAAACAAATCACATATTCATGCCATATTCATGCATCATATTGTTTCATATGCTTGTGTTTGATTGTCGTCACCGTTCCCTCTCGATAGGTTCTGCTCCGGGGAGTGCTCCAAGGTACCTGTCTGTGGAGCAGTGCCCCTGTTGATCTACCAGGAAAGCATACTCCCTTGTTCATTTTGATACAATCCCACTCTCTCACTCCTGCTCTCGTTTGTTGCATTAGAACAACAACGATTCAACTGCTACTTTATGTTGCGGTAGTTGAACCCATTCCTCTGGATGACCTGTCATTGCCACAGTAAATAGTTAAAACCCACTAGCATGTGTAGGAGTTGATTGAGCCATGTTGTGTTCCTACCATGCCATGCCTACTATTGCTTAGAGTTGTGTCAGGTCTGATTCATCGGGAATGAATTGGAGTGTTACGATATGTTCTGGTGCTGAGAGTTAAGCGTGTGAACACGATTTGGTAAAGGTAGCGGTGAGAGGCCATGTAGGAGTACATGGTGGGTTGTCTCACTGGAACCGTCCTTAAGCACTGAGTTCTGTGTATGTTGTCCAATGACTAGTTACTACCACACATTGGGCTCCGGCGCTCCAAGCTCTCTCGACTTATTAACCAACTTGATCTCAGTCTAGGAGTTGCAAATAGTTTCTGGTGTTTGTAGGTAGTGTTAGTAGTCTACCAAGTGGCACCCGGCCAGGCGGGCTTGGGACAGACTAGGCACAGTGGCACGGTGTACCAAGTGGCACTCGGATGGTGGGCTTGGGAACCCTGCTCACATCATATGGGGCCTTGAGCCACACCCCGGTCGGATCTCCTTGCGGATGGAACCCGAATAAGCGATAAACCTGGATGAGAGACTTGTGTGGTTAGTCAGGTCGTGGCCGACACCCTCGCTGGGCTTCCGCTTGAAGGTTGCCGAGTACACGTCGTGTAAACGACGATAAGTGGTGAGAGCATGTGTGAAGAAGTACACCCTGCAGGGTTTTCATGATCTATTCGAATAGTCGGGTCTGCGGTTATGGAATTCTTGGATGCTTACGTGGTACATAGACAACTTGAAGTGGATAATCTAAAATGCTCAAGATAAGTGTGAGTGCTTTGGATGGCTTCTCGTAGTGAGACGGGAATGAATCCATAGTGGTGTATTGAGGTGGTGATTAGTGGACTCGTGTGGGCTTTCTTACCTAAATGAGGTTACTCGTAGTAAGGTCGTGGCCAACACCCTCGCCAAGCTTCCGCTTGAAGGTTGCCGAGATACATGACGTGTACATGGCAGTTAGTGGCGAGAGCGTGTGTGAAGAAGTACACCCCTGCAGGGTTAACATGATCTATTCGAATAGCTGGGTCTGCGGTTATGGACTTCTTGGATACTTACGTTGTACATAGACAACTTGAAGTGGATACGCTAAAATGCTCAAGACAAGTATGAGTGCTATGGATGGCCTTCTCGTAGGGAGATGGGAATGAATCCATAGTAGTGTCTTGATGTGGTGATTAGTGGACTCGTGTGCGCTTTCCTACCTCAAAGAAGTTACTCGTAGTTGTGGAATAGGTTAGCCACTGAGTCAAAGCTGGCTTGCTGCAAATGAACCCCACATTGCCTCCTTGATACTAATGCATGTATGATAGGATCTGATGTAAGTCTTGCTGAGTACCTTTGTACTCATGTTGCTTAATTTATGTTTTTGCAGATGAGACTTCTGTCTCAGTAGTAGTTCTGCATGGACTTCGACGACTAGCTTGTTACCTCAGCTACGGTCTTGTACCCTTGGGTGGGTCTTGTAGATAGTCAGGCTTCTTAGCTTTTTCTTTTGTAGTTGTCTGTACTCAGACATGTAATGCTTCCATTGCTTGTATGCTCTGAATGATGGGTCATGTGACCCCTTCTTGTAATAACTGCTATGTGGCTCTTCTGGGACTTTATCTATATGAGTTTACGTTATGTTGTGATGCCATGTTGTACATCACATACTTGCATGTTATGCGTATGTGTAACGTGTATTGCTATGTGTGGGATCCGACAACCTAGTTGTCTATCCTTGGTAGCCTCTCTTATGGGGAAATGTAGTCTAGTGCTTCCACCGAGCCATGGTAGTCCGCTACAGCCCGGTTTACCGGAGTCCTGCTAGCCCAGCACTACTGCTCCGGAACACTTAGACTGGCCGGCATGTGATTCACTTCATTCTTGTGTCTGTCCCTTCGTGGAAATGTCACACGGTGACATCCGGAGTCCTGCCTAGCCTGCTACAGCCCGGGTTCCCGGAGTCCTATTAGCCCAGTTGCTACAGCCCGGATTCACACGCTGCTGACCGACATGCTCGATGTTGTTTCATGTATACCTGTCCCCGTAAGTTAGTGCCACTTTGGGTTCACGACTAGTCATGTCGGCCCGGGTTCTCTATCATATGGATGCTAGCGACACTATCATATACGTGAGGCAAAAGGTGCAAATGGTCCCGAGCCATGGTAAGGCGACACTCGTGGGAATACAGTGCGTGAGGCCGCGAAGTGATATGAGGTGTTACATGCTAGATTGGTGTGACTTAGAATCGGGGTCCCGACACTGCGGTGGTGCAGCGTCCAAGCAGCGGTGGGATGACCACCTTGGCAGCGGGGTCACGCGGCAGTGGTGCTCGAGGTTCAGCGGCTCCGTCGAGCGTAGCGGTCTGGTTGGCTCGTCCGGGAGGAGCCGCATGGGCCGCGGTCGCTCCCTAGGTGGGGGCGGCCGGGGGGGCGATGGCTCACCCCGGACCAAGCACTGTTGCTGCGGCTGTGCCTATTAGTGGAAGGAGAGGGTGCAGAAGGAGTGACCCCCTCGCCCGCACCATTTGGAGCATGATCGCCAACGCGTTGCTGATGCTTTTCTCCTGCGACATCTCCAGCCCTCGTGTCGGCCACGGGGGAAGTGGCGATGGTGCCACCTGCTCCAACCACGCCCTCTGCAGCGTTCACGTCCTCGCTTGCTGTCACAGCCCCAGAGTTTGCTTGTAACTAGTGCCATTGCATCCATGCATCATATTTAAATTTCATGAAACTTGAAATGGGGATTGTTGAAACCCTAGCACCACAAGAATTCAACTAGGTTCAATAAAAACATTTTCAATGAACCCAAAGTGCCTCAAGAAAAGTTCACGATTATTGGTTAAGGTAGAAACCTCTGCCAAAAATGATGAATATATTTCTAGGACATTTTTGGATTTTTTGAATTAACTCATATTGTATTTGACTTGGGGTTAAAAATTCCTATAAATACTTTTATAACTCCAATCATTCTGAAAAATATTGTGGGGCTTTGGGCTAGTCCATATTGCATCCACAAATAATTTCAGAAGAACAATAATGGTTTAGTATTATTACTAAATTAAAACAGAGCAAAATAAATAGAAAAACAGGAAGAAAAATAGGAAAAGAGAGAAACTTACCTGGCACTCACCCGTAGCTTACCGGCCAAGCCCACCTGGCACTGCCAGTCATCTCCCTCCTCACGCCAGGAGGACAGGAGCGCGTGGCCGCGGCGCGCTGGCACACGCCTGGCCACCTCCTGCTTGCCGCCGAACGCCTAGCGCTTGCTACGGACGCCACGCACTCTCCCGCGCGTCCCTCGACCGCTTGCTCGTCCCCATCCCCTCTCTGACTCTCTCTCCCGTGACCGACCGTACGCACCCGAGACCGCCGACGAGAACCACCACGGCCACAGCTACCCCCTCGCCCTCTGTTGTGCCCACGAGCTCCGCGTCGTCTTCCTCGTCATCTCCACCGAGCCAAGCCAGCCGGGACGCTCCGTAGCGTCGTCATCGCCACCGTCTTCAACCTCGGGAGCCGGTCGCCGCCGACGTCGATTCACCGTCGCCAAGCCATCCTCGAGCAAGCCGAGCCCCTCTTCGTGATCACTGTGAGCTTCACCGTCGTTTCCCCCTAATCCCGCGGCCTAGCGCTCGCTGTAGCTGCATTTTCCATTGATGCCGAAGCACGCCGCCGCACGAGCTCGTCGCCGACGAGGCTCCGGTGGCCATTTGGTCCCGTGCGTGCCTCCGTTCGGTTCGTGACCTTTCGTAGATCACGTAGGTACAAAACGCTGGTCCTCCCGCGCGCTGTGTCATCGATTCCGTCGACGCCAGAGCTTCGGCCGCCGCCCAACTCGCCGCTGCCGCCGCTACAGACCACCTCGTGCCCTCTCACTGCCACCGCTGGATGCGCACGAGCCCCAGCTCACCGTAGAACCCAACTGTGTCGCAAGCCGTGCCCTGTAGGCAAAACCCGAGGTGCCCCGCCGCGTCTGGCCTCGCCGGCGTCGAGTCGCCGGCATGTTTGACCGAGTTGACCAGGGTTTGACCCCCTCTGGGTCATTAACATGTGGGCCCGAGGCCCTGCTAATTTAGTTTAGATGCTAATTAAATTTTAGCTAACCCACTGACTCGCTGACTGTGGGCCCCAGCCCTTCTAATTACTTTAGTTAGGATTTAACTAAACCTTGGTTAGCACTGAGCCAATGACAGGTGGGCCACACCTGTCAGGTTTGACCTGGACCAGCCGCTGTTGACATGCTGACGTCATCCTGGCATAGTGCTGACGCAGTAATTTAATTACTGGAATTATTCTTATACAGGAAATTCCAGAAAATACTACAACTTCAAAAATTCATAGAAATTCAACCATAACTCCAAATGAAACAAATTATATATGAAAAATGATCAGAAAAATCCAATCTATCCATCTGTACTGGTTTCATGCATGTTAGAGCAACCTAACCATGCTGTTTAGATGAAACAAGATAATGCACTTATATGACTCTATAAAATGGGTTTGCATTTGAATCTTTGGTTCAAATGGACTCATCTCAATCTGTTCTAGCTTGCATTAGCCCAAAACACATTAATATTGCCATGTCATGATCATGCATCATATTGTGCATTGCATTGATTGTATTTCTTCTCTGTTGCCGGTATTTGTCCCCTCTCGGTAGACGATATTCCGGCGTTGTGATCGTTGACACTAATGAAGACTCAATGCTATCTTCAGAAGTGCCAGGCAAGCAAAACCCCCTTGTTCATTCCGATATAATCCCACTCTCTCGATCCTGCTCTCTTTTACTGCATTAGGACAACAGCGATTCAACTGTTACATGCTGCGGTAGTTGAACCCCTTTCCTCTGCATGACCTGTCATTGCCACAGTAAATAGATGAAACCCACTAGCATGAGTAGGAGTTGTTTGAGCCCTGATGTGCCTACTCATTCATGCTTGTTTGTCATGCCTGCTACTGCTTAGAGTTGAGTCAGGTCCGATTCACCGGGGATGAATTGGAATGTGGTGAGTATGTCCTACTGTTGAGAGCTAGGTGTGTGAACACGATTTGGTAAAGGTAGCGGTGAGAGGCCATGTAGGAGTACATGGTGGGTTGTCTCATTGAAACCGTCCTCAGGAACTGAGTTCTGTGCTTGTGATCCATGAACAGTTACTACCACACATTGGGTTCCGGTAACTCGACCCCTCTCGACTTATTAATCAACTTGATCTCTGTCCAGGAGTTGCAACTAGTTTCTGGTGTTTGTAGGTAGTGTTAGTAGTCTACCAAGTGGCACCCGGTACAGGTGGGCTTGGCACAGACTAGGCACATGTGGCCTGGTGTACCGAGTGGCACCCAGATGGTGGGCTCGGGAACCCTACACACATCGTTTGGAGCTGTGAGCGACACCCCGGCCGGATCTCCTTGCGGATGGAACCCGAATAGGCGATAAACCTGGACTAGAGACTTCTTTGGTTAGTCAGGTCGTGGCCGACTCCCTCGCCAGGCTTCCGCTTGAAGGTTGCCGAGGTACACAACGTGTACATGGTGGTAAGTGGCTAGAGCGTGTGTGACGAAGTACACCCCTGCAGGGTTAACATCATCTATTCGAATAGCCGTGTCCGCGGTAAAGGACTTCTGGGTTTCCTATACAGTTCATAGACAAGTGAAAGTGGATACTCTAAAATGCGCAAGATAAGCATGAGTGCTATGGATGGCGTCTCGTAGGTAGACGGGAGCAGATCCATAGTGGTGTATTGAATGGTGAATATGTGGACTCGTGTGCGCCACCTCAAAAGAGTTGCTTGCAGTCGTAGTTCAGGTTAGCCACTGAGTCAAAGCTAGCTTGCTGCAGTTAAACTCCACTACCCCCTTGGTTGATACCGATGCATATGTTTTTAGTTCTGATGTAAGTCTTGTTGGGTACATTTGTACTCACGTTTGCCTATTTTATGTTTTGCAGAGAGACGTCAGTCTCGCTAGTAGTTCCGTGTGGACTTCGACGTTTAGCTTGATACCTCAGCTACGATCATGTGCCCTCGGCGGGGTCTTGTAGATAGTCAGGCTTCTCAGTCTTTTCCATTTGTAGATGTCTGTACTCAGACATGTTAAGCTTCCGCATGTGCTTTGACTTGTATGCTCTGAATGTTGGGTCATGAGACCCATGTTTGTAATATCTGGCTCTTCGGAGCCTAATGAATAAATACTCGGAGTCGTAGCGTCTTGTTGTGATGCCATGTTGTATTTGCACATATCGAGCATATTGTGTGTATGATTGAAATGCTTGGTATGTGTGGGATCCGACAACCTAGTTGTTTATCCTTGGTAGCCTCTCTTATGGGGAAATGTAGTCTTGTGCTTCCCTGAGCCATAGTAGTCCGCTACAGCCCGGTTCACCGGAGTCCTGCTAGCCCAGCACTACTGCTCCGGAACACTTGACTGGCCGGCATGTGATTCACTTCGTTCCTGTGTCTGTCCCTTCGGGGAAATGTCACGCGGTGACATCCGGAGTCCTGCCTAGCCTGCTACAGCCCGGGTTCCCGGAGTCCTGTTAGCCCAGTGCTACAGCCCGGATTCACACGCTGCTGACCGACATTCTCGATGTTGATTCATGTATGCCTGTCCCCGTAAGTTAGTGCCACTTTGGGTTCACGACTAGTCATGTCGGCCCGGGTTCTCTGTCATATGGATGCTAGCGACACTATCATATACGTGAGCCAAAAGGCGCAAACGGTCCCGGGCCATGGTAAGGCGACACCCGTGGGAATACCGTGCGTGAGGCCGCAAAGTGATATGAGGTGTTACCGGCTAGATCGATGTGACTTGGAATCGGGGTCCTGACAGCTTTGGTATCAGAGCCTGACTGCCTGTAGGATTACCAAGCCAAACTGGTCGAAGTTGAGTCTAGAAATGCTTTAGTTATATAAGGGAATTGATTGTGGAAGGGAACGTCAGGCTCTTTTTACTCCTTTACCTTATAGCCTTCTGATCTGAGTCATCCTCTTCTCTTCTACAGGGATTAAGAACTAGGCTTCTCATCTTTCTATCAGGATCACGTGTTACTAATCCGTAGACTCGTAAGATTGTTGGTTCCAGGCCTCAGTTCAGTTCCTACTACTTTTAGTATGTTGTCAGTTGAACCAGAACCTTGATATTATGATGTTGTTGAGTGGTTATGCCACCATTTTGCAGGATGTCTCAAATATTTTTGAGCATTTATAGCCGTTATGTTGTCCGAGTCATCCCAGGTTTCTAAATAGTCTGATGCATTTGCAAATCCCTTCTTTTTGTTCCCGATGTTTCTTTGGGCCAGTTTAACCACACTAATCGGTGAGTTGAGGTACTCTGTTGCCTCGACATATATGTTGGAGCTATTATTATGACCCTAGGTGTCTTAGAGGATCACCTAGTAATCTAGCCATGTTTTGTGTTCCCAGTGTGATGATTCTGGCCATTATTCTCGAAAGCATCCCGTATGATGCTATTTAGTAGTAGGTATTCTACTCCTGGGTTCTTGCCCGAGATTCACTCTACTTACCTCGTGTTGATAGTGTTGCTAGTTCCCTTAGGATATTAGTAACCTTTGCGATAGTCCTCGAGGTCCGTGGTATTTCCTCCTTCCAAATACTGTGAACTACTTATGGCGGAAGTTCCTCGTTGAATCGAAAGATCACAACAAGAGTGCTCTTGATGAGTTCCACATTCTATATTGTGACTCTGCCAGTTCTACCTTTCTGCATGGGTTATCCGGAAGAAATATGTTGAACTTGGTTCGACCTACTAACTTATGCATCCACAACTCAGAAAGTTATATGTTCCTTTGAGTTGTCTCTCTTTAAGTTGTATTCTGACCTTTATCTATCAATTGATAGTCAAGACTAGTTGTGCATTCGTGTTATCGATGCCTATTATTCTTGTGGTCCGTCAAGCCATTCTATTCCGGAATGACTAGGAGAAACAAACTCCAGTACCTTGTCCATTTCTAGGATTGGGTCAAAGCAGTTGTATTCCGCAGATCAAAATGCCAATCCAGCTTTTGTCCTGTTCTACCCTGGAGTATTACCCTCTTTATGTCAAGAAGGTCATAGGAATTGCACACCATCCTATGAATTCTTGTTGCTGTGATACTTCTGGCCATCATTATTCATTCCTAGGTCTCCGTGTTATTGTAACCGGAATACTGACAAGTGAATCATGGTGTGTGAAATCTATACTCCTAGCAAATCCGTTGCTTGGTAGTTAATGGACAATACTCTCATTCTTAGCGTGCTGGTTATTGAATTATCATTCTAAGACTGATCGTGCTACCTAGTCCATTTTTCCTGGTGCACCCTTTGATCAAGAGTTAGGATTGTATCAATCCCTTTCTTGTTTGGTCACATCGTCTTGCCCTGAAAAACAAGATTGTTCTCGGGCTTAGTAACATATCAGTGGTTCGTGATTTTCCGAATATCTTCTCGGTAGGTATCACCAGGTTGTCACCTGACCGCTATGTTGAGTTCGTGATCAAGTTGGTTTCTTGTAGCCACCCCTTTTCTCCAAGAATCTGTGTTGGATACCCCTGAGCTAGTTGGTTAAGCTAAGCAATAACTTGGAGAGTTGGAAGATAAAAGCTTTATCTGACTCGGTTCATTCAAAGGGATATTTTTTGTTTGTGTGTGTATTGAAGAAAGATGATATCTTCACCGATTGACACTCGTGTTCAGTTGTTGGATCTATTATCTTACCAATCTTTGATTTGAGTATGGGCTATCGTCAAATCAAATCAGAACCAATGGTGTTCGTAATGTTGTCTTACCCGTGGTTATTTCCTCGGGCATACACCGTTATATCCTTTGGGTCTGACCAATGCTATCATCTTGTTCACATAATTGTGGACTTCCACTTATATGGAAGCCTGGATGGATTGTTATTGAGCCCATTGACAACATTTTCATTTTGTCCATGATTCATGTTGAACATCTAAGTTGGTGTTGGAAACTTGTGTAAGCATTTTCTTTGTGCTGGCTCATGAAGAATATGTTTAGATGTAAGTAGTGACTTCCTCTTAGTTCACGTGCAATGATGCAAGTTGCCGCCGTGAATTAGAGAAAGTTTGTTTTGCTTCCCCCGGAATCATCCCAAATCAGTCACGCATGTGCGAAGTATTCTGTGGTTTGACAGATTAGCTACCTTCATCCCATACGTATCCCTAGCACACTAAGCCACTGATTGATTTGTTCTAGGAAAAGAGGTTAACTGCTAATCCTAGGTCATGCACAAGACTTTGTTACCCTCAATGATGGTTCCCAATCAGAACTCGGTAGTGTTTGATTATAAGACTACTATGTGGTCAAGCTTGTCTTGGACAACGTGTTCACATGTGTGTAGCAGAACCAGCTCATGTTTTGGAGCTTGCTATCGTAGTTCATTTCCCGAGAATCTCGCAACATCATCTCGTCGGTTTGTGTTGCAAAATTTCTTTTCCAGACATGCTGTCTGAAATGTTCCGTTAGCAACCAGATCTGAATCTCAGGCAGATATGATGGTTGGGGCTATTCCAAGAGCTATGATGTAGGTCCCGACAAGGTTGATGTTCTGGCCGACACACCTAGCCGGAAGATCTATCATTGTAGTATCTTGATTGAGCTATTTGACCATCTTCTCCATGAGGATTTCGTGTGACTTATTCTAGAAGTTGTTCCTTATGGATCCTTTGTGCTCCCGAAGTCAGACCTTTACTTGATGGCCATGTTGATGCTTTTAAGCATGATCGTGGTACCTAGAACGTAAAGGAGAACATTAGAAGCGGAGTGCTAAATGTCTCTCGGTCGATCATCCAGATCTCGTTTCCTTGGCCTCGCTAAGTGAAATCTGAGAAAGCATTGTCTTCCTTTGCATCGCATTGTCATCACTATTCATCATGGTAAGTAAGGTGTGTTGCCAGGATCCTCAGCAGATGTTGGTAAGACCTTGATGAATATGGAAATGCTCAAGTTCTTGAAAGCACGCTCAGTCACTAGGTTATATCCCTGGTATCAACTGGAATGTGCCTTCAATTTGCCGAGCTATTCTATAACCATAGTTTCCTTTCCAAACTGAGTGTGCCATTCTTTTGAATTCTTTGAAACGATCATTTGTAAATTGCCTTAGGCTAGTATGAAGAGTTTCAATGATCTATGGATCAAAAGTAATTATTTTTTCCACTTAAGGGAACAATCCAACAAGTCACCTTCCGTCAGGTGCCCCGCTGTGGTATTAAGGGCAATATATCTCCTCGCTACTCTGAAACTAGTGCACCATCTTATTCAAGCGTGGAATTGTTGCTTACCAATTTGAACCTTCGTCATCTGTTCCTCTCAACCTCCTCCCTATGTATGTTTTGTGTCTCAGCTCAAGAGATGTTGTTATGTCTCATTCCATGAATTGATCGTGAGTTGCTCGATCTTTGAGAAGATCGAATACTATAGAGTTTATTTATGTCGTTGTCTTGGATGAAATCTCGAAAGCAAAGATGTCAAGATCAAGATGATGATCGAATCAACGTTCTTATGAAGTGCAAGTTGGATCATGAAGATCAAGTTAGCTTTGTATCCCTCTCTCTCCTTACCTCACGTCTTGAATCTCGGGACGAGATTCTTGTTTAGTGGGGGTGAGTTGTCACAGCCCTAGAGTTTGCTTGTAACTAGTGGCATTGCATCCATGCATCATGTTTAAATTTCATGAAACTTGAAATGGGGATTGTTGAAACCCTAGCACCACATGAATTCAACTAGGTTCAATAAAAACATTTTCAATGAACCCAAAGTGCCTCAAGAAAAGTTCACGATTTTTGGTTAAGGTAGAAACCTCTGCCAAAAATGATGAATATATTTCTAGGACATTTTTGGATTTTTTGAATTAACTCATGTTGTATTTGACTTGGGGTTATAAATTCCTATAAATAATTTTATAACTCCAATCATTCTGAAAAATATTGTGGGGCTTTGGGCTAGTCCATATTGCATCCACAAATAATTTCAGAAGAACAAAAATGGTTTAGTATTATTACTAAATCAAAACAGAGCAAAATAAATAGAAAAACAGGAAGAAAAATAGGAAAAGAGAGAAACTTACCTGGCGCTCACCCGTAGCTTACCGGCCTAGCCCACCTGGCATTGCCAGTCATCTCCCTCCTCACGCCAGGAGGACAGGAGCGCGTGGCCGCGGCGCGCTGGCACGCGCCTGGCCACCTCCTGCTTGCCGCCGAACACCTAGCGCTGGCTACGGACGCCACGCGCTCTCCCGCGCGTCCCTCGACCGCTTGCTCGTCCCCATCCCCTCTCTGACTCTCTCTCCCGTGACCGACCGTACGCACCCGAGACCGCCGACGAGAACCACCACGGCCACAGCTACCCCCTCGCTCTATGTTGTGCCCACGAGCTCCGCGTTGTCTTCCTCGTCATCTCCACCGAGCCAAGCCAGCCGGGACGCTCCGTAGCGTCGTCATCGCCACCGTCTTCAACCTCGGGAGCCGGTCACCGCCGATGTCGATTCACCGTCGCCAAGCCGCCCCTCTTCGTGATCACTGTGAGCTTCGCCGTCGTTTCCCCCTAATCCCGTGGCCTAGCGCTCGCTGTAGCTGCATTTTCCATTGATGCCGAAGCACACCGCCGCACGAGCCCGTCGCCGACGAGGTTCCGGTGGCCATTTGGTCCCGTGCGTGCCTCCGTTGGGTTCGTGAGCTCTCGTAGATCACGTAGGTACAAAACGCTGGTCCTCCCGCGCGTCGTGTCATCGATTCCGTCCAGCCACCCCGACCTAATTCATGATGAGCCCACCAACTTCCTGGCGAGATGCCTACGGTTAAAAACAACCGACATGTCAAGATCGACGCCAGAGCTCCGGCCGCCGCCCAACTCGCCGCTGCTGCCGCTACAGACCACCTCGCGCCCTCTCACTGCCACCGCTGGATGCGCACGAGCCCCAGCTCGCCGTAGAACCCAACTGTATCGCAAGCCGTGCCCTGTAGGCGAAACCCGAGGTGCCCCGCCGTGTCTGGCCTCGCCGGCGTCGAGTCGCCGGCATGTTTGACCGAGTTGACCAGGGTTTGACCCCCCTGGGTCATTAACATGTGGGCCCGAGGCCCTGCTAATTTAGTTTAGATGGTAATTAAATTTAAGATAACCCACTGACTCGCGGACTGTGGGCCCCAGCCCTTCTAATTACTTTTGTTAGGATTTAACTAAACCCTGGTTAGCACTAAGTCAATGACAGGTGGGCCACACCTGTCAGGTTTGACCAGGACCAGCCGCTGTTGACTTGCTGACGTCATCCTGACGTAGTGCTGACGCAGTAATTTAATTACTGGAATTATTCTTATACAGGAAATTCCAGAAAATACTACAACTTCAAAAATTCATAGAAATTCAACCATAACTCCAAATGAAACAAATTATATATGAAAAATGATCAGTAAAATCCAATCTATCCATCTGTACTGGTTTCATGCATGTTACAGCAACCTAACCATGTTGCTTAGATGAAACAAGATAATGCACTTATATGACTATAAAATGGGTTTGCATTTGAATCTTTGGTTCAAATGGACTCATCTCAATCTGTTCTAGCTTGCATTAGCCCAAAACACATTCATATTGCCATGTCATGATCATGCATCATATTGTGCATTGCATTGATTGTATTTCTTCTCTGTTGCCGGTATTTGTCCCCTCTCGGTAGACGATGTTCCGGCGTTGTGATCGTTGACACTAATGAAGACTCAATGCTATCTTCAGAAGTGCCAGGCAAGAAAAACCCCCTTGTTCATTCCGATATAATCCCACTCTCTCGCTCCTGCTCTCTTTTACTGCATTAGGACAACAGCGATTCAACTGTTACATGCTGCGGTAGTTGAACCCCTTTCCTCTGCATGACCTGTCATTGCCACAGTAAATAGATGAAACCCACTAGCATGAGTAGGAGTTGTTTGAGCCCTGAGGTGCCTACTCATTTGTGCTTGTTTGTCATGCCTGCTACTGCTTAGAGTTGAGTCAGGTCCGATTCCTCGGGGATGAATTGGAATGTGGTGAACATGTCCTACTGTTGAGAGCTAAGTGTGTGAACACGATTTGGTAAGGGTAGCGGTGAGAGGCCATGTAGGAGTAGATGGTGAGTTGTCTCATTGAAACCATCCTCAGGAACTGAGTTCTGTGTTTGTGATCCATGAACAGTTACTACCACACATTGGGTTCCGGCAACTCGACCCCTCTCGACTTATTAATCAACTTGATCTCTGTCCAGGAGTTGCAACTAGTTTCTGGTGTTTGTAGGTAGTGTTAGTAGTCTACCAAGTGGCACCCGGTACAGGTGGGCTTGGCACAGACTAGGCACACGTGGCCTGCTGTACCGAGTGGCACCCGGATGGTGGGCTCGGGAACCCTGCACACATCGTTTGGGGCTGTGAGCGACACCCCGGCCGGATCTCCTTGCGGATGGAACCCGAATAGGAGATAAACCTGGACTAGAGACTTGTGTGGTTAGTCAGGTCGTGGCCGACTCCCTCGCCAGGCTTCCGCTTGAAGGTTGCCGAGGTACAAGACGTGTACATGGTGGTAAGTGGCGAGAGCGTGTGTGATGAAGTACACCCCTGCAGGGTTAACATCATCTATTCGAATAGCCGTGTCTGCGGTAAAGGACTTCTGGGTTGCCTATATAGTCCATAGACAAGTGAAAGTGGATACTCTAAAATGCCCAAGATAAGCGTGAGTGCTATGGATGGCGTCTCGTAGGTAGACGGGAGCAGATCCATAGTGGTGTATTGAATGGTGAATATGTGGACTCGTGTGCGCCACCTCAAAAGAGTTGCTTGCAGTCGTAGTTCAGGTTAGCCACTAAGTCAAAGCTGGCTTGCTGCAGTTAAACTCCACTACCCCCTTGGTTGATACCGATGCATATGTTGTTAGTTCTGATGTAAGTCTTGTTGGGTACATTTGTACTCACGTTTGCCTATTTTATGTTTTGGAGAGAGACGTCAGTCTCGCTAGTAGTTCCGTGTGGACTTCGACGTTTAGCTTGATACCTCAGCTACGATCATGTGTCCTCGGCGGGGTCTTTTAGATAGTCAGGCTTCTCAGTCTTTTCCATTTGTAGATGTCTGTACTCAGACATGTTAAGCTTCCGCATGTGCTTTGACTTGTATGCTCTGAATGTTGGGTCATGAGACCCATGTTTGTAATATCTGGCTCTTCGGAGCCTAATGAATAAATACTCGGAGTCGTAGAGTCTTGTTGTGATGCCATGTTGTATTTGCACATATCAAGCATATTGTGTGTATGATTGAAATGCTTGGTATGTGTGGGATCCGACACCCTAGTTGTTTATTCTTGGTAGCCTCTCTTATGGGGAAATGTAGTCTTGTGCTTCCCTGAGCCATAGTAGTCCGCTACAGCCCGGTTCACCGGAGTCCTGCTAGCCCAGCACTACTGCTCCGGAACACTTGACTGGCCGGCATGTGATTCACTTCATTCCTGTGTCTGTCCCTTCGGGGAAATGTCACGCGGTGACATCTGGAGTCCTGCCTAGCCTGCTACAGCCCGGGTTCCCGGAGTCGTGTTAGCCCAGTGCTACAGCCCGGATTCACACGTTGCTGACCGACATGCTCGATGTTGATTCATGTATGCCTGTCCCCGTAAGTTAGTGCCACTTTGGGTTCACGACTAGTGATGTCGGCCCGGGATCTCTGTCATATGGATGCTAGCGACACTATCATATACGTGAGCCAAAAGGCGCAAACGGTCCCGGGCCATTGTAAGGCGACACCCGTGGGAATACCATGCGTGTGGCCGCAAAGTGATATGAGGTGTTACTGGCTAGATCGATGTGACTTGGAATCGGGGTCCTGACACTTGCCCCCGCATCCTTCGAGGCACTAGAGGCCGCGGGCGGCGGAGCCTTCGATGTGGAAGGATGGGCCGAAGGGCTAGACTTCTTCTTCTTAGGCGCCATGGTCGATGCCATCGTCGAAGATGAAGATGGTGATGAAGATGACGCGCTGCGCACACTTTCAGGTTCGCGCAAGCGAGGGACCCTAGCTAGTGCGGCAAAGATGTCGCGGGATATCCACTGCCACCTATGGGACCAGGAGGCCCCTTGCTGGTTCGGCAGGGGGATGTCGCGCTGCACAAAGAGCAGACCAGCGCACGGTAGCACGGCAGAGAGGACACAAGCAATTTACCTAGGTTTGGGCCGCTGCGAGGCGTAAGACCCTACTCTTCCTTTAGTGGATTGATGGCGGAATGGGGATGGTGAAACGCAGTACACTTGCCCGGCAAGGGTTGCCGTAGGGCCGCAGTGACTTCGCGCGTATGGGGGTGTGGGTTCTTCAACTTTCCAACCCTTCCGACGGGTGCCATGGGCCACCTTTTATAGATCAAGGGGTCACCACAATGACAAAGTAGTCATTATGCACTGATATGATAGCAAACAGTGCTATCATACCTAGCTCTGTAGGCTGACAGGGTGCATTGAATGCACCACTTAGTGTCACATCACTGGTTGCACGGCAAGGCTTGCCAGGCTATCTTTCCAGCTCCGCGCCTACTCTCTTGATACGTCGCAGGACGGGTGTCATGTGTGGGTTTCTTCTATAGGAAATGGCTGCCATGTGGCGAATGGCTGCCACTTAATCACCTTGCGGCTTGACGCCGCACTAATTGACGACTTGGGTCATCCTTGAGTGGTTGGTGGGGTGGTTCTACCCCCGTGAGCCCCGGCAGATCTTGCCGAGGTGCCTGGGTTGCCTGCTTCTGTTGGTGGCCTCGCCCCTTGCCGGGCTCGCCTGCCCGGCAAGGGAGGCCCTTCTCTTGTCGATATCTTGCTCCTCTGGCTTGATCTTGGTCCCTCTAAACTGCATGTTGGTTCTTCCAATCTCTTGGTCCCTCAATCTCTGGCTTAAGCTGGTGCCTCAATCTTGTTCTTGTGCATGTGCACAGTCTGGGCAACGAACCCAGGGTTTGTTGCACTGACACTAAGGGTTTAGCTTCAAATTGATCTAGTGCAAGTTTGCAAAGGTCTCCTCCAAATCTTGAATGAGCTTATATCTGTCCTTGGTCTTGACCACTATATTATGCATGTAGGTTTCTACATTCTGATGTAGCTGAGGCTCAAAACCAATTTGCACTACTATCGTAAAGGTGGATCCAGCGCTCTTTAACCCGAAAGGCATCCGTATAAAGTAGTACGTGCCACGCGGATATGAATGCGGTCATCTCTTCGTCTTCCTTGGACATAAATATATGATGGTACCCGGACTATGCATCCAAAAAGGAAAGAAAATCACACCCAAAGGTTGAATCCATGAGCTGATCAATGCGCGACAGGGGGAAAGGGTCCTTTGGAGTCTATGCAGAGCCTCCATTTCCCATTCGCATTGCGCACTACTAATGGTTTTGCTAACCATGTTGCATGCAACACTCCTTTGACCAAACCTATGAAGTCTATGCAGAGCCTCCATTTCCCATTCGCCTTGCGCACTACTACTGGGTTAGCTAACCATGTTGGATGCAACACTCCTTTGACCAAACCAGTTGCTTCAAGCTTCTTAATCTCCTCGGCAATGAACTACTGCCACTACAAAGCTTGTTTTCTGACCTTCTGCTTGACGGGCTGAGCGTGAGGATAGACAGCAAGGTGGTGCTCTATTACCTCCATGGGAACGCCGGGGATCTCAGATGGTTTCCAAGCAAACACATCGGCATTCGCCCGCAGAAAATGGCAATGAGAGTGCTTTCCTATTTGTCGTCAAGGGTGGCGCTGATGGTGAACGTACCGTCAACGCCATCCTGCCTTGTTGGGACCTTCTCTACAGCTGGTGGAGCAACCTTGGATCTCTTGCTAGTGGAACTCTCCGGAAGGTCATAACAGGCGCAACGCACTCCGGATAGGCATGCTTCCCGAACTCCTTCTCGGCATCCTTACTAGCTTTCTTTCCCTTCTTTCTTTCCCTAGCGAGAGTCATGGCTTCTGCAGCCTCACCAGCCACCTCATATCGGTACATCTTGTCCACACATATGATTGCATCTTTCTCATTTGATGGGATGGAAATGACAACCATCGGCCCTGGCATCTTCAAGGTATTGTAGGCATAGTGGGATGCTGCCATGAATTTTGCCAGAGCCAGACGACCAAGAATCCCATTGTATGGCAAGGGGAGTTCAACAACGTCAAACACAACCTTCTCCATTCTCCACCAAATGTTACCCGCAGTGTAATCCTTCCTTTGGGCCAGCTCCTGCCGGGGCTGATTCCTTGGAACGTACCAGTAAACTTGAGCTCCTCATTGGGGATTTGTAGCTTCCTGGCCACATTAGGGGAGATTAGATTCAGCCCAGCCCCACCGTCAACTAGCATCTTTGTGACCTTGAAGTTGTGTATTGTTGGTGAAACCAGCAATGGCAATCACCCTACCATAGTGGTACGGTTGGGGTGATTTTGCTCATCAAAGATGATAGGCGTGCGGGACCACTTGAGCAGCTTGTGAGAATCTGCAGTTGGTTCCATGGCATTGACCTCTCGTGCTCAGTTCTTGAGTTGGTGGCGAGAGGAGTGCAGAGACGCACCTTCGTCAAGGCACATGGTTTCAGTTGCTTTCTGGAACTCTTATTCGCTAGTTTCTCCCTCATCCCCTTCATCACTGTCCTCGCCCCTTCTTTCTTCTCTCGGCCTCTAGCTAGCTTTTCTTTCTATTGTGGGGCCTTCATGGTCTCTTTCCTTTTCACGCTTCTCATACCCAGCCTTCTGTTTCTTAACAAGCTACTCAACTTGATGGCATTCTTGCAGGTCATGCCCTTTAGTGCGGTAGATCTGGTAGTATGTCCTGTCAGACTTTCCAGCTTTCTCTGCTACCGCAGCCTCCCGGCAAGCAGTGCACGTAGCAGCTTCCTTGCCGGGGCTTCGATTTTGGCCTTCTTGTCCTTGTCGAGATCGCCAGAGACCTCAACGGCCAACACTAACTTCTCCTTGCGTTTCTTGTTGTGCTTTCGGCTGCTACTCTGCGGGTTAGCAGTCTCGTCATCGTCCTTTGAATCGACCTCGACGCCATCCTCCTCCCCGGGGAGTCGCCTTCCTTCCTCAGCCCGAGCAAACATGTCCGCCAAAGTGTACAATTCATTGATGGCCTTGGGCGGCCGGACATTCATCTTGGAATGTATCCTTCTGTTGTGCACTTTTGGATGGAATGCGGCAATCATAGCTGCTGGATGTATCTCTCGAATGTTGCGGTGCACTCGACTGAACCTCTACATATACTTTCGCAAGCTCTCCCCCTCCTTTTGTGGAAGGACTTGCAAGTCGCTGGGCCGTCCAGGCTCTTGATGGCCGCCCGTGAAGGCGCCAACAAACACATTGGACAAGTCAGCCCATGGCGAAATGGAGTTCTGTGGTAGGTGCATCAGCCATGACCTCACATTTGGCTTAAGTGCCAAAGGGAAGTAGTTGGCGAACACTATCTCATCTCTTCCTCTGGTAGCTTGAACATCATTGTGTAGATGCTCAAAAACTGTGCCGTGTTCAACTTTCCGTCATATTTTTCTCGCAACTCGGGCTTGAAAGCGCGGGCAGATGGCCAACGGACTTGCCGCAGCTCGCGAGTGAAGGCAGGGCACGCAGCCTCAAAAGGTAGGTACCCGCCACCACTTGGCGCGAGTTCGTCGACGTCTGGGCCATTGCCCCTATCAGATTGACGGCGGGTTCCCCGTCGCCGTTCTATGGTGACGCGCGCATCTTCCCTCTGTCGATCCTCCAGAACACGTCACTGATCCCAGCGGGCCTGCCGGTCGGATGAGGCCATCGATGCTCTATCAGGTTCGTGGTCTTGTTGCTGTCCATGGGTCGGTTACTGCGGACGGGACGACACTGTCAGTGTGGCCCCCTCAACATTGCAAGCAGTTCGTGCTGCTGTTGTTGTTCGCGGGAACTGCGAGGGCTGTGTCTGTTGGCATTTTCCAGCTTCAGCGAAGCCAATCAAACTCTGGATGGTGGCTCTCCACTCATCCATTTGATCAGCCACTGGTGGGAATCTAAGTTGGAGTTGGGCCCGTGCCATGGCTTCCGTAGCCGTGCTCGGCATAGCAGACGAGGCGGATTGTGACGTCACTCGACTCTTGGTAGCACCATCAGGAGCGTCGCCGCATTCTTGCCGCCGCGAACTGGTTGCCATGGCGATTGGGCGATGAGTAGGACGTGGCCGGGGATTGGCAACCCTATTCTGCGCCCCGTCCTGCTCGCCTTGCTCCGGGCAACGGACATGCCCGGTAGCCGCACCTGTAGTACGTGTTGCTGGAGGGTCATGGCTTGCACCAGAGCGGGCGTCAATGCTACGGCTGCGCCCGCTAGTGCGACATGGAGGTTGGGACTGAACATTTCCTCCACTCGTGGCTTGTGGGTCATGGCCACCGCATTCTTGCCTCCGCGAACCGGTTGCCATGGCGATCGGGCGATGAGTAGGACGTGCCCGGGGATTGGCAACCCCGTTCAGCACATCGTCCTGCTCGCCTTGCTCCAGGCAAGGGACACGGCCGGTAGCTGCACCTGTAGTACGTGCTGCTGGAGGGTCATGGCTTGCACCAGAGCGGGCGTCAATGCTATGGCTACGCCTGCTAGTGTGACATGGAGGTTGGGACTGAACATTTCCTCCACTCGTGACTTGCGGGTCATGACCCTCAGGCTGTTGTTGGGGGCACCCTCCCCCGGCGCCTCCTGCTCCAACTTCGACCATAGGGGACACAACAACGGCGTCGCCCACGCCGGTCGTGTCACCTGTAGTACTCGCCTTTCCCCCAACACTGTCGTGGCACCTATGGCGTCCGCGGCTGCGTGCGAGGGGGTCTTCGAAGTGGAGGGATGAGCCGCTGCACCGGGATTCTACTTGGGCGCCATGGATAAAGATGATGACGACGATGATGATCATTGACACGCTGTTCACCTCAGGTTCGCGCAAGCGCTTCCCCCTACTTGGCGAGCCAAAGATGTCGTGGGTTGACACGATCACCTATGGGGCTATGATCCTCTTGTGGTTCGGCAAGGGGGGAGGTCACGTTGCACAAAGAGTGGAGGCAATGAGAGAGCGTGACAGCAATAACACTAGAGATTTTTACCTAGGTTCGAGCTGTCGTGAGGCGTAAAACCCTACTCATGCTTTGGTGGATTGAGTGGACAAGCACAACGACACGCAACGCTCGTGGCCAAAAAGGTTCCCTCGGGGGAGGAGCAGCTACGCGCGTACAAGTGTGAAGGGTCGAAATCCTTTCCTCTGTTGCCTTGGACCTCCTTTTATAGCTTAATGGGTAACCGCAGTGGCAAAACAGTCATTATCTAGTGATTAGATAGCTAACAGTACTATCATACCTAACTCTGGCAGTTATGACAAAGGGCATTAAATGCACTGCTAGGTGCCATGTGGAGGGTGAAGCCCAGCAAGCCTGTCGTGCTGCTTAGCAATCACCTGCTTATCTGTTTGACACCCCTCTCGACGGGTGTCACCCGAGGGTAATCTATCTTCCAATGGGTTGCCACATGCTTAGTGGAATCCAGTTAATCACTTGGGGGCTCGACACCGCATCAATAAGTGATTTGCATCGCTGAGAGGTGGAGCGGTGGAGCGGTGGTGCCTTGGTAGGGCTCTCTGCTTTGGCAGTCCCGGCAAGCCTACCAGGGAAGTCTTGGATTCTCCCTTGGGGCGGCCTCGACCTGACCAGGCGCTCCTGCAGTGCAAGGGAGGCTTTCCCAAGGTGGTGCTCTGCAGCCTTGTATATTTAACGTGGTCTTCTTGACCCGCTCTTTGATGTCACAAAGAGCAGTACTTCTATTCCGGTCTTGCTTTCATAGGCTGGTGTTGGATATAGGGTGCTAGCATGCATGTGTATAAGTCTGGGCCAAACGTTATTGTTCGTTGCATCGACACTCTTATTCTTGCATTCATCGTTGTCTGGCGTTGATCAACTCCTCTGAAATATAGACAAGAATGAAAACGAACTCTGAAGGGGAAAAAAGAAAAAGAATACGTCAGCGTTCTGGGATCGGGGGTACCCAGACCTGCCCGCCCGCGGCCAACACGTGACTCCATCGACGGCCCGGTACGACCCAGTTCTAAGGACTCGCCAGCAAGACCCTCGCGAGCCCCCCCACCCCGCCTCACGAGGCAAATGACACGAAGGCCTCCCGAGGAGTGGCTTCTCGAGGCTGCCTCCCGAGGGGTAGATATTTCTATGCAAGAACCTCACCTCACGAGGCACGCGATGACGTGAGCCATGATGACCAAGGCCAGGCGGGCTCCAGCGGGCATAGAGGGGGACAGTTTCCTCTTTGTTGCTCAGGAGGCAAGGACGTATGTGGGCTCCCAAGGAAACCCCAAAGGTATCCATTCCAGTGCAACAAGACCAAGACCACGAGTTCTGCAGGACAGATATCATCGTCGAGCCCACCTCTACGTCACGACTAGAAGCTTTGCAGGCGAAGACCACCTTTTGTCAGGATAAGATGTACTCTTGTCCTCTTTCAAATTGGCCATTGTGGAATCCCTTCTCACCTAGGCTATGAGGGAAGAGGACCAAGGCCGCTATAAGTATAGGTTAGTCTCCATTGTAGAGATGGGATTGATCCAACCCCTTCGGCCCTTGAGCTCTGCCGAGGCAGCTCTCACTTGTACTAGTTTATACTCGTCCTCCTCGCGAGGTAATCCACCCCAAAGAAGGAGTAGGGTTTTACAACGCAAGGTGGCCCGAACCTGGGTAAACCACCATGTCCATTTCTTCTCCCCACTCGTTCGAACCCGACGAGGCCAAGCCATGGGGCTGTGAGCAGAGAGCTGCCATTAGGCTAGATCCATCATACATGCCCTAGAGTTCGCTCCTTGTTTGGGTTTATGGAGCCCTAGTTCCGACGTTTTGCGCGCCAGGTAGGGGCATGTCGAAGTTCTCCCTCTGCTTTGCCCCGTCCCAGCTTCGTCGCTCCCATGGCTGACGCCCATCGAGTTCACGTCGCCCAGACGGCGCCCGTGGGCCGCTGTGCCCCTCGTCGCTCTGCTTCTCCCTCAGCCAATGCTGGCACCAACACCGCTGCTCAGGAGTAGAAGGACTCTTCCTTGCCGCCCTCCGTGCAGTGTGATGGCCACGCCACCACACCTTCCCGCACTCCTGCCATGGCGTCGTCCTCTCACATTCGTCGTAGTCCAGCAAATGCGCAAGCCACACTCCTCATGGAGCGTGAGTTGTTGGACTACCGTCCTGCCAATGAAGGCTACGATGCCTGGCTTGGTCGCATCACCCAGCTCGTCAACACCGCCGGTGAGGCCCCGACGCCCTCCCATTCACTCCATCCCCCGCCGTCCTGCGCGGGCGACGTGGCTCATGGCGCGCCTCCGCCTCCGCCTCTGTGCAGTGTCGACGCCGAGCCCAGGCGCGACACGCATCCGCATGACTCGCCGTGTGGAGCGCCAGCGCCGGCCCGGGATGAGGCCTGCTTCCAGGTGGTGCAGCAGCCACAATACGACGCATGTGCGCTCCCTGCACCGCCGCACCGGCACCAAGACCGGGCTGCTCTTGGGGCCATGGCACATGGTTGTCAGGACCATGCTCCCCTCTCGCGGGCAGCGCCCACCAACGTGGCGGGCTACCGCGCCTTCACCCGTGAGCTGCGCCACGTCGTATGGCTCGACAAGTTCAAGATGGACCTGCCCCCGCGCTACGACGGCATCCGTGACCCTGTGGAGTTCCTCCAGCTCTACTCGTTGAGCATCGACGCGGCGAATGGTGACGACAAGGTCATGGCGAACTGGTTCCCCATGGCTCTCAAGGACAGCACACCCTCCTGGCTCATGCACCTCACGGAGGGGTCGATCTCCTCGTGGGATGAGCTCTGCGAGCGTTTCAGCCCCAACTTCCAAGGCACCCATGACCGCGCCCTCACCGTCAATGACCTGTGGTGCGTGAAGCAACAGCTGGGAAAGACACTCCGCAAGTACATTCAACGCTTCACCCAGGTCCGCCTCAAGATCCCGAAAGCCTCGGACGAAGCGATCATCTCGGTGTTCACCGAGGCAGTCACGAATGTCATGACGAGCGAGGAGCTCGCCATCCACGATGATCTATGCATGGCCCTGGAGATGTTCAACCTGGCGGACAGGTGCGCCGGGGACGAAGAGAGCACCTCTCCCTCCTCAAGCACCCTGACGTCGACCCTGAAGATAAGAAGGCCAAGGCCGAGGAAGTGAAGTGCAAGGGCCCCACTGTGCTGGCAGTAGAGCCCGGGATGAAGCGCGGTCGTGACCGCGATGAGCCCGCCAAGGATAACCGCCCATTCTACGTCTTCCACAACGTCCACACCCACAACACCAACGATTTCCAGGATCTTAGGGCGCTCCGAGACGTGCGCCTAGGCCGTCGCTGTGGGGACCCTGACTCATAAGTCGTGATCACCGAATACACGCGTACAGTGATCCCAGAGATTAATGCTCACTGAACACACAGAAGCTGAATAACAAGAGTCTTACATCCATACATACCATCTAACATAAATTATGACCATTATGGTCAAGTCTTCAATATAACATTGCAGCCGAAATCTTCGTCGATAACTTGGACCAATGTCATCTGCCTTAACCCTACAGGCATTCTGACTGTGAAAGCGTCCTAGCTCGCATGTTTTTCACCAAGGTACTCTTCATTATATCCCGTTCTTTCATGCCTGGCCAATAAAATAACCAGTGGCAAGCCAATGAGTACTTTGAATGTACTCACAAGCAACCCATGTTTTGGAACAAGGTACATCAATGCATGATATAGCTCTAAGTAGGTAAATTTGCAGAATGCTAGTTTTGAGTACAATGACTTGTCTTATCAACTTATAAAGCATGCATCATAAGAAATCAGATATCCATGTGAATAGGTTACAAATATCAACATAACAGAGTTTGGATCAACTCCAACTTAATCAACATGTCGAGTCATTCGACTCGACTCAAGTAGTTTTCTCCACACAACCACACACACACACACACACACACACACACACACCAGGTTTCATAAATGATGGACGTAGCCCAAGAGCTGTTACCCAACTGTCTTGACCGTGGACACGGCTCTTCGAATAGTTTGACACTCTGCAGAGGTTGCACACTTTAACCACAAGATCCGGGGAACTTCCGTCTCATCCACGACCCGCGGTACCTCAACTACCCGGGGTAAGCACCTGATCACTACCTTTCCCTAGTCGTGACTAACAAGGAGTCCACATGATTGGTAGCAGCACCCGGGCCAAACATTGTCACATAATATTATTTTTTGTGGATCCACGCTCCCATATTCATCACATATCACAAGCACGGGGTACCAACGGTGTGTCCCGTGCCCTGTAAAAACAGTCATGGCCGCCCTACCTGGCACGACCCCGTCCTGAGAGTGACCACGCAACTCCCGTCACTAGTAATGCGGGTATCCATGTTAGCATGAACTAGGTAATCAATAATGACCTTTCCCATATAAGGGTAGAGTGGTTGCGCATGTAAGGTGGGAGTAACGGTCGCAACCTAAACCAATCCGTTTTTGAAAACAACACACTCAATTGCCTTGGTACACCACTTCTTTATAAAGTGATTACCTAGCTCAACATCTCCCTCGGGCATTAGTGGCACCCGACGGGGTTTTCGAAAAGTCTTTGAAAATACTTTTGTCTCCAACACCATGCATACCCGTCCCATTTGCGTAGCAACTACTTTCATCCTATCTACTCCCACCTGCATAACCCTCATAGGAAGGTAGGGTCATGCAAAATGCAAGTATCAAAAAGGAAGTTGCGGAGGCAACCCATCAAAGTGGTTACCACCTCATCATGATTCCGATGCAACAATAATAAGGTGCTATATGAAATGCATAAAAAGGATTTCATAGACATGGTCAAAGGGCTGCTTGCGTGGCTCAGCAAAGTCTTCAACTCCTCTGGTCCATCTCCGAGTACTCCATCTATTACGTCAACTAATGTCGAAAGCAATCACAATAAACAACATAACAAGGAAAAAAATAAAAGTGCTCTAAAAATATTAAGTTGACTTTTCTAGGACTTCTTGGGTTATATGAAAAATAACCAGAGTGGTATCACTGGAATTGGATTGGTGAATATTTCTGAACATTTCAATCTGATGGAATCACGGGATTAATGGATTTGCAAGAAGTGTACATAAACATTATTTTGCAAAATGAGCAAAGGCACTCATTGCACTAGGAATGATTTTAGAAGCATCTAGTAGTTGGTTTTACTGGATTTGGATTTCAAATGAATTTTCTATGAATTTACAAAGTGGGCTATATATGGAGAAATGGACAGTTATTTCATGTGGCATATAAAGTATTGGGAAAAAATTTCAAAAACTATGTTTTGAACTTATAAGTATATAAGAATTTGAATCATGGCATTTGGATCAATAATGGGCTCCCTGTGATTTTCTAAAGTTTATCACTGAAATGGAAAATGAGATTTCAAAAATATATTGTGAAGTAAATGTTTCTGGAAAAATGTGCAAATTGCACCATGTGATAGATCATGAATTTAGGAACTACGATAAATTTGAATCATAAAATTTGGACTTCATTTGAATATATTATGTATTTTGCAAATCTACAGAAAAAGAAAAGGAAAAGCATTTAACAAAATGGGCTGGACCTGGGCGGCGGCAGTGCACACTAAGCGCCGAATAGTAAGTGGGTCGGCCCAGCGGCTCGGCTGCGCAGGCAGAGGAGCTGACGCCAAAGGCCCGTTCTGGGAGGTCGCCAGCCAGCGCGGAAAGCGGATTGGGCCAAAGCTGTCTCCACTTAAACAGATAGGCCTACCCACTGGGTCACTGACGCGCGGGGCCCAGCAGCAGGTCGTCTTCAACCTCCCACGTGGCGCGACGGGAAACAGAGAAGGCGAGGCCGAGCGGGCGCCGGCGCTCTCCCCGGCGGCACCGGCCACCTCCGGCGATGCCCAGCACACTGACGGATTCAGGAGAGCGTGCCGCACCCGCTGAGGTGCGCCACGCCGGCTGGGGCGGCCGGATGCGAGCGGTGCATTGCCTGCGGCAGACAGAGGAGACGGTGAGGTTGGGGCACGGTGTTTCGGCCGCGAAGAAGAAGAAATGGAGTCCGCGAAAGGCCCGTGGGTAGATGGGTGATGCTCTGGTGCAGGTAGTAGGGGGAGTGGAGCTCCGGAGAGCTCAAATTTGAGCGGTGGCCGGTAGCAAGGTTTCCGGCCATGGAGGAGAATGGGGGCACTAGAGGAGGAATGGGTTGGACTGGGGAGCGTATGGGAGAGAGAGAGAAAGCCAAAGGAGTAGAGAGGGGGCTCGGGGGTGGCCTTAAGTAGAAAGGGGTGAGGTGCACCGTGGGCTTGTGCGCCGGTGAGGTCGTAGCCGTTGCTGCAGGCCGCGGGAGGGCTCGGCTTCTGAAAGTGCAACTAATCCCTGGGTGGTTTTGGTAATTCTTAACAACATATAGCTCATTGAACTAATATTCTTTCAAGATGATCATTTCAGAAAGTTCAATGATTGGCATGGCATGGACTATAAATGTGGATCCCTCAAAATGCTAAGGACACATATTGGCTCAAGCTCAAGACTCTACATTTTCATTTTAGTGATCAAAGATCAGATTGAGTCCATAGGAAAATCCAATACTATTAAAAGGGGATGAGGTGTTGCTTAATGGCTTGCTTGCTCAAAATGCTTTGTGATATGCTCTAAAATCCCTCAACCACTTTCTCATATCCACATATGTCCCAAACCAAAAGTCAAACTCGGCCCCACCGATTTGATCTATACGGCGCCACCGAGTTCACTTGACATAGCCATTGCAAGAAACCCTAATCAGTTCGGTCTCACTGATAGGGATCTCGCTCTCACCGAGAAGGGATTGCAAACTCTCTGTTTCCCTTCGTAACGTTTCAGTCTAACCGAGACGAGCGATAGGTCCCACCGAGTTCGCAATGCAAACTCTCCGTTTCCTTTTCGTACCGCTTTGGTCTCACCAAAATGAGCGATCGGTCCCACCGAGTTCGCAATGTAAACTTGCCTGACCAACTCTCTGTTTGCCTATTACAGAAATCTTTCTCACCGAGTTCATGTGATCGGTCCCACCGAGATTACGTTATGCCCTAACCCTAATGAAATCCATCCCACCGAGTTGACATGTTGGTCCCATGAAAAATCCTAACGTTCACATTTTGAACTAAATCGGTCTGACCGAGTTTGAGTATTCGGTCCCACCGAGTTTGGTAAATTGTGTGTAACGGTTAGATTTTGTGTGGAGGCTATATATACCCCTCTTCCCTTCCTCCATTCATGGAGAGAGCCATCAGAACGTGCCTACACTTCCAACATTCATTTTCTGAAAGAGAACCACCTACTCATGTGTTGAGACCAAGATATTCCAATCCAACCACAAGAATCTTGATCTCTAGCCTTCCCCGAGTGGCTTTCCACTCAAATAATCTTTCCACCATATCAAAATCTGTGAGAGAGTGTTGATTTTTGGGGAGACTATCATTTGAAGCACAAGAGCTAGGAGTTCATCATCAACATACCATCTAATTCCTTTTGGAGAGTGGTGTCTCCTAGATTGGTTAGGTGTCACTCGGGAGCCTCTGTCAATATTGTGGAGTCGAACCAAGGAGTTTGTAAGGGCAAGGAGACCGCCTACTTCATGAAGATCTACCCAAGTGAGGCAAGTCCTTCGTGGGCGATGGCCATGGTGGGATAGACAAGGTTGCTTCTTCGTGGACCCTTCGTGGGTGGAGCCCTTCCGTGGACTCGCGCAACCGTTACCCTTCGTGGGTTGAAGTCTCCATCAACGTGGATGTACGATAGCACCACCTACCGGAACCACGCCAAAAATCTCCGTGTCTACATTGCTTTTGCTCCCTCCAAACTCCTCCCCTTTACCTTCATATGCAATGATTTACATTCCGCTGTTATACTCTTAGACTTGTGTGTGTAGGTTGATTGCTTGACTTGTGTTAAGTTGCTAAAATCTGCCAAGACTTAAAATTGGGAAAATGCTAGATTTTTATTTGGTGAAGTAGTCTAATCACCCCCCCTCTAGACATACTTTCAATCCTACACATGGTATCAGAGCTTTGGTCTCCATTTGCCTTGATTTCCATAGATTTGGTAATCATAGCCTTGGTTTCACAACCTAGGAGAGTATGGCGTCTAGCGAGGGAAATTACCACCATAGAAGTCCTTACTTTGATGGTACTAATATTGCTAGTTGGAAGCATAAGATGAAAATGCATATTCTTGGACAAAACCCCAACGTTTGGTCTATTGTGTGTATTGGCTTGCAAGGTGAACTCTTTGATGGGAGAGAACCGAATCATGAAGCTACCGCAGAAGAGTTGAAGATGCTGCAATACAATGCTCAAGCTTGCGATATCCTCTTCAACGGATTGTGCCCCGAAGAATTCAACAAGATCAGCCGTCTTGAGAATGCAAAGGAAAGTTGGGATACTTTGATTGATATGCACGAAGGAACCAACTCCGTCAAGGAATCCAAATTGGATGTGCTTCAAAGTTAGCTTGACAAGTTCAAAATGAAGGATGGTGAAGTTGTCGCTGAAATGTACTCTAGGCTTGCTCTCATCACAAATGATATTGCCGGCTTAGGAAGTGACGAGATGACCGACAGATTCATCATCAGGAAGATACTAAGAGCCTTGGATGGAAAATATGATACCGTGTGCACATTGATCCAAATGATGCCCAATTACAAAGATCTCAAGCCAACCGAGGTCATTGGTAGAATTTTTGCTCATGAGATGTCACTCAAGGATAAAGAAGAGCTTCACAACAAGTCAAGTGGTGCTTACAAAGCCTCATGTGATGCTCCTACATCATCAAGTGAGATAAAAGCCTTCAATTAGGAATTGAGCCTAATGGTGAAGAACTTCAACAAGTTCTACAAGAGTAGAAGCAAGGAAAGAAGTTCCAAGTCAAGGTCCTACAGTGACAAAAGATCTTCTAGTCGTGAGCGTATTTGCTACAATTGTGGAAGACCCGGACACTACTCCAATGAGTGTACGGCTCCCTACAAAAGAAGAGAAGACTCACCTAAAAGGAGTAGTAGAAAAGAATAATCACCTCCAAGAGAGAGAAGGAGTAGAGATGATCGTTATGAACGAAGAACCTCCCACAGAAGCAAGGATTCGGAAAGGAAGGACAAGTCATCAAGGAGCTACACAAAATGAAGACATCAAACTCACGTTGGTGAATGGGTATCCGGCTCGGATTCCGACCACTACTCCGAGAGAAGTTATTACTCCGACTCAGAATATACTCAAGATGAAGGTGTTGCCGGTCTAGCACTTGTGTCAACCAACTCCTATTACATATTTAACTCACCAAATGAAGTAATTGGAAGATGCTTCATGGCTAAAGGCCCAAAGGTATCACACCCCGAGTATTTTGATTTCAATAGTGATGAAGATAACTTGCTAGGTGATGATGATTTACTTGTTGACAACTCTAGGGATGAAAACTATGATGAACTTGCTATTAATCATGCTAATCAAGATAAAATGAATGACGATGATAAGAAGGAGATTGAGTGTCTAACTAAAGAACTAAACACTCTTAACTTAGCTCATGAAACTACCTTAGAAGATCATCGAGAGCTTTTAAAGGCTCATGAGAAGCTACGCTTTGAAAAGCTCAATCTAGAGCAGGCGCATGGGCTCTTAAAAGCAATCAATGATGATCTTCATAAGAAAAGTTCTTCTTACATTGCCAAGCGTTTACTCTTGTCTAATTACATGCCACAAGTAAAATCTAGCAACAAGAGCAAGAAAGATTCTTCTTCTAGTAGTAACAATAATCATGTTAAATCCAATGATGTTGCTTCTAGTAGTTCTATTGATTCCACTATTGATTCTCTTAGGCAAGTTACACTTGAGCAAGAAAATAGCTTATTGAAGGGAATTATAGAGAAAGGTGTTTACAAGAGCCTTGCCGGAAGTAAGCAATTCGAGGAAATTGTAAGCAAGCAAGGAAGGCACGGAAGAATCAAGGTGTTGGTTTTGAAGGAAAGTTCAATGCCAATGGAGTTCAGTGGGAAGAAGATCAATACCCCAAGACGAAGTTTGTTCCTCAACAAGAGAAGTATGATCCTACTTCTTTCAAGGGGACACAAGTTCAAGATGATCTTCCACCACAAGACCACATGCAAAAAGGCAAGGACAAGCTTCAAGAGGAGATTGATGCATTTGAAGAAGCTCCCAAGGCCTTGGTTAAGTGGGTTCCCAGGACTACATCAAGTTCTACTTGACCAAGTACGACTACAACTCCAAGGATTCCTATCAAGATGATGTGGATCCCGAAGAAGAAGAACTAGAGAGTTCTTGAGGGTGACTCGGCCTACATACTTCACTCATATCATTTTGGCGAGAACAAGTGCAAACAACTTCCACATCTTGCACTAGTTCAAGGAGTCACAAACCCTCTTGTTGGTAAGACAAGGGATAAGGTAAGCTAATGCTTTCATGGACATCATCTTGTGTGAACTTCACTCTATGTCTATGGATATCCTTGTTTGTTCCTTGTGGGACTAACGCGTGTAGGTATTGAAAGTGCAACTCACCCCAATGGATTGCTCCAAATGATCTACATCAACATTGAGCATCCACATCTTGAACATCTACATGAAGTCATCATCGACAAAACCCAAGGTTAGTTCATCCCTCTTAGGGGGAAATCACATCTAGGGGGAGCTTTACTCTAACTATTGAGCTAAAGCAACTCTAATGGTGTGAACACAACAATGCTTTATGTAAAAGTGGTAACCCCACTTTTGCTGCTTTGCCACATATTTCATTTGCCATTTTATTGTGTGAGCATGTTGATTGGATATTTTTTTCTCATTCGAGGACATCCATTTGTTGCTTTGATTGTTTGGCTCTTCTTCTTTTGCCAAATGGATGGACAAAAATGCCTAAGCACTTCCTCTAGCTATCTATGCTTTTCTCGTCTCAAACCCTATTCATGCTACATCACAAAGTTTGATGAAGTCAGATTCGAAGCCTCTGGGTGAGGAGCACTCGGAGTCATCGATTCGTCATAGACTTAAACGTCCAAAACCTCTCTGTGCATTTCGGTCTGACTGATTCATCCTTTTTGGTCATACCGAGTTCACTGAGTTGATCTAAGTTTTCAATCTCGGTGCAACCGATTAGAACTATTCGGTCACACCGAGTTGCAGTAACCGCTTGTGATGCTGCATCTCGGTGCCACTGAGTTTTTCCCCTCAGTCACACCGACAGGGTTAGGATATATATACCGATGGGTCAAAATTTGAAAATTTCTCCAAAACCTTTCTCCCGCGCGTGTCCTGCCCTGCCGACTCGGGTCTCTGGATCGTCCTCTCGTCGCTAGCGACATGCCGCCACTGGTCTCCGTCGCCGTCAACGTAAATCTACACCGCTGTTGCCGCCGTAGCGAGCTCATCGCCGAACTAGGGTATGAGTTCGAACCTTTCTACAATCCTTACCTCTGATTCTTAGCACAAAGCAAATGCCATGATTCTGACCACGTATGAGATCATCCTATCCAATAAAAACTTCCTTTAGATTAGTTTTGGTTCGAAAATTTAGGGTTAGGTTTCCGCCGAACTCATCTCGGACCGACCGAGTTGTAGAAATCGGTCTCACGGATTTGGCTTAAGCCATTGCACTTGTAACTTTCGGTCTGACCGAAACTTGCAAATCGGTGTGACCGAGTTCAACTCTCAGTGAAACCCTAGCAATCTTGGAGTCACCAAACTGTGTCTCGGTCTGACCGATTTCACTAGTTTAGACACCAAAGTTGCTTCGGTGTCACCGAGTTTAACAAATCTATAGCTCCGAAATGCTTTCTGTGGAAAACTAAAACCATGTTTTTGACTCATTTGTTTTGCAAAACCTCTGCACTTTGTGATGCTCATCCACTCTATCTCATCTATAACTATTCACAGGGTCAGCTGTCAGTTTGCAGTGTCAGACATGTCAGATCAGAGTGATAGCTAGAACAAGTCTGAGGAGCATGTGAATCTGAGTGAGGGCACTAGTCCCTCTAGCAGTTATGATGAAGGCAGCAAAAGTACTCCTAGCAACCTGCCTAAGGCTGCTACTAGGCACAGGAGGAAGAGAAATTATGATTCTAAAGATGAAGATTATATTGCTGCTGAGGAGGAGGTCAGTTCCAAAAAGAAGGTAGTCAAGAAGGAATTTGGCACAGCTGCATCTACAAAGCCTGGACTGAACAAGAGGGCTCCTGCAAAGAGAGTGCCCATTGAACACAAGTCAAAAGAAGAGATGTTAGTTATTAAGCTGGATTTTGAAAAGGCTTTTGCTACAATTGAACACCAAGCAATCATTGGTATTTTTAGAGCAAGGGGATTTGGAGAAAAATGGATTTCATGGATGAAACTTATGTTTCCTCTGCTACCTCTGCTGTGATGCTAAATGGTGTACCTAGAAAAAAGTTTTATATTAGAAGAGGAGTAAGACAGGGAGATCCTTACTCTCCTTTAATATTTTTTCTGGCTGCTGATATGCTACAATCCATTTTAAACAAAGCCATGAGACTGAACCTTATAACACCTCCACTGCATGTAAATTCATGCCTAGATTTTCCAACAATACAGTATGCAGATGACACTAGTTATAATGCAAGCAAAGGCTAGGTAGTTGATATGCCTCAATGCTCTTTTGAATACTTTTGCATCAGCTACTGGGCTTAAGGTCAACTATGGGAAATCAATCATGGTACCTGTTAATATTGCTGAAGACAGAATTGATATTTCGCAAACACTCTGCAATGTGCTAGAGGGGAATTCCCTTTTACTTATCTGGGATTACCATTGGGCATATACAAACCAACTGTAGAACAGTGTCTTCCTCTGGTAAACAGGATTGCAAAGAGACTGGCTGGTATATGTACATTCATGACACAAGCAGGAATATTATTGCTGGTTAAATCAGTGCTTAGATCACTCTATGTATTCTTCATGTGCTGTTTAGACATTCCAATCACCATTAAGAAGCAGATAATTAAATACCTAATGCTTTGTCTCTGGAGAAGCCATGACATGGAGGATAGAAGACCAGCAATGGTGGCTTGGCACACAGACTGTAGACGTAAAAATCAAGGAGGACCGGGAGTCTTGGACATTTAAACTCATAACAAAACTCTACTCATGAAAAATCTACACATATTCTTCAACAGACATGATATACCTTGGGTCAACTTAATTTGGGAGACTTATCACAATGATGGAAAACTTCCAAGAGAAACTATGATAGGATCCTTTTGGTGGAAATCAAATCTGGCTCTTATTCATCAGTTCGAAGTAATTGCCAGATGCAATGTAGGAGATGGCTAATCTGCATTTTTTGGGATGATATGTGGCATCAATCAATACTCAAACACAAATTCCATTATCTGTACTCCTTTGCTAGAAACCCCCAAATGAATGTCCAAAATGTGGTTACCACTGAATAGCTGCAAGACCTGTTCTACTTACCACTAACAACAAAAGCATATGAAGAATATCTGGAAATGCACGATATGTGTATCTCTATAAGGCAATCTGAATATTTTGACTCTCTGGACACATGGAGCTACATATGGGGAAAGAGTTCCATTCCTCCATTAAAGCATATAATGTGTTGATTGGACACAAGCAAACCCCACCACATTTCAACTGGATTTGGAAGAGCTCACGTCAGCCCAAACATAAGGTTTTCTTCTGGATGCTGTTACATGACAGAGTGAACACAAGGAACTTGCTTAGGAGAGAGAGTTTTGAGTTAGAAGCATACAATTGTGCAGTAAGGAATTGTCAGCAGGAGGAAACATTGCATCATTTGTTCTGGGGATGCCCATTTGCTAGACAATGCTGGGATTTCATCTGTCCAAGCAGAACTCCAAACTTATCAGTGCTAGAAGCATTTCAAGACCTCAAAGATAAGCTCCAGTACCCTTTCTTCATGGTGATCATTATTCTAGTATCATGGGCCATTTGGATAAATAGAAACAACAAGATCTTTGAAAATATAGCACCCACATTTCAAGGATGGAAATTCATCTTCATGGAGGAACTTAAATTACTTAGATACAGCATGAAGCAGAAGTTTGAGAGGCAGTTTACTGATTGGCTAGATGCTTTGATGTAATTTTATTTGTCTAGTTTCTTTATTTCTTCTCCCTTAGTTTTAGTAGTAGTTTTCTTAAATTTCTCTATTTTATTCTATCTTTTTTTCTTCTGTTTAGGGCTTATCTCAAGCCTTAAGACTACTCTTGTTAGCTTCTATAAATAATAAAAATTGCAGTGGGGTTTTACCCTACTATTTTTTTTAAAGAGAGTGCCCATGTCAAAGGCCAGAGCCTCCACTCTTGAAACTTCCAAATCAACTGTTGGAGAGGTTCCTGGTGAGGGCAAGAAGAGAAAGGAAACGGTCAAGAAGTCCATGGCCAGAGTGATTGGAAAATCCTCAATGATGATTTAGTCGGATGAGGAGGAAGAAGAAGAGGATGCTGCACCAGCACCTAAAGTTCAACAGCTGATGGGGATGCCATCAAGTGTGGGGCTGCCCCTTCTAAGCCCATGACTGCCCCCAAAGCTTCTGCTCCAGGCCCCACCACTACAAAAAAAGACACTTCCATCATGATACAAGTTTGTCACAGTAGGTCACATTTTCTGTCATGCATGTACATCCATGACAAATTTATGACAGAATCAAGATAGTCATACATGTGCTATCGTATAAGTGTTCCATGACATTACCAAAATTATCATCACGGAAGTGTCCACTTCCATGACGATAAATCGCGCGTCATAGAAGTGCTTTCGTCAAGGGTGACCGACACGTGGCATCCACCGTAACGGGACGCCGTTAAGCTATCTGGTCCGGTTTTGGATCCGACAACTCGTTAACAGCCCGGACCAATGGCAATTGTCCACGTGTAAAATTCTCATTGGCCGGAGGAAACACGTGTGGGCTCAACGTTCGGACAAATGTCATCCACTCATTGGACAGGAGGCGCCTATGATACGTCGACACGTGGCACGGCCCAACACAGGCCCATTCCGGTGAAAAGGCTGGCCCGTTTGACTTGGTCAAAAGGTAACGGGCTGGCCCACGGAAAGCCTGTTAACGGCCTATTCGTATATAGCCCATTTACGGCCCGCTTACTACCAGCCCGTTATGGCCTATCGGAATTAAGCCGAGTAGCTTCATCTGGGCTGTCCAATATGATTCTAGCCCGTTGTAACTTCCGGTCCATGTATGGCCCATGATGTCTTTCGGCCCATATGAGGCCCTTTGTAACTCTTGGCCCATTAAAGGCCCGAGATGAAACTGGCCCATAATGAACAGAGTATCGCTTTATACCCATTAACGACCCATTATTCCGCCGGCCGTTTCCAGCCCGTGTTAACTTTCGGCCTTCTAACGGCCCATTCATTCTTCGGCTCATTTCTAGAATTCGGTTAGATACGGTACATTATGGCCTGTTCCGTTTGTGGGCCAAATACAGCCCGTGGTTACATTCGGCCCGTTTGTGGCCCGTAAACCCGTTGGGCTGTTTTCATAGCATTATCAAATACGACTGTTTAACGACCCGTTATGTTCCACAAATAGTACGGCCCATGGTTGGTAAAATGATTATATGGCCCGTAGAAGGCCAATGGATCCTACGGCCCGTAGAAGGCCCATGGATCATACGGCCCATAGAAGGCCCATGGATCATATGGCCCGTAAAAGGCCCATGGATCCTACGGCCCGTAGAAGGCCCACGGATCCTACGGCCCGTAGAAGGCCCACGGATCCTACGGCCCGCAGGAGGCCCATGGTTACAACAGTTTGTGTTGCCATGATTATTGTGGCCTAGTTACCAAAACTAGGTTATTGTGGCCACTAGAAAACGCGGAAAAAGAACTGCAGTGACTACAAGCAAACAACTAAACAAGACAATAAGGAAATAAATAAGCAAGCAACTAACGCTATCCTATTACAGCTATTGCACATATTACGTCCACTGGGCATCAAAGTTCGCCACCAGTGCAAATATAGGGAACAAAGCGGCATATTACATACACTGGCCGTCAAAATTGGCCACCAGTGCAAATAAACGCAGCAGCAAAACAAGTCCATAACTGAAACATCTTCAGAAGAGCTCAAGAAACGTTATCCTGGGTATCCACCATGCTGGCAATAAGCTTAGCAAGCTTATTAGCTTTGTCCTGTTTGGCGCTAAAATCCTCCAATGCTTGCTGTTGCACCAGAAAGTATGCATCTGAATGCTCCAGGGACTTCTACAGTCCTTCCGCTTCTTGTCGCAGCATAGGTAATCGATGTATTTCATCTTATAGTTGAGACTCAAGAAATCGAACTGATTCAGACAGTGATTTTGAATAGCTTGTGCAAGCGGTAGTGGCCAGTAACTCGAAGAGTAAACCAAGACAGGACTTTGGGGTTGCCTCACTGTCTTCAAGATAGTTTTCCTTAGCTGTTTTATCAGCTTTGTTGGAGACCAACAAGGACGTCTCACGATCCCGAACCTTATCTGCATTACTTCGTTTATCACTACTTAATAAGGCACTCTTCCCCAATATTCTTTCAGCATTCTAAAAGAAGAAACAAGCAGACACATAACAGGTTTAGCATGTACTAGTATATGAAACTCATTCCGGTGAACCAGTCCATTAGTAAGGTGGACAAGATTAAACTACCAAGTCTTCTATTGCCAAGTAGTACATTATAAAAGCATCAAACAAACATATATGTATGTCCTATGGTCACTGCATTGTCTTTCCAAATCAAAATTGAGACATGGTTAAAATCATACCAGTTCAAGAGAAAGCAGCACTGAAAGAATACAAAGCGTGGGAAACTAAACGGCACAACAAGATTTCAGATGGGTACCACGGGTCTACATGTACAACAATACTATTGGCCCTGTTATGATGCTAGTAATGTGCATGATATGAGAAGTCAACTGTATACACAATTGAAATTGAAATCAACAGAGCTATTTATAAGAGCAAACTTGTTAAAGAAACATGTGTAAACATACCTGTTGTGCCATTGGAGTTTCCATTGGATAGTTTAATTTAAAAATAAGTTTGTATGAGTAAATACGGTGATACAAGAGCAAAGCAGTATGCACGATAGCAATGGAATCTTAAATGAGAACAGTTGTTCTTCAGGTTTAAGCACTTGTTCTACATGAAAAGAGTACAATAAGACGCAAGCATATAGTACTTAAAATAAAATGAGCTCATAGACCTTACCACATTCTTGGTTCGGGACCACTAAAGAACAAGGCGTTCCCAATCATCGTCCAGTAAATGTGTCTCAGGAGAACGTAAGGGGATTTGATGAGTTTCTTTGCCAGTGAAGTACGTTTTCTTTAGGTAATTCTGATACTGTCACCAAGCATTCTTGAAGATAGCAGAGGTATTAGCACAGGTTACCTCATCCCGAGCTTCCAAATCGGTCCTTCTCTATAGAGAAAAATGGGAAAATTTGCTGTATTATAACCATGATGGAGGTAGAATGTATGGGACAAAGCAAAATAATTGCCATGAATAACATTACTTACACATAACTCCTGGACAAACACCTGCAACTGGCATTTTCCTTCATCTTCAGTATAATATTTCCATGATGGGAAGATACGCACATAGGATTTAACAACTTCAAATGCAATAGATGCTAAACTATGAATGGCTGGTTGTGCTTCCTCCACAGGAATAGGTGTACTAACTGGTGGAGTTGGGGTTCGTCGTGGTAGTACTAGCGCTTTGGGCACTGGAGCTGCCGTACTAAATGCTCTTGTTTGGGAGCTCTGTGGTGGAGATGGTGTTGTGTCAACAGGAACTGGGTTAGTATCTACTGGGGTTGGGGTTAGATTTGGTGAAGCTGGTTCTCTGTCCATCGCAGTAGGGGTAAAATCTGCGGGAGTCTGGGTTATGTGTGGTAGGGCTGGTTCTCGTGCATGTACAACCGGGGTGCTATCTCCACCAAGAGGTAGCACTGTTTTATTTCAAGACCGTGTTTTTACCACTAGATACCGCCATCACCCGCTCCAATTCAAATGGCTGACAAATAGGAAACATAATTGAATGTACAAACATTGTATGATAGACAGATGCAGTAGATAGTGTGGAAAAAATAGGGCATTAAATAATTCACATGTATATTGTTTAACTAAAACGGATAGCCTGACATAATTTCACATACATGATGTCTATCTAAACTGGATAGCATAGCATAAGATAATTCAAAGATATGATGACTAACTAAACAGGATTGCATGACATAACTCACATACATGTTATCTAAGTAACCAGAATCGCATGATTTAATTCACATATGTGATTTATATGCTAAGCGGAGGGTATTCACATATATGATGTCTGAACTAAGAACATGGTGTTGAATATTGTGTATATGATGTCTAAACTATGCAATGCAAGACACCATATGCATGATATGAGCAGTAGAACCGTGCCAAGGTAGAGCATACACCTCGGTGCGGGAATAGAACTGGTCATCTGTCCCAGAATCCATCTTTGAGGAGCTATCGGGACCCAGCAAGAGATCTGCTTCGACAGGTAGCATTGTCTGCTCTGAAGGCCTTGTTTTCACTCCAGATTTTTCCATCACCCACTCAAATGGCTGATTCACAGGAAGAGTAGTTTAATGTACAGACATTGTCGACAAATGGAAATTTAATGAAGAAAAGGATGGGCTAGATATCATTAAAATATATGATGCCTGGTTAAATAGGATGGCATTGCATAAGTCCCATATATGATATTGAAACTAAACATGTGGCATTACAGAACATGTCTAAACTAAGCAGATGACATATATGATGTCGAAAGTAGGCACTGCAAGGCAACATATGCATGATATGACTAACATCATCATGCCAAGTTAGAGCAAACACCTTGGGGGTAAATAGGAGTGGTCAGTTGTGTCTGAATCCGCCTCAGAATAGATATCTTCCTCTGGTTTACAATCTGGAGACGGGGGAGGGTTTGCCATTGAACCTACCATGGAGCGATGTCTGCATGAGATTGTATTGTCGCGCAAAACTCTTCTCTTTTTCTCTACATGTTCAGCATGACTGTGTACAATATGTAACATGCATACAAAAAATATAGTGAGATTATGTAAGGAGAGCATGCAGAAACCTAGAGTAATGGTAACAATCAGTGGATGGATGCAAAAATAATGATAGCAGGCTGATGATTGCTTTAATTTAATAAAAAAATAGATGATGATTGCTTTACTATTTGTTTCCCACCCAAGATGAACAACATAGGCATACCCTAGGTGAACCAGATATTAGACAAAGATACTATCCATTGCTGCCACGATATGTGCCCCACAACTAATTTAGAACTCAAGTTTGAACATCAATTTGGACCTGACTTGGAGTCTAAGATGTGAACAGGACAATAAAGTAGCAGGTAATATTAAGCAATGCATAACATAAGCAGAAACAAAATAGTGCGACCTCTCTTGTGGACCCGTGTACTCCTTAGGTTCATTTGCTGAGTCGATGATTGTGCTGCCATTGCGGTAGGTGCCAGCGGCAGGGAAGGAGATCTGAGGCGGCGAAAGATGGTCAGGACTTGTGATGTCTGGTTTGGTGGATGCTTCTGTCGATGGAGGAGCTCAGGTGAGGTGGACGACGTCGCGGCAGGAGCAGGACAAACCACACAAAGTTTTCGTCGACACCTACCTGTAACTGAAGTAATTCTGTAAGGGCTCATTTGGCTTGCATGATTCTAAAAGCACAAGGATAGGAGGAAAAACACCGGAATAGGATACAAATGCACATGGGAAACAAAGCATTTGTGAAAACAGGATTTCTGTCAACTTGGGCGTTTGGTTCACTGGAAAAGGGGGAGCAGAGGAATGCAAAGAAACATGGCCAAAATAAAGTGAAACCATATGAAAGTGTGTACAGTTAGAATGTTATTCTGCCACTAATGCACTTGGTCTTTTTTTCATGCATAGGATTTTGAAAAGTAGGTCCAGGTGGATGTTTTGCTCCATTCCTTTTAACAAAATGCATGAATAATTGAATAGTAGAGTGCCATAGGAAAATTTCCTATTGCTATGTTTTCCCGTTGAACCACAATAGCCCTAATGAATCGACATGAATGTAGACTAATAAGTGATGCGACAAGTGTACAACCTCTTTGTCGTAGCCGTGTCGACCTCAGCATCGTTGGGTTTGTCGCTGAAGAATTTGAGGCATAGGTGGCTGTCGGAGGTGTGGAGGAAGATCTGGGGAATCTTTAGACGTCGTCCAGGGCACTGCTCTGTTGTGATGGATCGTTCTGTCCTTGGAGCAGCTCCGGTGAGCCGTAAGACGTCAAGGCTGAAGCAGCACAAGACATACATCGTTAATCTAAAGTGGGATTCTAACAACATCTCCAATAGATGATCTAAACTGCATTACCAAAAAGTTATAGACGTAAAATTTACATCACCAAAAACCACCTGACTACAACAAAAGAGGTAAAAACTGTTGACTCTAAACTTAACCGTCGAAGGTGAAATTTACTGTGGAATCTGAATGTTACTGTCGAAACTAAACGCAATGGTACTAGAGAGGCACTTCACATGAGATAGTTTAGGGTGGGCCTACAGTTCATCTTCAACCTGCACCCCCTGAGCCGCCAGCCACCATCCGCCGAACCCCGCGCCGCCTCACCGCCCCGAAAGAACTCCCCACTGCCGCCTCGCCGCCCTGAAACAACTCCCCACCGCCGGTCCGCCCCCGCTTCACCGCGCCGACACAACTCGCCTCCGCCAGTCCGCCGCCGCCCTGAAACAACTCCCCACCATCGGTCCGCCGCCGCCCCGGCCAGCGCTCTAGCGCCCCCCCCCCCCCCCCCCCCCCCCCCCGCGCCAAGCTTTTTCTCCGGCAATCCCCACGCCACCGCCCCACCACCACGCCCCCACCGCCGGCGAGCAGCACCCCACCCAGAACCCTAAGATAGATAGTGGGGTACCTCTCCGGCGAGCCCCCCTCCCCGCTGCGGGTGGTTCTTCCTTAACTCCAGCGAGACCCACCACCCCCTGAAAATCGACAGACCCAAAAGTCGATTCAGTTGACTGAAGTGTAGCCAAATCGGAGCAAAGCAGCATCACGAGCGAGGGAAGAGGAGCAGCGCAAGCGAGAGCCGGAGCAGCAGCAGAAGCGCGAGCGAGAGCAGCAGCAGCTAGGCGAGCGAGCGAGGGAGCGAGAGCCGGAGCAGCAGCGCGAGCGACCGAGCGACAGCCGGAGCAGCAGCAGATCCGGCTGGTATGGACGCCGCCGCAGAAGGGGCCTCGCACAGGGGAGTGCCGCCGTGGAGATGTCGCCCGCGGCGCCGGCTTCCAGGTAGCCGCTCCATAGGGGTGCGGGATGGAGCACCATCGGCGCCGGGAGGTCGAGTTAAGGAGAAGGTGCGATGCGATGAGTGTACAACCTATTTGGTGGCGCCGAGTAGGCCTTGGCTTCATCCGAGGAGTCGGTGAGGATGCTGCGGTTCCGCTGGAGCAGGTTAAGGCGGCGTTGTGGGGATGGAGCAGCCGTAGTAGACGAGGCAATCGTCGGAGCAGCTCGTTGGAGGTGGAGGACAGGGCGGCTGAACCGGTGGGACGACGGGATGGACGACAGATCCTCATCCGGGGAGGCGGATGAGGGATGTCGAGCTGTTGCGATGGACGACGTCGTCGGGGAAGAGGCTCCGGTTGGGCAGCGGTGTGGGGGCGGACGGAGGAAGGTGGGGTTTCGTGGCTGGAGCGGAGAGGTTATGGCGGCCAGATTTCGAATGGCGAAAAGGAGGCGATGGGAGGGGGAACCATGACTTAGGGACACGCTTGTCCAAAATGTAGGGTGTGTTACAAAAGTACCCCCACCGATGTGAACTAATGGCCCTTTCGGCTCAGGGTTAGAAGGGGGATTTCGCGTGTCGGGATTTGGCAGCTGGAGGGAGTTTTCGCGCGCGTTGTAATTTCGGGATAGCAAGGTGCGGGTTGTGAAGGCGCCAGTTTTGGGAGCACGATATCCGAATTTTCGGGATATACCAAGGCGCGGGTTGAATTTTAGGGACAAGCCTAACGTGTAATATTGTACTTGTACGTACCGCACTTCCCTCAACGAAAGAAAAACTATTCGCACCACACAAAGGGAGAGTCTTGTCCCGTTTTACTATACAAATGCTATTCAAAGCTACACAAAGACAGAGTATGAATCCATGTTATGTCCAATTAAATTTTTTCGCTGGCTGTATAATGCATGAAACCTACTCACATTTTAGTGCATTCCAAATGTTTATACTACCGTTGCAATTCGAACTGAATTTGAATTCGTTTCTCTATTTCAATAAGAATCTACAATCCTGATTGTTGCCAACTTCAACCATCATTCATGTATTACCTTAACAACACACCACATGATTACTATAGAGATAGAACTATGTGTACTATATGAACTCGAATTCAATCTTTTGACTACACTTGATGTTGATTCCAAATAATAGTACATTTGATGTACTAACTATACTAGTATAATGCCCGTGCGTTGCCATGGGCTTTTAAAATATTTTGCTGAAGTTATATAAACATAACACAAGTTAAATTTCACATGTAGAGAAAAGATAGCATGGGCATAATTGGGTAATAATTGAAGTCCACTTCACTTGCAATGTAAATTGATTAAAAAACAATTTAACGATGTATGCATATAGAGCGATTATCTAACTAAAAATATGTTACAAATTAAAATTTACTTGATGCACTTAAGAAATTATCTCACAATCAAGAATGTTGTCTATCCAGTTTTTTTAGCTTACCTGCCTAGCCTTATTCTGACCTCAGCCACTCTCTCACCACAACCAGCCCTCTCACTCTTTCACTCCACGCGCCCCTCACTCTATGTGTTCCTGTGCCGACAAAGCTGACAATATGTAGACGATGAAAATGACTGTCATGAACTACATTATTCCTCATCTCTTCACCCAAATAGATCTTTCTAACATAGTTCCACCAATTTCTCTATTTTCCGTGATTGTTCGGGATGGATGGTGCAAACAAAATGCTGTAACATGATGTGTCGGCTATCCCTCTAAACACCACCACCATCTCCGCCACCTGAGATATCCTGTACCCCACCTTCAAATCCGTTAATCCCCTGCCCCTTCTCATCCAACGATGACCCGCCTCTAATTCTTCGTTTTCCTCCCGTAGCCGCAGATTTTTTATTCGACCACTTCGTCTCCCTGCCTAAGCACCTGCCACCGCCACCCTACAGCCGGCGAGTGTTGCCACACGTCGCCACTTGCTCAAGTCACCACCTCTGTCAACGCTGACGCCAGTCGTTCCTCTAAAACCTACCATCATTTTGGTGCCCACGACCTCCCGCACCCCGCACTCGAGACCGCTAACCCCTTGCCTCTCCTCCGCCGCCAACACCCGCGGCTACTACTACTCTTCTTCCTCCCTCTGCATACCTTTTTCTCCGTCCAGTCTATTGACCCGCCCACCTCTACCTACGAAACCACTTGCCACCACCATCAACAGTCAGCAAATGTTGTCACACACTACCTCCCTCTACCTGAGTTGCCGCCCAACCCTCTAAATAGTGCCACAATCTCTAGCGCTCACGACCTTCTGCACCACAATAATCAATGGTTGGCCATATATGAAGAAAAAAGAAGGATCAAGATGGTTCTCTAAAGAAGTCATACCATCTCTTGTCACACATCATGTTCATAGATCCTAGGCATACTCTCTTCTCTCAACTTCATGATCATCTTTTTGGACTACAAAATCTAACACTCATGTTCTGAATAATCAGTTGAATAAATTAATTTCAAGACATGTAATGGATGAATTATTTGGGTGCCATACTTAAAAATAATAACCATTTATGCCTGGGAGATATTTGGTAGGTTACACCGAATGTCATGTAGAAGCGATGCCCAATTTGAATGGATGCATCGTCTTTTGAGTCCGATAAATATCATTGGCATGCAAACTTGAGATATTTTTCCATCACCTGCGTTAAGTATGGCGCTTCTCCGCCGCAAGAAAGAGGTAGGCTTCAGAATCAGATCAATAAAAATAAGTGGGATCCGGGATTTCTGGATTCAATGTATTCCCTTGTGTTGCTACGGGCCTTTTAACTTTTTTTTCTGATGACTTTTTGTATTGTTGTATAAGACTTGGTGACTTTTTTACCCCTTCCAACGACGTCGTTGGGACCCTTCTTGATGGATTCATTTGAACTTCAACATAATTCATCTCCATCGCTATCGTAATCTATAAAAAAGAATATATATATATATATGTATATATATAGAGAGAGAGAGAGAAATACACCTTTTGTATTATTGTGTGTAGTTTATATACAAAGAAGAACCATAATTTGTATACATCTCTTCTGATTTTGTAAAGTTTGATGAGTTTTCAGTCTGGTCAATCATAATTACGTTAGTGACTTTGTCGGTCAACAGTAGCATCATTCGCAACCATTGACTTTTATCTCTGATGTACAAAAGTGAACATATACATATCTTAAAAAAGCTCATATATAATACTCCCTCCGTCCCAAAATTCTGTATCTAGACAAATCTAAGACAAGAATTTTGGGACGGAAGGAGTATATATTTATTCGTCAGCTGCTACATGCAAGCAGGTGACCGCCTTTAGTAGGGTGAGTCGCATCCCAATTTTAATAATATGTAGACTCATCTGTAAATCACTTGTTAGTAATTATTCTCAAGAAATAACTTGTTAGGGTTTGCGATATTTTTTACTATATAAAGAAGTATGTGACATTTCTCATAGCAAACCATCGTTTTTTCCAAAAAAAGTAATCACCTTTTATTCTTATCTTAAAAATGCAATTCACCATCTTACTCTCTCGCCACATGATATAGTGCTGACACTCACATCTCGTCTCCCGGCTTGCTATCCCCGCCGCGGCTTCTTACAGCCCCCCCCTCTACACCACGACATTCAGCCCACACCTTACTCTCACAGTCATCCCACTGCCCCCGCCCCCCTTCTCTCTTCCTCCACGGCGTCCCAAGCCAATTCCTGGTGCCAAGGTGTGCACACCATCGTGGTCGAGGGCGACCATCATGACGATGCAACCTGCTGCTCACCGTAGCTCCGCACCTTCTTGAAGTACAGCGGCCACAATCATGTCCCAAGCTTATGTGTCCATCCTTTTATCTAGAGTATATTATCACTGCTGAAATCATAATTCAAGATATGGTACAAACTTCAGTATCAATACATCATAATAAACCAAATGCATCGGGGATCTGGGTGTACTATCCTAACAGAGGCATTGTTTCGCTACGAAGCCTGAATATTTTCTCTACCACATTCGATTTTGCTGCAACGCATAACCGATTTTGTTACCTTGAAAATTCAGTATTGTACAAGCTACCTGCCACCGGTGAACTCAAAGTGGATGCTTAAAAAAGGGCTCTGATAACTTCCACATTATAAGAAATATCAGGATGGATACATTGGCAAAAGCATGTGCAGATTTGCAGGTTATATCTTCTATGTGCAAAAGAATAGATAGACAACACAATTAAGCAAATAATTAATTAACAATTTGAACTATTTTTATGGATAGTTTAAGAAGGTTACCTTCAGCTCAGATAAACCAAAATATATGGACAAAGGTAATAATCCAAGGAGTAGTGGAGCAAGGAGATCTGAGAACATCCACACAATATTTTCTCAATCAATCGATCAGCTCAATTTGTCCACACTCATGGAATAATTCCTCTCATTCAATGGTATATACAGTCCATTGGAAACTTCAAGCAAATGACCATGCTCCATACAACTCAAGATTTAGCCTTTTTGATTTCTCGGGCAACCAGCCAACATATAATTTTTGCCTTCCAAAGTGAATATATATAATGGAACCGCTGAAAAAATATGAAAGAAATAGATTGTAACACACAGATGAATGCAACAAAAAAATCTATTGTGTATTTAGGATTTAGAGGACCATTTAGGAATAATAATAGAGGAATGGCTGATTGTAAAAGAGCTATGAAGGAAACATCACAAGCACCATACTGAATAATTCCACTCACGAGCTTTTCCTTGCAGAATCACAACTTCATAAGACATCCTTAAAAATCAGCCATCAGTAAATAGCTTGTTGAATCCAGACATGGTATGCAAACATTTCACTACATCTGGTTCCATATTCTGTATAGAAATCAAGTAGACATGGAAGTATACTCATATATCGCTGAATCTTGTAAAACATTTAAAAGGTAATCAGACACATTTTAACAACACTCTCTCGGCTCTTAAATAAGTGATATTTTTACTTGCCGAGTTTGCAAGGTACAAATTAAATCATAAATTATAGTAAAAACATAATGCACAGGTTTGATAATAACTAATCGATGAGCAGAACTTGCTTAACACATGAATAATCCATGACTATAAAAGAAGCTCATTGTACTCGGCCACTCATCTATTGTGTGCACTGTTTTTCCGTCTTTATTGATCATAGCAAGATGCTTCCTGATCAAATAGATGAATGATTTAAAGAGAGCGAATGTAAAGTGGTAGGATATTTGGCATGCATCATCGACTTGAGAAAACGAGAACAAGGAATTCACCTTGATAATTTTGGGTAAACAAATTAATCTGGCTATTGCCGTACATGGATAATTAGATTCTCTGCAGATTCACAAAACAATCATTTGTGACTGTTATGCAGTTGTGCAGATGTATGCACGCTATTCATATATAAGTGCCTGCATGAAACAAGAATAAAATCAGAGTCCGTAACTAAGTTCCTGAAAAAGAGCATTTGCACACAAATTGATAATATCAAGGGAAGAACAGGAAGCGAAGGGAGTCAGATGGGTTACATATCCAGTGGGAGCAGTAGTAGATGCTTGGCGGCTGGTTGGATAGGATGGTGATAGTGGGGGGGGATGCTCCCCATCAGGTCGACAAGCCGGAGGTTGTCCCAGCAGGACCCCTTGTCGGATAGCGCCTGGGTGAACCTGTTGCCGGCTATGCTCAGGTACTGGACAGACAGTAGCGCCAACAGGAACGGCCCGACGAAGGGCTTCCGTGACACGTCCATATGCTCCAGCAGGTAGAAGGAGAGCCAGTGAACTTGTTCTGGCTCAGCACCACCGACGCCACTTTCCTCCCAAGACGCCCGAGCTATGATGTCATTACTCCTATCGTCTCTTACATAATTAACGTGTTTCCTATGTAATCATGGTACCGAGACACACATGAGTAATCTGCATGTATAGTTCTCTAATAATTAATCGTACATTCTGATTTCCAACTAATCCAATGTGCTAGTGCATCAGGCTCAACCAACCTTAATGCTAGGTTGAGCGGCATTCTAATTTCTAACTAATCTGATGGAATCCTCCTATGACACATCCTCTCTGCTTCCCACCTTCCAGCGGCTCGATGATGGTGATGAAGGACTATAGATAAAAATTTAACGACCCTTACTCTGTACACATTTGAATCTATTTTCAGATGAAAAACACTGAACTATGATAAAATAAACAATAATCAACGACCCTGGCTGGGGAATAATATCAGTCCTTCCTTGTACTAAACAAGGTATTGAGGGAAAATAAATCTAAGAACAGAATGTACAGATTGGCAGAAGCTAAACATCGAATGCTCTATTAGCAAGTCTAAATAATTTTGAGAAGTATTACCAAAGAGATGACTCTCCAGGCTGCCGAAGGGCATGTACTCGTACAACAGCAGCCGCTTGTCCCCTGCGCGCAGAAGCCGATCAGGCTGACGAAGTTAGGGTGGCTGAGCACCGCCAGTATCAGCACCTCCACCAGGAACTCCTTCCTCCCCTGCACGCTCTCTCGGGCCTGCTGCTTCACCGCCACCATTTGTGCATCGGAAGCGCCCTGCAAGAAGAAGAAGAATCACATTGTGCTGATGATATAATACATATATCATATATAGTCCAGACCAAAGAATGATCAGAAAATCAACATGGTAGTTGGATGTGTCAAACATCTGCGACAAAAGTGATTAAGAAATGTACTGTGTGAACTAAGGAAGCAGCATCGAGGACGACACGCAAGGAAATATGCTTGTCACTTGTCAGTACATTCCCCTAATCTCACCAAATGCGCATACACTTTTATTGCTTTGAAGAATATAAAGATAGCAAATGAAGAAATCAGTTGCTGCCTGCCCGACTCAGGTTTGCAACATACAAATGATATACACAGACCATGAATGTATTATAACTTTAGAAGAATATACATTAATCTTTCACAAGTATAGCGAAACTTATCATGGGACGGAGGGAGAACTATAGTTTAGCACATTTTTCTATCACAAGTATAGTTGTTGAATAATGACGAGCAATCTGAAATCATCCACTTACAAAGAAAGAGGGAAGACATAACACGGGCTTATTAGCTCACACATACAAAGTTGAGTCAGTGATTAACTGGATTGCCAAAAAGAACATAGGGGAGACCATCATATCCATGTGTGGTGTAGTCAGCTCCACCCTTTCTCATCACTATATTTGTTCATGTTCTCTGCTGGTTGGTTTTCTCAGAATCTGCCGGGGCAGAGGAAGCTCTGTTCAACTCCTGCTCAACAAAGAACCTTTGTGAGGCCAAACAACCAAAAATCCTTGTTCATACAAACATAAAAATGATGAACTATCCAATAATTTCTTCGTGATCATGCAATAAGCTGTGCCTTCCAAAACTTTCATATGGCTGCGGTAGATTCGGCTCACATGAAACATAAATAAAATAATATGTATATAATGATTTTACCTTATAATAGATGTTTTAGAAACTCATAATATATATTTGATAGCTCCACTCCAAAAGTATAAAATTCCTCACATTGAATACCTATAAACAAAGGTGAAATAAGGATCTCTTTTGGACCTATCAATGAAAAGAGGAAAGGTTATGTCAGCGACCAATCGGAACCGTCGAAAGTTCAGCACATCCGTCTTTTAGCAAATGTACATGCAAAGCAATTCTTTCTCGGAGTGAACTCTGAACTATTCTGTGCCACATGTAAATAAATCATCAAATTACAGTAGGGAGACATGGTTTTTACATGTGTGGTTGGTGACCCTATAAGAATCAGCAGAAAGAAATCGAGTCAACAGAGATACTTTTGTAAGGGCCTGAGAGGTTATATAATGAATAGAAGATTCATGGAAAGATGTTACTTACATGATACATGTAGCTAGAGAATCACAGTGCCCTCAATTGAAGTTTTATGTTCTCCCCATTAGTGATCGCACTGAATCAAAAAGCAAAATGTCAGACAAACAGATTACCTGGAGTGAAGGCATCAGGTAAACAAATTATCTGAATCAAGCTCACTAAAAACAGAATCAAAAAGCTAAATGCCAAACAGATTGAGTACTTTGCCTGGTATACATACTTGTCCCACCTTGCATCAACCCCATGCATGGTGGTGGCATCAACAACGTCATGAGCTCCTGCTGCCCTTGCGTCGATAGAAAGGTTGTCATCGTCGGCGCCGCGCGCCTCCGAACCAAGGATCCGTTTGGCATGGAGGAGAGCGCCATCAGATTGATGCGTCCATCCCCAAACAACGAGCCAAGATAAAGAATATTATGACTGGGAGTTGTGTGTCCCCACTTTGTGTCTGCAACCACTTCCTTTCTACAGCTCCAAATCAGGGGAGCATCTCTTCGTTCCCAGCGATACGGTCTATGCAGGTGCCGCCGGCGGCGGCGACGCCCCACCACAAAAGATTGTCTTCGAGCCGCGAGTTGCCGCATCCAACCCCAAGGACCTGCAGTTGGTAGATATTTATTGGGGAAAAACGACCAATAAAGCATGACTGAAGTTTAAACTTTGCATAACTAAAAAGTAATCAATGTATCAAAGGATTTGATCTATGGGCATTTTCCTTTTTCCCAAGTAACAACGTCAAACTTTTCAGGGGAAGGGTATATACAATATTTACTAAACTGAATGCTTTCCACGTGTTTTTAAATCAATGGATCCTCCTACAAATTCTTTAAAGAGTATAACTGGAAAACCATTGCGTGGGCAGCTGCTTTTCCCTCTCCTAAAGCATCGACTCTACAAATATAACACATTTTGTCACCGGAAACTCATGAATCATAAGGTACAGGGGTGGAGCACGCGACGCAACAGAGCAGAAGAGAATGTTGTACCTGAAACTTAAAGGCCACATTAAGGTTCGTGGGATTCTTGTCCGAGTGAAACAAATTGGTCTGTACAAACTGAAATATAGCCAGCGCAGCTATATCAGAACCCATGAGGCCATGAGCACACATATAGTCAGAAGCACAGCTAAATCACGTACCTTGTGAGCATACACCATTCCCTCCAGCCACTTGGTCGGGTACCACGGGGTTCACCTTGAGACACCTCGTGGATGACCTTCATCCCTTCTACACAATTAAGCACAAAAAAAACAAATTGAGTTCACCTTGCAAGACTATTGAGAGGGATTTAGGTCCTTATGAAGTACAGAGTATAGTACGGAAAAGGGGTTCTCTCCTAAAGAAAATAATGCAGCCTCCATCCAGAAACAAATGGCGAATTAAGCACCCTCCAGTTCAATTTCACTCTCATCTAAATTCTATTTTCATGAGAAATTAATCAATTACCTAGGGTTAGTCCAGTTCATCCAAAACAGTGGAGCTCCAAGGAAGAAAGAAGAACGGTTGATCTAAAACAGGGAAGAAACAGGGCTATCACCTTCAAGATTAGTTCTGTATCAAAGCAAGAGCTCACGATTAGTTCTGGGAATTTTGAGTGATGAAGATAAGAAATGCAGTACCGGTACTCTTGCTCCCCTTGCTCTGAGAAGGTTTGCATACCTCAAAGTGCCCAACACCTGCCGCTGGCTAAAATAGTGTGCATAAAAAGATTAAGAATATAAGCTACATTCAGATTAGGCTAGATAAGGAGCTATGCGCTTGTACACATCAAGCCTATATCGTTATTTTCATACACCAAGGCAATTCGAATGCATTAGATTAGTCCAATGTGGCTGATGAACTACTGTTAGGAAGAGAATGAACGGAGTTACAACCAGTTAGGATCTGCACAAGTAGGAAATATAGTGACCACACCTACGAAGGAGACTCAGGGAAGTAGTTACCTGCAGCTGCATGCGATGGGGTGCCGTGCTTGAACGCTTTGTTGTGCCTCCACCATGTAGTTTCTCCGGTCCACATCCCTGTCCCCTCCGCTGCCGCCTCCACCCCTATCCCCTTCTGGAAGCCTGGATCTAAGCGCCTAGAGAGGCGGTGGCGCACGACCGGATCACAGGATACATGGAGGGGGAGGTCACTGCTGGCGAGGCGCCGACCGATGGGAATCGTGGGGCGGAGTCATCACCGGGGTGCAGCGTCGTTGGTTGAGGCCGCACTGGGGAAGAAGAGGCACTTGAGGCCACCGCCCAGCCGAGGTAGGAGGCGCCAGACGGGAAGAGGTGCGATGCTAGGGATTGGGGAGGGGGTAGGTCAGCGTGCGGCATCTGCCGTCATCGGCGGCGGCTCCTCCACGGGATAGGCGGCGTCTCCCGTCATCGGCGGCGGCTCCTCAATGGGATCGGCGGCGGCTCTCGTAGTAGCGCAGGGATCGACGGCGGCTTGATGTGCGAGGGCGGCGGCGAAGGATGCGAGTGCGAGGGCGGCGACCAAGGGATCTCGTGCGAGTCGTTCTCGCTCGAGGGCATGTGACGTCGCTCGTACGTGCGGGTTTTTTTTGGCTGGTTAATTTTCGTAGGTTTTTTTATCGCTGGTTAATCGTCGTAGATTTTTTCTTCGACGCTTGTCTTGGGCGCGATTGCCTGTTACGACCTGAAGAGCGCGAGGCTGGTGGAGGACTCGGTACGTGGTTTTTTCGGTTCGTGGCGGGTCAGCCTGAGGTGGGAGTAGGTACCAAAAAAACCGGGTGAGGTGGGACGAAAATAAACCTGGAACGGAGACTACCAACTGAGACATTAGGAGTAGAGATATTCATAATCTAAACCATGTTCCATACGTACACCATGTTTATCACACAAAGTATAGTGCCCCGCCCCCTACATTATGACAAGTATTTAGCCCTGAGCTGCAAAAGCCACACATTAGCCCAAACTATAATCAATGTTCTATATATTATATGTAGTACTAGCAAGATGCCCATGCGTTCCACGGAACATCAACATGATCAAGGGGAGGCCTTATTTGCAAATATGGAGAGGGGTGTGGGTATCTTTTTTAAAATTGCCATAGTTTCCTTCCTATCCGTCAGGTATAAATCGGACGGCCTATATTGCAGGATGGCAGGCACACCATCATCAACAACTCTGTTTTTTTATAGGAGCAGAGATAAAATATATTATATGTAGTATAACATGTTCATACACCATGTGTATCACCGTTATATATATTCACGCATGCGTCGGTTTAAAACACTATGATAAATTCATCAAATATCCGAATTCGCTTTTTATAACGAATTATGATCTCTATTCGTCTTTTACACCCACACAATCCTCTTATCTTTGTATCTACCGCTAACTTTCTCTCGTGCATGCACACGCCCGCATCCCTCTCACCCTCCCTCAGCATTCTCTAGCTCCATCATGCAAATTCGTCTTTTCACTTTAGGTCGTTCACCCATGGTGTGTGTAGGCCCCCCAGCTCCTTCTTTACGGCACACACATCGATCGATATGCCTCTCTAGCCAGGTGTGCCTACCACAAACACAAGCTTCCCCTCTTCTCCTCTCACCGTCCATGCCTCACTCCCACCACTCTTTTCATCGATCTCGTACTCGCACACCCCTTCCCCCTTGATATAGTATGCCTCTCGCACCACCTCTTAGATGCATCCCTCTCTCTCTATCCTTCTCGCCTGGCCTTATTTGCTTCTAACACATACATGCATGTATACTGATCGATCTCCCTACATATACCTAGGTCGACTTTAACTATTATACCCCCACCCATCAATCGACGTACGTCACAAGTTATGGCTCTCCTTTCTCTGACAGAGGACGATTGATCTTCCTATGTAGTTATGTCTGCTTACCACAGCCGTATCGTCCCCCCTCATCATTCGTGCATGCCTCCTGACCTGTCTCTCACACGCACGCGCACAGACAGTCAGCCATCCCCTCTCTTATTGATATTGCAGGTGTGCCCTCCGTTTGTCTAGCAAGCCTCTCCCACCATTTGTTACAAGCAACTCCACTACCGCCCCCTCCAACACTCTAGCTGTGTCTCTCTCCCAACCTTATTCCTCTCCTACAGATATGCATGGATGCCGATCGATCTCCCTTAATACATAAGGTAGGCCTCTCTCCTCCTCCACACATATACCAGCCATTGTGCCTCTATAGTTAATAAGGCCTCCCCCCACCAATACACACCGATAGTCGAGCACTGTAGGTAGGTATCCATGCCACAGAGACAAACTGCACCTGTCCCCTCTCACGTTCCAGTAGGCCAGCCACCCTATATCTTTAACGTGGGCACACACAAATTCGACGGCACTCTTTATCGATCGTGCGCGCGTGCACAGACACATCATCCCTCTCTTCGATTCTATGGATACCTCAATCCGATGATACCTCCACTCTCTTCTCGTGATTGCCCCATCTATATATATGATATATCCAGGAATCTACTTTCACACAAATTGCATATGTTACATTTTTTATTGACACCCCCCCCCCAAAAAAAACACTCACGAACCCACACACTATATCTCTCTAAGTTTGTATCTCTCTCACACAACCCCACATAGGTGGCGTACGTACACGAAGAGAATAGGTGCACGTACTCACGCTTCGTACCCACCCACACCCGCGCGGGTACACGGTGGAGCTCATTTCAGTACGAAATGGCAGCCCACGTGCTAATTTGAACGTCGTAGCGGTTGTTTACCTACGGAGGTCGTGTACCTCGCGTGCACGAAACAAAGTTCGACTTGATGCGTTGGCGCGTTATTTTTAAATAAAGTTATATCGCTCAATGGCACGTACACAGAATATAAAACGATTTTTATGGAGAAAAAGGTAGTCCGCTCCACTATATACAATGGAGCCTGCCTACTAGGGTTTGTCTCTCTTCAGAGTATCTCACACAAGGCGGTGGTGGCCTCTCCCTCTCACTGCTGGTCACTGATCCAGCCGCATCCTGTCCGCTGGCGGAAAGGGAGGATGTGCATCGTTTCTTCCGTTCGACGGCGCCCAGGCAGCATGTCCTGATCTGCGGTTGAGGGAGTCCTGGATTAAGGGGTCCTCGGGCGCCCGACCTGTTGGACATGGGCCGGACTGATGGGCCGTGAAGATACAAGACAGAAGACTCTTTCCTGTGTCCGGATGGGACTCTCCTTGGCATGGATGGCCTGGCATTCGGATATGAAGATTCCTTTCTCTGTAACCGACTTTGTACAACCCTAGTCCCCTCAGGTGTCTATATAAACCGGAGAGTTTAGTCCATAGAGGCAATCATAATCATACAGGCTAGACTTTTAGAGTTTTATCTATTACGATCTCGTGGTAGATCAACTCTTGTAATACTCATATTCATCGAGATAATTCAAGCAGGAAGTAGGGTATTACCGAACCTGGGTAAACATAGTGTCCCCTGTCTCCTGTTACCATCGACCAGAGACGCACAGTTCGGGACCCCCTACCCGAGATCCGCCGGTTTTGATACCGACATTGGTGCTTTCACTGAGAGTTCTGATGTGACGTCAAAATAGGATTGATGGTGTAACACCCACGATGCGGCTATATCTCCCACGTGTCGAGGCACGACTTAGAGGCATAACCGCATTGCGGTTTTGTCGCAACAAGGGTCATCTTCACACAATCCCATGTAATGAACAAGAATGGGATAAAGAGTTGGCTTACAATCGCCACTTCACACAATACATAAATTAAACATACATCATTCAGAGAACAAACAAGGTCCGACTACGGAACCAAAATAAAAGAAGACAACCCCAAATGCTAGATCCCCGATCGTCCCAACTGGGCTCCACTACTGATCAACAGGAAACGAAACAACACGATGAACAAGATCTTCATCGAGCTCCCACTTGAGCTCGGTTGCGTCACCTGCCCTGGTATCAATGGCACCTGCAACTGTTTTGGAAGTATTTGTGAGTCACGAGGACTCAGCAATTTCACACCCGTGAGATCAAGACTATTTAAGCTTAAGGGTAGGAAAGGGTAGTGAGGTGGAGCTGCAGCAAGCACTGCATGTATGGTGGCTAACATACACAAATAAGAGCGAGAAGAGGAGCAACACAACGGTCGTGAAGCTAGAAGTTATCAAGAAGTGATCCTAAAACTACTTACGCACAACCATAACACAAGAACCGTGTTCACTTCCCGGACTCCGCCGAGAAGAGACCATCACGGTACACACGCGGCTGATGTATTTTAATTAAGTCAAGTGTCAAGTTCTCTACAACCGGACATTAACAAATTCCCATCTGCCACATAACCGCGGGCACGGCTTTCGAAAGATAATACCCTGTAGGGGTGTCCCAACTTAGCCCATTATAAGATCTCACGGTCAACGAAGGATATTCCTTCTCCCGGGAAGACCCGATCAGTCTCGGAATCCCGGTTAACAAGACATTTCGACAATGGTAAAACAAGACCAGCAAAGCCGCCCGATGTGCCGACAATCCCGATAGGAGCTGCACATATCTCGTTCTCAGGGCAACACCGGATGAGACATCCTACGACTAAAACCAGACCTGGAGTTTCCATGAGGGGGCCCCATAGTCTACTCAGTTCGGACCAGCACTTAGAGAAGCACTGGCCCGGGGGGATTAAAATAAAGATGACCCTTGAGTCTGCAGAACCCAAGGGAAAAGGGGATAGGTGGTAGCAAATGGTAAAACCAAGGTTGGGCCTTGCTGGAGGAGTTTTATTCAAAGCGAACTGTCAAGGGGGTCCCATAAATCACCCAACCGCGTAAGGAACGCAAAATCAAGGAACATAACACCGGTATGACGGAAACTAGGGCGGCAAGAGTGGAACAAAACACCAGGCATAAGGCCGAGCCTTCCACCCTTTACCAAGTATATATATGCATTAATTAAAATAAGAGATATTGTGATATCCCAACATATCCATGTTCCAACATGGAACAAACTTCATCTTCACCTGCAACTAACAACGCTATAAGAGGGGCTGAGCAAAAGCAGTAACATAGCCAAACACCGGTTTGCTGGGAAAGGTGGGTTAGAGGCTTGACATGGCAATATGGGAGGCATGATATGGAAAGTGGTAGGTAGCGCGGCATAGCAATAGAGCGAACAACTAGCAAGCAAAGATAGAAGTGATTTCGAGGGTATGGTCATCTTGCCTGAAATCCCGCTAGGAAGAAGAACGAGTCCATGAAGAAGACAAACGGATGGAGTCGAACGAATCCTCACAACTCCGGAACGAAACCGAAGCTAACGAGAGAAGCAACCCGGAAAGAAACAAACAACATAGTAAGCAACCACCACATACACATGGCATGATGGACAAACAAGTATGATGCATGTCCGGTTTAAATATGCATGGTATGGCAATGTGCACAAACAATACTACAAATTAAGTGGAGCTCAATATGCAACGAGTTGCATATTGACGAAACACCACATTCAAGTTATTTAGTTCGCTCTTGTTTATGTACCCAACCATATTAAATGTTATTCAACATGGCAAGGGGTGAAGCATAGTAAACTAACTATTTAGTCAAGTTTAAATGAGGCCGGAACAACAAACAACATTTCCAGAAAATCCTCATATGCCTATTTTGAATTTGGTCCTGTTCTGCCTAAAACCATATTTTATTGTTGTTAACAAGGAAAATAAAGTGCAACATGTTAATCTATGCATTTTTCTGCCCCATTTAGATATAAAGAACATTTAAATCTGAGCTACGGTTATTTAGTTATGAAATAAAACATTTTAGCATGGCATTTATGCAAAATTAAACAAACAGCAAGTTAAACATTTTTAACATGGATGAAAGTAGCATATTATGAAACTAGATGTAATTCTAAGCATTTTACATATATAAATCATTTTAATCCGATGCACGGTTGATGAGTTATTATATGCATGAAGACTAGGGACTTTTCTGCAAAACAGTAAACTCCTGGAAAAATAGCTAAATCGCAGACATGGAAAAAAACTACAATGGGCCGAATCCAACTTGCCCAACAGTGCAAAGGGGGGGTTTGGGTGGCTCACCAAGGGCCAAGCCCAGCTGGTGCAGACGCTGAGCCTTGGAGGGAAGCTGGGCCGGCCGTGGCTTGTGGCCCGCGGGGAAGCAAGCCGCGAGGCTGGGCTCGGTCAACTGGAGCGGGGCTGGAGTGGTTCGACGCGAAGCAGGGGAGGCAGCAGGCGCGGTCAACGCGAGGCAGGGCGCGTGCAGGGACTCGGTGCGGACGAGTTAAGGGACTCCGGCGAGGTCTTGGGCGGCAGAACGGACGGATCCGGGAGGTCTTGACGACGGGGAGCCGGTTCCCGGCAGTTGGAGCGTGGGACGGCTCGATGAACAGCAACGGGCGGCGAAGCTTGAACTTGCTGCGGCGATGGCGACGAGCGGGAGGCCGCAGGCGCAAGGAAGGGGGTGTGGAGCACCAGATCCGAAGCAGGGGAACGGGAGGAGGTCGGATTCGTCGCGGCTCGCCGAATCTTGCCGGAGATGGTGGCGGAGCAAGGACGAGGCTGCTGCGGTGTTGCTCCTCGAGGTGCTCCCATGGCTGTCCTCCTACACGGGACAGAGATAGAGCACTGAGAGAAGAGCGGGATAGGGGTAGAAGAAGGAAGAGCAGGGGCGCGCGGCTGGCCTGGTGTTCGTCCAGTGGGGAAACGGCCCCGGGCGATGGATCAAGGGTGGGTGCACGGCGACGATGAGCATCGGGACGGGGATGCCGGCGTGGAGAGGAGCGCTCGGGCGCTGCTGCTGATTGGGTGGCGCTGAAAACAAGGGGAAGATGGCGGCGGTGGTTTGGGCAGGTGCGATCCCGATGTGGATTCGGTGGAGTGGCGGCGGCGACGAGTGGGAATAGAGTTAGGTTAGGGTTGGACTGATTTGGTAAGAAGTGGTCTATAAATAGCGAAAACAGACTAAGGTTGGACCCTTCGATCGTAATCAGACGATCGAGAATAAATAGTCTAGGGAGTTCAAATGAGAAAACGAAGATGTTTTATAGATGTTGGGGGATGATCCGGACCCATCGGTAACGACAGTCCGGTTCGGGTTCGGGAAAGTTTTCGGACACAGGCGAGGGGTTTGAGCATTGTGTAGAGAGGGTTAAACGGTCAGGCAGCAAACGAATGGTTGGTCTTGAGAAAGGTCAACAGAGACGAGGAAGAAGCGGCAACTATCAACGGGTGCAAGTTTTTTTAGAAAACATGCAATGCAATGCTCATGATGACATGATGAAATGCAAAAAACAAATAAATACACACAACGATAACGAAAACCATTGAAGGCTTCTGGAGCATCGGTCTCGGGGCGTTACAACACTCCACCACTACAAGAGGATCTCGTCCCGAGATCTAGGATGGCACCGGAGGCAAACAGAAGAGGAACATGTAAAACAAGTTGCTTCTTTGACAAACGAGTGAAACCAAAGAACCTTGAGAGGTTGAAAACTGGAAAGAAGAATACGACAGAGTTGAACAAAATTGAGAAGACTCCGGTAGAAAAGAGAAACAAGGAACACCATGTGAACTTTGGAGTTTGCAAAGCTATGAATGACGAGAACAATGGACGAGAAGTACATGCGAGCACTCCGGTTGAAACGAGATGTACAAGGAATGATAATGATCAATTACGATAACGCTCCGGTCGGAAAATGGAAGGGGTAGAATATGAACTTGGCAAAAAGAAAGCACTTGGATGAGACTCCGGTTAGAAGAGGAATGATAGACACAACACTCCGGTTAAAACAAGATAAAGAAGGAATAAGAATGATATAATTTGGACAGCACTCCGACTGTAAATGGAAGGAATTGAACATGAACTTTACAAGACGAGACGATACATAATGAAATCAACAGCACACTGCCTCTGGAACTATTGAAAGAATGGCACAATGGGTCAGAAGGATTTCAGACAGCACTCCGGTTGAGATGGGAGGCAAAACTTGACAGAATGGGAAGAACTTGAAAAGAGGGCACGACACTCCGGTTGGAAATGGATAAGCACGAAAAGAGCACGGTCCTCACAAAACGAGAAGATGAGTGAAGAGAGCAACATCACAATGCCTCTGGAAGAAATAAATAATAGAAGATAGATCCTTGGAATAAAGAATGGAGAAGAAAATGACAACTTCTGCTACAAATGAGCTTGGAAAGCATCCTTCCAAGAAGGTTATAACGGAGTTGTTGGGAAATCAAGAACGAAAAGAACAAGCTTGTTGTGGGCTTATGGAACACATCTCAAAATTATGAGGTGACAACCCGCCACTAACGGAAATAATTGCTTGCTTGAGATCAACGAAGAGATGAAAACTTCTCTCGCCGAGAGGATAGGAGAAAACTTGGATCATTGATAAGCACCATAAAAGCAACATTCCTTAGGGAAGGCTTTAGGTGAAACATGACACAAGATAAATCCAACGAAGAGATTGGTGGATTTAAAATATCTCATTCTTGACAACATGTGAATCATGAAACGCGAACTCAAATTGTCAAGAATGACATAACACCACCTCAAATGATAAGGTAGAACGAATTGCACTTTAGAATGCAAGATGAAGAATGCTTGGTCTCCACAAAACAAAACATGTGTTGAGCACCATGTTTATTTTAGAGTATAGCTTGACGGATCTTGACTCCGAGAGAAATCTTGAAGAACAATTGAAGGATGAAAGGAATCCTTGATGAGCCACCATGTTGAACCTCCATGAAGAACTCCGATAATAAAAGAATGATCAAACGAAAGGGAAAGTTGAAAAGAACTCCGGGAGAAGCCTTGCAATGATTAGATGAAGCTTTGAAATGATATAATTGAAATAACTTGGAGCTCCAGAAAGAAAAATGAACAAATGAGATCAAGAATTTTGATGAATCTCCGGAATAAGGAATTGAATTTACTCGATGAAACAAGAATAAGAATTACATTATGCTCATCCTTCACTAATTAAATTGATGACAAGCAATGGATTTGGCATACTACTTATTCTCGTAGAAAGGATTAAGATATATATGGCGCAAACTTGGGAAGGTCTTCAACGAACCACCGGTAGGATTGGAACAACGAATAAATTAATATAATAACCAAGAAAGAGAACTCTTGAAGGAACCACCATAAGAATTGTAAACGAAAGTAGCAAAGGCGCAATTCACCGGGAAGAATTAGAACCGAATGAAGACACTTGAGGGGATTTAGATACATGAGAACGAAGAGATCATGAAGTGATTAGACAATATTTGAACGATGCACCGGTAAGATTTGGAGAACGATAGCTACATTCTTAAAATGAAGAATTTATGACATGATGGCCTTCGGAGGGAAGAAATGGAAACAACTCATGAAATGCTCCGGATGGTAAGAAAAGAATTGTCACAATCAAAAACAATTATGAGGATGGCATGAAGCTAGAACCATGAATCTTCAAGAGAATGGACAAGATTTAAGGGAAACTCTTCTTCGGTCTTCAAAATCCGAGAATGACGATGAGAAACCACCATGAATTGTTGAGATACTCTGGTCTGAAAATTAGAATGGTTGAACCAACGATGAGAAGAATTTGAAAGATCTTGGAGAAAGACATATGAATGATGATAACCCATTCTTACGTCAAACTTTGAAAAGAATTTTAGAAGCTCTGGGAAAATTAGAAGAGTCAGGTAAGATCCTGGAAAAAAAACTTGTGGGTTAGGGCCCACTCAAAAGAACCACCGTTGAACGATTTCTTGAAAAGAGAGATTGCACCGGTTGAATTAAATGGCTTGAATGAAATAACATCCTCAAAATCTCTTGAACGGATTGAGAATGGAAAGCACGAATCTTCTGAGATATATTCAACACTCCGGAACAAATGAATAGCGAGAGCTGAATGATTACGAGCTGCATCGGCATGAGAATGCATTTGAAAACAAGGAAATGAATATGATCAACACCGCAAGCTTGAATTGAAACCACCGGAGAAGAAAGAGAACGAATAATGATGAAGTTAAGGCTCTGTTAGTATCTTCCTGAGAATCACCGAATAAGAACATTTACGGAAAAGAATGGAGAGACTTCCTATCTATAAGATGGATACTTGATTAAGAATTTTGAGTGTTTGAAGAAAAAAAAGGGTGGGAGGGCGGGAAAAACAAAGACAACTTGGGACGGCTGAAACGAACACCGTTGAGAAAAAGCTTAGAATTGATCTTGCGAATGTTGAAAATGATCGGATCCACTTGAAGAGAAGCACGCCGGTTGAAAAGAATTGGCATGACAATCTCGATGATCAAGAAGGATTGGTATCCACATAGGAATATGAGAACACCACTTAGAAAAAGGTATGGAATCAACACTTGACTTCGAAGCAACTCGAATACCACAACTTAAAACAAAACAAAGGATTGGCTTGCAAAATAAGCCAGAAACAAACATATGATAGATCCCATATCGTATCAAGTGTGTGTTGGAAAGATATCCTACAAGATACTTGAATTCCCACTTATAAACTCCCGAAACTTTCTGGTTATGCAATCTGCTGTTGGGGATACAGGGGACACAAAATATATCACCCAAACTAACAATCCCTAGATCCAGCTGTATCCATCCGTCAACACATAACCAAGAAACCTTCAGAAATTATTTACCTCAACCTTCGAAAAGCATCCGTTATACGAGTTATGGCAATACTCCCGAACTCCCGCCCCAGTACTGGGTGGCGTCGAGGTGATCTCACCAACAACTACATAAAAGAGATTTTCGATGTCGGCGAAACTCAGGTATTCCAGAACTGCAACGATAAAATTGTGACGACAACACCTCGGAGCTCAACTCCCCGGGACACTGCCACAACCCCTAAATGTCCGGAGGCACCAAGAACAATGTTCTCGTCACAAAACCAGTGGAACGATTCTAAGATACCCGCGTGATCCTAAATTTTTTTTAGTGAAATTTGAGGAGAGGAAAGTCAAAACATCTACGTCAGGAGACCTCACCAGAGCGACGAAGGGACTGAGGAGTAAAAAGAATCCTACTCTCTGATATATATAATCCTAGGACTCAAAACATTTTTGTTCTAGACTCAACAACGCCAGCGATTCGATCAAGCAGGGGGCTCCTAAGTCGGGGATGGCTCTGATTACCAACTTGTAACACCCACGATGCGGCTATATCTCCCACGTGTCGAGGCACGATTTAGAGGCATAACCGCATTGTGGTTTTGTCGCAAGAAGGGTCATCTTCACACAATCCCATGTAATGAACAAGAATGGGATAAAGAGATGGCTTACAATCGCCACTTCACACAATACATAAATTAAACATACATCATTCAGAGAACAAACAAGATCCGACTACGGAACCAAAATAAAAGAAGACAACCCCAAATGCTAGATCCCCGATCGTCCCAACTGGGCTCCACTACTGATCAACAGGAAACGAAACAACACAACGAACCAGATCTTCATCGAGCTCCCACTTGAGCTCGGTTGCGTCACCTGCCCTGGTATCAATGGCACCTGCAACTATTTTGGAAGTATTTGTGAGTCACGAGGACTCAGCAATCTCACACCCGCGAGATCAAGACTATTTAAGCTTAAGGGTAGGAAAGGGTAGTGTGGTGGAGCTGCAGCAAGCACCAGCATGTATGGTGGCTAACATACGCAAATAAGAGCGAGAAGAGGAGCAACGCAACGGTCGTGAAGCTAGAAGTGATCAAGAAGTGATCCTGAAACTACTTACGCACAACCATAACACAAGAACCGTGTTCACTTCCCGGACTCCGCCGAGAAGAGACCATCACAGCTACACACGCGGTTGATGTATTTTAATTAAGTCAAGTGTCAAGTTCTCTACAACCGGACATTAACAAGTTCCCATCTGCCACATAACCGCGGGCACGGCTTTCGAAAGATAATACCCTGTAGGGGTGTCCCATCTTAGCCCATTATAAGCTCTCACGGTCAACGAAGGATATTCCTTCTCCCGGGAAGACCCGATCAGTCTCGGAATCCCGGTTTACAAGACATTTCAACAAAGGTAAAACAAGACCAGCAAAGCCGCCCCATGTGCCGACAATCCCGATAGGAGCTGCACATATCTCGTTCTCAGGGCAACACCGGATGAGACATCCTACGACTAAAACCAGACCTCGAGTTTCCACGAGGGGGCCCCGCAGTCTACTCAGTTCGGACCAGCACTTAGAGAAGCACTGGCCCGGGGGGGTTAAAATAAAGATGACCCTTGAGTCTGCAGAACCCAAGGGGAAAGGGGATAGGTGGTAGCAAATGGTAAAACCAAGGTTGGGCCTTGCTGGAGGAGTTTTATTCAAATCGAACTGTCAAGGGGGTCCCATAAATCACCCAACCGCGTAAGGAACGCAAAATCAAGGAACATAACACCGGTATGACGGAAACTAGGGCGGCAAGAGTGGAACAAAACACCAGGCATAAGGCCGAGCCTTCCACCCTTTACCAAGTATATAGATGCATTAATTAAAATAAGAGATATTGTGATATCCCAACATATCCCTGTTCCAACATGGAACAAACTTCATCTTCACCTGCAACTAACAACGCTATAAGAGGGAATGAGCAAAAGCAGTAACATAGCCAAACAACGGTTTGCTAGGAAAGGTGGGTTAGAGGCTTGACATGGCAATATGGGAGGCATGATATAGCAAGTGGTAGGTAGCGCGGCATAGCAATAGAGCGAACAACTAGCAAGCAAAGATAGAAGTGATTTCGAGGGTATGGTCATCTTGCCTGAAATCCCACTATGAAGAAGAACGAGTCCATGAAGAAGACAAACGGATGTAGTCGAACGAATCCTCACAACTCCAGAACGAAACCGAAGCTAACGAGAGAAGCAACCCGGAAAGTAACAAACAACATAGTAAGCAACCACCACATACACATGGCATGATGCACAAACAAGTATGATGCATGTCTGGTTTAAATATGCATGGTATGGCAAAGTGCACAAACAATACTACAAATTAAGTGGAGCTCAATATGCAACGAGTTGCATATTGACGAAACACCACATTCAAGTTATTTAGTTCGCTCTTGTTTATGTACCCAACAATATTAAATGTTATTCAACATGGCAAGGGGTGAAGCATAGTAAACTAACTATTTAGGTAAGTTTAAATGAGGCTGGAACAACAAACGACAATTCCGGAAAATCCTCATATGCCTATTTTGGATTTGGTACTGTTCTGCCTAAAACCATATTTTACTATTGTTAAACAGGAAAATAAAGCACAACATGTTAATGTATGCATTTTTCTGCCCCATTTACATATAAAGAACATTTAAATCTGAGCTACGGTTATTTAGTTATGAAATAAAACATTTTAGCATGGCATTTATGCAAAATTAACAAACAGCAAGTTAAACATTTTTAACATGGATGAAAGTAGCATATTATGAAACTAGATGAAATTCTAAGCATTTTACATATATAAATCATTTTAATCCGATGCACGGTTGATGAGTTATTATATGCATGAAGACTAGGGACTTTTCTACAAAACAGTAAACTCCTGGAAAAATAGCTAAAATCGCAGACATCGAAAAAAACTATACTGGGCCGAATCCAACTGGCCCAACAGTGAATAGGGGGGGGTTTGGGTGGCTCACCAAGGGCCAGGCCCAGCTGGTGCAGACGCGAGGAAGCAAGACGCGAGGCTGGGCTCGGTCAACTGGAGCGGGGCTGGAGCGGTTCGACGCGAAGCAGGGGAGGCAGCAGGCGCGGTCAACGTGAGGCAGGGCGCGTGCAGGGACTCGGTGCGGTCGAGTTGAGGGACTCCGGCGAGGTCTTGGGCGGCAGAACGGACGGATCCGGGAGGTCTTGACGATGGGGAGCCGGTTCCCGGCAGTTGGAGCGTGGGACGGCTCGATGAACAGCAACGGGCGGCGAAGCTTCCACTTGCTGTGGCGATGGCGACGAGCGGGAGGACGCAGGCGCAAGGAAGGGGGTGTGGAGCACCAGATCCGAAGCAGAGGAACGGGAGGAGGTCGGATTCGTCACGGCTCGCCGAATCTTGCCGGAGATGGTGGCGGAGCAAGGACGAGGCTGCTGCGGTGTTGCTCCTCGAGGTGCTCCCATGGCTGTCCTCCTACACGGGACAGAGAGAGAGCACTGAGAGAAGAGCGGGATAGGGGAAGAAGAAGGAAGAGCAGGGGCGCGCGGCTGGCCTGGTGTTCGTCCAGTGGGGAAACGGCCCCGGGCGATGGATCAAGGGTGGGTGCACGACGACGATGAGGTTCGGGACGGGGATGCCGGCGTGGAGAGGAGCGCTTGGGCGCTGCTGCTGATTGGGTGACGCTGAAAACAAGGGGAAGATGGTGGCGGTGGTTTGGGCAGGTGGGATCCGGATGTGGATTCGGTGGAGTGGCGGCGGCGGCGAGTGGGAATAGAGTTAGGTTAGGGTTGGACTGATTTGGTAAGAAGTGGTCTATAAATAGCGAAAACAGACTAAGGTTGGACCCTTCGATCATAGTCAGACGATCGAGAATAAATAGTCTAGGGAGTTCAAATGAGAAAACGAAGATGTTTTATAGATGTTGGGGGATGATCCGGACCCATCGGTAACGACAGTCCAGTTCAGGTTCGGGGAAGTTTTCGCACATTGGCGAGGGGTTTGAGCATTGTGTAGAGAGGGTCAAACGGTCGGGCAGCAAACGAATGGTCAGTCTTGAGAAAGGTCAATAGAGACGAGGAAGAAGCGGCAACTATCAACGGGTGCAAGTTTTTTAGAAAACATGCAATGCAATGCTCATCATGACATGATGAAATGCAACAAACAAATAAATACACACAACGATAACGAAAAACATTGAAGGCTTCTGGAGCATCGGTCTCGGGGCATTACAGATGGCTCGCCTTGTTATCAAGGACAATATCACCTCCGAAGGAGCCCTGGCCTCAGGCCAAACTCTCCGGTTGGGCGACTTTACCATGACTACCCGTCCGGCCGTTAAGCCGACGATGACTTCTCGGGTCATCAAAAATCGCCCCCGTGTTTACTCCGAATACTCCAAACAGATGGATCCGACGGAGTTGTCGTCTTTAAACGAACTCCTGGATCGCATCGCCTCCTTGGGGGTTGCTACAGACTACGGTCGGATTGGGCTTAAGCCCGATCAGAGAGAAATCATATCTCCACCGATCACCCATCAGATAGAGGTGGTAGAGGAGCAAAACAACAAATCTCTCTCTATATTGAGGACGAACTATGTTCGGATTTCCGAGCTCGAAGAGCCGGATATCGCTCCACGGAACGACATGCCCTGTCCTCCGAACCTGGAATCGGACGGCTGACCGGAAAAATCCATTGATATCCCGGAGCCCGAACTATTAAGCTCGGAAATTTCTCAAACTCTGGATCCCAAATTGGGTCAGGGTTCGGATTTAAATCCACCCACCCACCCAGATATACGCGATCTCATGTACCTACTACAGCAGTCTCAAGAAATAGTCCATCACTTTTGGGCCAGATTCGTCCTTGTCAAAGACAAGATTAAAGATTGTCACGACGAAGACATGATTTCAGTATTCTGCAATAATTGCACGGACGAGGGAATCCTCAACACCATCAACCGCCGTCGCGTATTACAGTTCGCGGACTTGGCAACCATAGTACAGAAGTACTGCGCAATGGAAAGCACCTGGAAAACTCAAGCAGCTCGCTGGGAACCACCGGTTTCCACTCAACCCCTCGTTCGAGCAAAAAGGACGCACCCTCGCGGGGCGCCCGTCCCACCAGTAAAGAAATCTAAACCCATTATGGGGTGCAGAACCGTTCTGGAGGGATGGCTCGATAGGCCATGCAAAATACACACAACACCAGATACCACACCAACCCACAACCTTAGAGCATGTTGGATACTCCGGCAGGTGGCCAACAGCGGCGAGGATATCCTCACCAAAAATACCCTAGAGCAACACCCCCTGGAAGAAGACGACCTCAGCGTATTGACAGTCTTCGAGACCTTCGCTTCAAACAATCGGCGCAAAAGGGCCTTCCGCGACCTCGCCGAAGTCTGCCAAGTCGCAGCAATAAACCCCTGGAACGACACAGCCATAACTTTCAATGCCAGTGACGAACCAAAATTCCGGGCAGTCCGAGCACTAGCCGCCTTGGTCCTCAATCCAATTGTGGACGGTTTTCGGCGCACCAAAGCGCTCATGGACGGCGGCAGCGGACTGAACCTCATCTACGAGGATACACTCAACAAAATGGAAATAGACAGGAGCCGCATCGAGCAAAGTAGCACGACCTTCCGAGGAATCATTCCCAGTCGGGAGGCGCGATGCCCGGGAAAAATCACGCTCGACGTGGTATTCGGCACGCCGGAGAATTATCGGTCCGAAGAGATAAACTTCCAAGTGGCCCCTTTCAATAGAGGATATCACGCCCTATTGGGGCGAGATGCATTTACACGCTTCCAAGCTATACCTCATTATGGGTACATGAAGCTCAAGATGCCCGGGCCCGATGGCATTATCACTCTTGCCAGTGATCTGGACATATCGCTCCGCGCCGAAAACAAAATTGCATCCCTGGCCCTCGAGGCACTGTCTAAAGCCCTCGCGACCGAAGAGTTAACCGCACTACGTTCCACGGTGGATAGGGACGACGTAATCCTGGACAAGCGACCCAAATCCACCTCCTTTAAACTAGCAAACGAAATAGTCAAATTTCAGGTCCACCCGATGGACACCAAGAAGACAGCATCCATCGGGGCACAACTGGACCCAATGGTCGACGCCGCGCTACGAGAGTTCCTGCGCGAGAACTGGGACATATTCGCCTGGCACCCTTCTGATATGCCAGGAATCCCATGCAGGTTGGCCGAACACAGCCTCAATATATTGGAGGCATATAAATCTGTCAAGCAAACACTGCGGCGCTTTTCGGAACCCAAACGACAAGCTATGGGGGAGGAGCTAGCCAAGTTACTCGAGGCCGGATTCATCAGAGAAATAAAACACCCGGACTAGCTAGCAAACCTGGTGATGGTACCAAAGAAGGATAAATCCGTGCGCCTGTCACTACAAAGAAAAGACACATCCGTGACATTTTGGGCCGAACGAAAAAAATTCAGTCATAATTATGACACATCTATGACGATAATTGTGACAAAACCCGGTATCATCATAGATGTGGTGGGGTCCTACTTCTATGACAAAAAATCATGACAGAAAATGGGCTTTTTGTCCTGGGCTGGCCAGAGACGCAGCTGCATGACATTCTTTGGGCCATCGATGCCGGAAAAAACCATGGTAGAAGCGAGGGCGAGGAAAATATCGGGGTGTTCCCGGTTACGGTGGGTGGTCGGGGCCGAGCGATGCGTGCTTCTCTTGTACACGCACGCGCGTGGGTGTGAGGCGTTGGGATCTAACTGAACCCGAGCGAGGCGGTGGTCTCTAACTGAACCCGAGCAATTGCAGTGCAGGCTATGTGTTACTGAACCTGAGCGATCGATCGATGGCTATTAACTAAACCCGATCGAGCGATTCCTTCGCTACTGCTGGTAACTGCCGATCGATGCTGCCTCTGGAAGAACAGTGAGCATTGCTGGGGGGGGGGGGGTTGGATGAACAGTTCCCAGTGGGGGTGGATGAACAGGACCCCGTGGTGTTGCCTCTGGATGAACATGACCTCGATCGATCGAGCCGGTTGGGGCTGGATGAACAGGACCCCGTGGAGGGCAGGATGAACAGGACCACCCCGTGGAGGGCAGGATGAACAGTAGACGGTGGAGGGCTGGATGAACAGTAGCCCGTGGAGGGGTGGTTGAACAGGAGCCCGTGGAGAGGGCTGGTTGAACAGTAGCCGGTGGAGTAGCGCGCGGTGGAGGCTGGATGAACAGGAGCCCGTAGATGAACAGTCGTAGGTGGAGGCTGGAGGAGGTCGACGGTGGATGAATAGTAGCCTGTGGAGGCTTGAGGGGGTCGACGGTGGAGATGAACAGTATCTCGTGGAGTCCCATTTTGTGGTACGCTACACCCCTCCCGATGAACAGGACCCCCGTTTCGACCGTAGCGCTCCAACACAAGTCCGTTTCCTCCGTTTTGCGATACGCCACACCCCTCCTGACCCCCGTTTCGATCGTAGGAGGTCCGTTTCCTCCGTTTTGCGGTACGCCAGACCCCTCCCGATGAACAGGATCCCGTTTCGAACGTGGCCGGTCGAACACAAGGCCGTTTCCTCCGTTGTGCGGTACGCCAGGCCTCATTTCCATCGGCTGTTCCGTCCAAGCCCTCCCGATGAACACGACGATGCATTCTGTTCCGACCCAGCCGGTTGGCTCCTCATGAACACGACAACGACGTTGTTTCTCCGTTCCGACCCAGCCATGTACACGAGCCCTGGCCGTACGTACGCGCGAGTTGGCGTTCGAGACCCCACCCGTATGTACGTATGTGGCCGTATTTACTTTATTGCACCCTGGCCGATGTACGTACGTGTACATGCTACGTGCGCGCCTCTACTATGACACGTGCGCACCTCTACATCGACTAGTATGTACGTACACGTTCGCGACCAGAATGACAATGTTACGTACGCTTCGACCAGGTGGGTCCCGACTGTGAGGCACTTCCTTCCCTGCGAAGATGTAGCTAGTGGGTCCCTGCAGTCAGGAGGGCGAATCATTTTTTTTGCCCGAACGCACTTCCTTGCATGTGAAGATGTAGCTGGTGGGTCCTAGCAGTCAGGGGGAAATGTTTTTTCGCGAAAATACGGTGGCCCGTCCGGTGGGTCCCCGCTGTCAGGTGGAGGAATAATTATTTTGCGCATAATAAGGAGGCACTTCCTTGCTGTGGCCGTGGACCCAGCTGTCAGCTTCTCCACGTAGAGTACTCTTCCGATGGAAGTCGTTCCTTGACCACGTTGACCACGCCGCGCCGAGAGCACCAGGGCGGTGGACGACGGTGAGGCCTAGGAAGGGGATGACGCGGAGCCAGGGAAGACGCAGCAGTGGATGCCCACGCATAGAGGAGTATGAGGGTTCACTGGTTCGATGCGGTGTGAGGCTACCGTCGCCGTAGAATAACACGGGGTGTGGGTGAGTAGAGGGATGGCCTGGCCAGCGGTGGGAGTAGTAGGGGCGGTGAGGCCTCCGCCGCATCGCAACCAGCCACGGGAGGCAGGAGCACGAGGCACGACCGACACTGGTTTGGGTTGCTGGAGCGAGAAGAGCAGAGGTTGAAGAAGCACTACGGCCGTTGGATGGACATCGTACGGTCACTGGAGCTAGAATCGTGCATATTGACTAAGTTGACAACGCCCTCCGTCCCCGTCAACTTAGTAGGCCCAGAAGTCAGCCTACCACTATACTGGGTCCCAGCTAGCAGGGGGGTATTCAATTTTTTGTGTGTAATAAGGAGGCACTTCCTTGCGTGCGAAGATATAGCTGGTGGGTCCGAGCAGTCAGCGGCGGTAACTTTTTTTCGTGAAATACAGAGGCCCTTTCGGTGGGTCCCAGATGTCAGGTGGAGGAATCATTATTTTGCACGTAATAAGGAGGCATTTCCTTGCGTGCGGCCGTGGAGCCAACTGTCAGCCTCTCCACGCACGTTCCACTTCAGATGCATGTCGGTCGTTGACCATGTTGACCAGGCCGCGCCGAGATCACCAGGGCGGTGGACGATAGCGAGGCCTAGGAAGGGAACGGCGCGGAGCCAGGGAAGACTCGGCAGTTGTTTCCCACGCGGAGGGGAGTACGACTGTACGAGGGTTTACTGGTTCGTCTGCCGTCGCTGGACGATAACATCAGGTGTGGGTGAGTAGAGGGATGGCTAGGCCAGCGATGGGAGTACGGTGGGGTGGTGAGGCCTGCGCGGCAGCATAGCCGGCCGCGGGGAGGAGGGAGCAGGCAGTCGCGCCGGCGCTTGTTTGAGCGGCTGGAGCAGGAAGAGCATAGATTGAAGAGGCACGACGGCCGTTGGATGGACATCCAACACTGCTTGTGCGTCAACCTTTTTTTAGGAAAGCCTCAAATCTGTGGAAAACAGCATACAGCTCATCTGCCATTATTTCTAATAATTTACAGCCCATTACCTAATTCTTAAGGTTTTTTTGGAGCCCATATTCTTTTTGTTAGCATTACAGCCCATATTGTGGCCACGGTTAAAAAATTATACGAATTTTTGCATATTTCGGTGCGGTCCGAACTCTTTTTAATCCCTAAATTTTGAGTCACGTTCAAACTGATTTTGAAAATAAATATACATCAATATAAAATCCAACAATTTGTCGACGCATAAAAATCAATGCAATTTCAAATCTCGAAATGAAAAAAGGAAATTTGAAACTAATTGCCGGTTTGATGTGTTTTAAAAATGTACAGCCCATTTCTCATTACTGATAGGCCATTTTCTCGGCCAGTCGAATGAAGCTCTCCTCGTCTTGAAAGATTTGCAGCCCAACAGGCCTGACAAATCGACTTACTTGGCAAATCACAAAAAACTGGGCTACGGCCGTGGACCCAGCTGTCAGTCTCTCCACGTACAGTACTCTTCCGATGGAAGTCGGTCGTTGACCACATTGACCACGTCGCGCCGAGAGCAATAAGGCGGTGGACGACAGCGAGGCCTAGGAAGGGGACAACGGGGAAGACACGGCAGTGGATGCCCACGCGGAGAGGAGTACGAGGGTTCACTGGTTCGACTGCGGTGTGAGGCTGTCGTGGCCGCAGGGCCTGGCTAGCGGTGGGAATAGTAGGGGCCGGTGAAGCCTCAACGGCAGCACAGCCGGCCACTGGAGGCAGGAGCAGGCGGTCTCGCCGGCGCTGGTTTGGGCGGCTGGTGCAAGAAGAGCAGCGATTGAAGAAGGAGCAGGACCGTTCGATTCAAATGCAACGGTTACTGCTGCTAGAATCGTTTGTTGACTAAGTTGACAAGCCCTGCGTACGCGTCAACATAGTAGGCCCACAGGTCAGCCTCCCAACCGGTGCGCCCCAGATGTCAGTGGGAGGAATCATTTTTTCGCGTAATAAAGAGGCAGTTGATTGCGTGCGGCCAGCCCAGCGGAGGGAGTAGGGTGGGCCGGGGAAGCCTGCGCGGCATCATAGCGGGCCACAAGAGGAGGGAGCAGGCAGTCCCGCCGGCGCTAGTTTAGGCGGCTGGAGTAGGAAGATCAGAGATTGAAGAAGCACATCGGCCGTTGGATGGACATCCAACAGTCACTGCTGCTAGAATCGTGTGTTGACTGACAAAGCCTTGCGTAAACAAGTCAGCCTCGAAATATGTGGCGTGTACAGCCCATTTGCTATTGTTTTGATAATTTTTACTCATTTTCTAATTCATATGGAATTTATTGCAGCCCGTTTTCCATTTTTAGAATTGCTGCCCATTTTCTGGTCAGTACTAGGGTTAAAAAAATTAAACAAATATGTGGGAAATTTTGAAAATTCGCAAATTTTTGCTGGGGAACAAAATATTCTTAATCCAAAAATTAGTAGCCATACTAAAACAAATTTAAAAATAAATTAGTACTATGTCATGTTAAATCCAATGAAATACGTATAAGATATCAGTGAAGAACAAAACAAAAAAAGAAACTAATATCCCATTTGCTATAATTTTTTTGGAATTTTCAACCCCTTTTGCAGCCCAGTAAGTCGGAGAAAACAAATAGGCCTAGCTTGGGTATTCTTCAAAAAGAAATACTGGGCTACCTATTTTCCCAAAGAAAAAACTGCAGGGCTGGTCATGTTGTTAGACGGGCCACAGAGACCGCACAACCCAGTTTATAGCCTGCTCCTCCGAATTACTACTAAAAAAAGTTGTGCAATTCTGTCATTAATTGACTATACGTTGAAAATGATGTGGGTCCCAGATATTAGCAGGGTGGATTAGATTAGAAAACGAGTGGTTCATCTGAGTAGTAAAAGAGGCGCTTGCTTGTGTTCGTGAGTGGACCTGGTGGGTCCGTACTGTCATACTCACAACTACGGTCCTCTCCCGATTCACTATGTTGACAGGGACCGTTCCGAAAAAAACTATGTTGACAGGGCCGGACGGCGGCGCCGTGGCGAGCGCACCAAGGCAGAGGATAAAGTGCTGTCGCCAATGTGCTGGGGTGGGATGGACATTCTTATTGAAAAATAAAAATGGACAGGATCTATTTGTGAGGTTTACTACGATTTGCATGGGTCCGATGGTTGTAGGAAGAAAATGTTGGGAGAAAGAAGACTGGTCGCTATCTTTGCCGAAGAATAATATCGACTGAATGTAACGACACTATCATAGGAAATAATATCCTCCTGTTAAATCGTGAATTTAAAGAACTGGTGCATGAGCATTTAGCTTTATTTATTTATTTACATATTTATATTTAGGGGACCATGACCATGTACCTGGGCCGGATTCATCTGAGAGCCTCCCTTCCAGTTAATTATGGGCTTCTCTATTGGGCCTTCATCAGTGGGCTGCATGTTATCAACAAGTGGAAAATGTGTTCCGTACGAAAATTAGTATGCGCTACGTACGGTACGGGGCACTAAAGGATCGAACCGTGCAACGACTTCCAAAACGTTGTGTTTGTCGTTCTAACAACACATTTATTCAACCAACAGACGAATTATACTACTGATTGTACATTGAAAACAGCAGCAGCAGCAACTAGGGCTGGGGGTGCAACAGAAGCTGTAAGCAGGCCAGAAGAGTGAAGACGCAGCTCTCTCTTCCAAACCAAATATCAGCCATCATTACAAAAGGGCTACCAAAAAAGAACAAGTGTATGCATCAAACTAAATAAAGATCCTACTACACCAAGTGTACGCATCTAACTAACTGGCTCAGTTAGACGTTACTATTTATTAAGCTGTGGAGATTGGCTGACGGCTTGAACCAGATGGGTGCCTGACGGGGGAAACTCCAGCCGGCAGATAGAAGTCTGAGACTTGCGACCCTCTCTCCTAGTTTGGGCTGCAGAGCGTGGTGGCACATATCAGGGCATGGTGCAAGCAGAGACGCATGGTACGCTGTGTACACACAGTTTTGCCTGATGAACGAAACCGCACTGCCATCATGATCCTTGCCGTCGGTTATCTCCTGGTTAATTGGATAATTCAGTCCGACAAACAGAGAGCGTGTACCAAGGCTACTTACTAACCTCCAGTCAAAAATTCCTGAAGGCCTAGAGAAGCTGGGATCCTGCTCAAATACCTTGAAGTGACTGTGATTGTATTCCGCTAAACAACACGTCCGATACGTGCGAACGATCATCAATCGTTCGCCGTCGTCTGATCGAGCCAGGAACCACCTGCAACTGCCATGCCGCTTTTCTTTGAAAGGTTCTGGGATTAGGAAGGGTAGGGACACCAGGCGGCCTACAACATCATATGAAGTTGGAGTCAAATAACCCTAAAAAAAGTTGGAGTCAAATAAAAAAGGGCTCTTGATGTAGTCAATCTTAAGAACAGCATGTTATGAGCATGAATATTTTTTCAGTAAATGTTGACAGTAATATAAGGAAGCCATCATGATATCATAGGAAAGTATCATACTGCTGTAACAGCCGTTTGTAGCGATGACTGGAGTAGGCCAGCAATAGGTCCAGCCATAGAAGGAGTCGACAGCGTAAATGAAGCCCTTGTGTTCAATGGCATCAGAGAACCATGGAGGATGGATGATCCTGCGATGGACGTGCAGATTTATCCACTTACCGCAGTGATCTATCAGATAGGCGAGACCGCGGTTGAAGAACGCAATTAGCCTGAAGTCTTTATAATTCGCAGATCTTGTGGGCACTTGGCAGATTACAACCTTGAGCAAATCAAACTTGGTATCATGTTGGCTACTGTAAGATTCCGAGTATTCTGGGCCGCGGTGCCAAAGCAGTGCAGTGTTAATCGAAGGAAGGGGGATCAATCGTCGGGTGTAGACCTCCACGAGCATCTAGCTGCCACGACCGTCGACGAGCACCATCCAAGACGTGTTCATGCCGACCCAGTACATACCGTTAATGTAGTTGAGGGTTACGGGGATTGGGTCGCAGTCAAGGGGGTTGATGCTCGCCACCCTACGATCATTATGCTGTGTGACACGCCGTTTCTGAAGATCTGGCGGCATCAGCAAGCAAGGAGCTGGCTTAAAAAGCTCTGGCCTAAGGGCTTTGAGTAAACGGTACAGCCCCGACGAGCACGCGGCGAGCGGGATGGTACTGAGATTGTCCACACGCGAAACAATGAGCTTGATTACCTCTGTGGGGAGCGAATTCCAGCCACTCTTTTGGCGGACGGTGCTCGGTTATGCCATTGTTAGTTCTTGGGTTTCGGACCAGGGGGGCGCCTTAGCGGGGATGGAAGATTGGACGAGGGAGGATGCGCCTTAACAGGGATGGAAGAGCGGACAAAGATGGAGAAGCGAATATGTGCTGGGGGAAGTGGATAGGTGATGATGACTACAGCACGCCGCTTGACTTACGAGACACATACCAGCAGCGTAAGGTCATATCGAAGTCAAACAACTTGCTTGAGTGATCACACTACTGGTACTCCCAACAGTACCTGCTACTATGCCCTAAGTTGCTTGAGTAGAGTAGTAGTGGAGTAGGACTCTGCTCTACTACTAGCACCGGAGTAGTATGTTCTAATCTAAAATAGTTACAAACTTCAATGCCCGAGCATGGAACGACTACGAACCATCATCACCAACTCGGTTTTTTCTCTACTCCTACTCCTATAAAAGACTCAGTTGGTGATGATGGTGTGTCTGCCATCCGCCATTTCTGACCATTAGATCTACATCTAACGGCTATGATGTAAGTTGTGGCCTTTTGCAACAATTCCCACTTCTCTGCTCCAGTTTACACAAAACCCCTTAGTATCTTGAAACCAACCACATTCCTCCCTTACTTCATCAAAACAGCCCAAAGAATATATTTCGAGTGAAACATAAGATTTTTTTTAGTGATATGTATATCAAAAGTAAACTGTTTTTTTTCAAATTTGTGAATATGTATTATTCTACTTTGGATCCGTTGCAACGGACGGGCTCATTGTTATAAAGGTTTATCTCTTGAATTCTCCGCAACCAACACCTAGTGTACTGTTCCGGGCCGGATGCTCGCAGCGTGATGACCTGAGTTCGAATTTTATCCTAAACTTTAGCTTTTTATTTTTTTAATATATACTACTTCTTTCGCTACTGTACTGGTAGTGGAACCCACGGAGTACTTAGAATACAGGATTAAGGATGGATTTGTTTCTTTGTAACTTTCTGTACGAATCTGTAGCCAGCCTGCAAGTCATGTACACCGTACTGACAGTGGAACCCACAGAGTACTTAGAATACAAGATTAAGGATGCAAATAACTTTTCATAGAGGGAGAATCATACACGCAATTAACTCAAATGGATTGGACGTGACTCTATTATTCTCCAACGGCAACCGGCAAATTTCCTCCCGCGGGCCGGAGTAGGTTCCTTGGTTTGCATGCGGGTTTAACGGGTGGGTTTGATGGAGGCGAGGAGGCGTGTTCAGCCGGGCATGCAGTGGACGGCGCAGTACTATTCGATTTGACAACTACAACTAGTATATTATAAAAAACAAAGAAGAGTAGTAGGGATAGAGATAAGAAAAGAGACTAGGGAGGAGCACCATCTACTACTTCGTGGGCTACTCCTGCGCTCCATTCGGCGGCCACAACGTCCCCTACAGCCACTCCCTCCTGCGCTCCATTCGGCGGGCGCTGTTGAAATTTGGGGAGCGCACTCTCGCGACTGCTAGCAGCGACGACTTCACCGACGACGACTTCTCCCGAACTCGGCAACCTCTTCCTCAACGACATGGGCGACAACCTCAAGGCCAATGGTGCTACTCCCGTTGCACCGTATGTGTTTTTGTCCTTCCTGTTCGAAATCGTGGTAGAATTCATGTTTCTTGTCTGTGTCCTAGATACGATCTGTTCATCTACTATGCTAGTCCGCATGATTAGTTTGATCTCTTTTATAGCCTTCATGATTTATTTTGTAGTAAATCTCGTAGTAACTTGCTCATATATTCAACTGGCGGAACGTCCCCTACAGCCACTCCCGTTTCATGGATGGCCTGGTCGATGCCTCCAAGGAGCCCTTCGTCTACTGCTATGAGTGCCCGGTGCCGTTTTGGGGCTCGCCGGTGGACATCGTGCATCACCTGACGCAGGCGTGTGGCGATCACTACTGGCCCTTGGCAAAGAACATCAAGTATGAGATGTGCTACCCGTTCACCGTGCCGGAGTCGATGGAGGATCAGCGCCGCCTGCTAGTCTCGGAGGAGGACAGCAGCGTCTTCCTCTTGATCATGGCCACCGGCGAGGCCCGCGCAGGCCGCCGCCACATCTCTGTAGTGTGCGTCAGGGGCGACGCCGCTGACGCTGACACTGACATGAGGCCGATGTACGGGTGTGTTCTCACTATTACTACCCCTCGGAGGTACGTGGGCGGCGACACTGGCTACGTCAAGCTGACTTGGACTCTGCCGAGCTGGGACCTTCCCGCCGATGTGGACATGGAAGACGCACGATATTATTTGACCCCCAACAATGTGCACGGGGACTCCAAGGAGGTTCACCTAGACATCTGCATTATCAAGTTAAATGTTGATCATTAGTCTTCGCTCAATGTAATTCGCTGTCTAAGCATGTGGAGACTTCCATGCATGATCTTCCTCTATTGGAGTATCACACATGAATAAAAGTGTATCCATTTATGGTTTAGTCTAGAATCTTCCATGTATGAATTTTTACTACAGTACTGGTGAAAGACTTATGATGAACTATTTCTTACATATCCTCTGCCCCCTTCCAAGTCATCCTGATTTAATCCCTCCGTCTAGGTGTATAAGGGCATGGTTAATACTTAAATAGTATAGCCAACTGTTGACTATAAGAAAGTGCCATGTCATCTGTAGCCAACATGTATAACAATGGGTACTCAAAAACTAATTCTTGAAGATCATTTCATGCAAAGAACAATAAGAGTTATTTCTTCACAAGTTTTGGATGCAGGTTGAATAGTTGAACGCTTTTGTTTGCAAAAGATACTTTCTTTATCTATTTCACCCGGATGTTTGTGAGCTCTAGTGATGAAATAATATCCGAACAAACCTATCGATACCCGTTACACATGAGATGACCCCCACATCATTTGTCAAAATAAACAACTCCCCGATCAATGCATTTCACTCTTCCGTGCAACGCACGGGCACCTTACTATAGATTAGTACGACCAAAAATTGAACTAACATTATATATAGTATGATAAATGATGATGCATGTCACCTAAAATTATAGGAGTATCATTGAAAACTATGTTCAAATATGAATCCAACGATATTGTTTTTGTTGACATGCACTAACATTTTGTCAATTAAATCTTCAGTCAAATTCAATGGGGGATAAACCACGTCCGATGTAGTCGTACTAGTGTAGAGGGCGGCGCTGCAAGGGAGTCTCACCCCGCTCGTGGCGCGGCAGTAAAGCCGCCATATCCCAAAACTCAACCACTCCCAGTAATAAGTGGCCTGGTAAAATAAACGGACAAGCAACCATCACATCGCTCCGTCCTTTTTGCATTTCATCTATCTGCATTTACTTTCTCCGGTTCATCTCGCACACTCGATCCCTAACTACTACTCCTAGTATCCCTAGCTACTACTCCTAGGGCCAGTTCTTTTGGCGGCTTCCCCAGCTTTTCCCATAAGACTAGTCATAGTGGAGAGTAACATTAAGGCGCCTCACTCATTTATTTGGGCTTCTCAACTACTACTACTAGTAGTACCTCCGTCCTGGTTTATTCCTCACTGACGGTGTCCTGGACTAGGGGTTAGTCACCGCGTCATCTCCCGATCTGTTAGATTGGGCCGAGGACCCCCATGGTCGTATACTCATGGGCCAGTTCGGACAGCTGCCGCAAACAAGGAAGATTCCACAAGACTTGGCGATCAAGACAAGGACTCCTCTCCATTGGCGTATTCGGCTAGGACACTTGTTATCCTAGGACTCTGGTGCATTATATAAACCGAGGCCAGGCTAGTCGATAGACATATGCAACAATCATAATCATAGGCTAGCTTCTAGGGTCTAGCCTCTACGATCTCGTGGTAGATCAACTCTTGTAATACTCATATCATCAAGATCAATCAAGCAGGAAGTAGGGTATTACCTCCATCGAGAGGGCCCGAACCTGGGTAAACATTGTGTCCCCCGTCTCCTATTACCATCGATCCTAGATGCACAATTCGGGACCCCCTACCCGAGATCCGCCGGTTTTGACACCGACACTCACCATTGTAATTTGTGCTAAATTTTGACCAAAGATTTAACTGATAAAATGTTAGTGCATGTGACATGCACTACTAACAGTTCATTAGTTAAATTTATGATCAAAATTTGATACAGATTACAATGGGGACCAATAAACCAGGACAGAGGTAGTAGTTATGGGAATACTAATCTAGAAGCCTAAAAGAACTGGCCCCTGGTTCTCCTACTAGTACTAGTACTCAAGTTGGAATTCCAATTGCATGGCACAACTTGTTAGGCAAAAAATATGATACAGGGTGTAGGAAGCGGTTTGGGAATTTGCATGCCTTTCTGACCAGTGAGATACTCCGTACAAAGTACGACAGAGAAATAACCACAGAGAAGGAAGCTAAAAGTAAACAATCAAACGAGCATTTTTGCATTTGTTTTGCATTGAATCATTTCACAGGATTGACTAGTGTTGTTTTTCTACTTTTACAAAAACTGCATCATACTGTTAAAACGTGCATTTGCACGTACATAAGTAATAGTAGTACTCCCTCCGTCTAGGTGTATAAGTCTTCCCTCCTTCTTGGTCACGGTGCACAACTAAAGATGAACTATTGACCTGGACGGAGGGAGTAGCACAGTCTGCAAGCATATATAGAGAGAGACGTGTAGTGCGATAGTATATAGTAAAGTTTGTGCTATATGCACGTACTTGCAAAATGCGTACGAATACACAAGGTTTCCAAACTTTCCCTTTTACATAATTAATTAAGGACGCTAATAATTCCTGAACATTCGGGATTTATAATTTGCGTCCCAAAACTAATGAGATCACCTTACGAAACAAAATTTATACTCCTCCTAAAAGCCACGGCGCTCGCAGGAGCGCTTGCGGCGCGCCACGAGTGCCCTGGTGCGCGGCCGTTTCCCAGCGCACCGACACAACGTCTCTTCCTCAGCCTCGCAACTCGCGAGGTGCTGATTGGCGGCTTGCCGGCGGGCGAGCACGATCTCACTGGTGTGGTGATCCGGTGCCAACATGTACTCCTCCTCGCTGGAAGCGGGCACCCGGTCCACGTACCACCAAGCGTAGATGAGGCGCGTGGGCCCGACTGCACTCAGGGCGTTGGCACGGGCATCCTCCGCCACCCTAACGGCCCTCGCACGAGCCTTCTACCAAATAGCCAATTGCCTGACTCTCTCGGACGCGACATAGGCCTCCCAGGTAGCTTGTTCCGCGGTGCGCTTCTCTTCCTTGGCCTTCTTCTCCGCCTCTATTTTGGCGCGCTCTGCTGGAGGCAAAGCCTCCCACAAGGCGACATCCATTTCTTTCCAAAGCTACTCAAGGCTGGGGGGCTCGGCGGGCGGCGCGGCGTTCTCCTCGTAGCGGGGAGCCGATGCGTCCTCCGACGCGCGTGCTGGTGAGATTGGGAACACCGACGCGTCCACCTCGACGCGTCGCGGCGAGGAGCGGAACACCGACGCGTCCTCCTCGACTAGTGGCGGCGAGGAACGGAACGGCGACGCGTCGCGTTGCGGCGAGGAGCAGAATGCCGACGCATCCTCGTCGACTAGTGGCGGCGAGGAACGGAACGGCGATGCGTGACCATCCGCGCGGTGCAGCGAGGGGCGCCTAGGGCTTGGGAGGGGTGATGCCATGGTGGTCGACGTGGGAGGAAGGGGGAGGAGATAGTGATGAACGTGAACGTGAGGGGGAGGAGATACCGATGTCGTGGGAGGCGCAGTATTTATAGCGAGCAATGGCACATCTACGTAAGATATCAACTGAGCTGCACTGACTTAACTGCAGGTCTAGTTGCATCACTAACATGTGGGCCAGACCCCTGTTGGTCCCATATGTCAGTGACCCAATGCACCTGCAGTTAAGTAACAGCTACGTGGGCATATTTGTTGGAGTAAATTACGGGGGAGGGAAGGGGTGGAAATATGGGTGGTCACAACGGATTGGACGACCGCGGGGGGAGGAGAGTCATGCATGCAGATTTTTTCCACACGGGGTGGAGTGGTGGGACTGCCAGAGGGAGGAGAGTCTGGCAGGCATATTGTTTCCACACATGGAGAGGAAAAGATTTGGAGACGAACGGGCTTCCTGCAGGTATGGGGAACGGTGCATAATAAGTCTCATCTTGCATGCCAGGCTAGGTATAGTCTGAAGTCATTAAAAACATACACGCCCCACACATGTTCATATTTGAAGGTGCATTAAATTATTGCATGCGATGATTAAGGCTGGCCATAATGGTGGTATCTTAGCTGGTATCATGCACACGGGAATAGCAAACATGCTGATGTGGCAAATAATTAAAGAAGAGAGGGGGGTTAGAGTAACTAGTGTTTATGCATGCATTGGTAAACACATTTTTTGTGAAGAACTACAAAAACTATTCCACCGCCTCTATCTTTCTAAGAGTAGGTGAAATTTTTGAATCGAGCCCTTTAAACTAGAAGGGAGGTAGTAGTACTCTAATAGCTAACCTTGGTCCTGTTTGGATCCATGTTTTAGAGTTAGTTTGGGTTATTTTGAACTCAACTAACCCAAAAAAAATCTAACCCACCCAAGAGGTGCTTTTTTGGGTTAGTAGTAGTTCTTATACTCATTATAATCAGTATTGTAGATATTGATATTTTTAGTATAAACGGTTGACGGAAGTAAAAAGGACCAGAGGGAGTATCATGCATGCAGAGTAGGAAACAAAATGCTCATTTATAGCCGGTCGAAGTCTCAAAGGGCGCGAGGGAGGCGAAGGTCGTGGGAGGCGCGACGGTTGACGGAATTAATTGAAGTTACACACAAGCCGGCATGGCGTGCGAACAGGCAGAAGCTATAGCGTCAGGCCTACGGTATGGGTCTAGTAGACATGACACCTAGTGGGTCCCGCATAGTTCTCGAGAACTCTTTGGGGGCTTGTAGCCGTTTATCCACCGGGCAAGCCAGCAACCCCACGCCGTTCGCACGCCCTACTCGTCCCCGTCTTCTACTAGTACAGTACCTTACAACAGTTCACTCCCAGTCGTCCCGTCCTTTCACAGTACGGTAGTTCCACCAATCCTAACCCTCCTCCCAAATCCATGGCGTCCCAAATCTCCATGATCGGCGGTGAGTACAACGTTAGAACCATCACCGGCGATGAGTTCGACGTCATCTACACCCGTTCTTCCGCAACGGTGAAAGAATGCCTTGCTCGCTTCAAACGCATGTTCGAAAACCGCTTGACGGGGGGGGAGGTTGATTTCATGAATGTATTTGTGGTAATATGTGTTGATGACATCTCAAACAAAATTTTGCATGCAATGTGTGTGAAATGGAGGCCTATCCATATCATATAGAGAGGGTGGGCGATCCACGAGAAGAGAGGGAGGGGTCATAGATATCGATAGAGTCGAAGAGAGGATCAAGTGGGTGGGTGCGAGATCGATGAAGAGAGCCATCGAAATTGTGTGTGTGTGCAAGTCAAAGATATAGGGCGACTGACCTAGCTACCGGAATGTCAGAGGGCACAGGTAAAGTTTGTCTGTGGCAGGGAGACATGACTAGAGCGCCCGATGTATCGGTGTGTGTCTGCGGGAGGGGGTGGGGGAGGGGTAGGAAGAGGCCTAACTATGGAGGTAGAACGACTCATATATGTGTTGAGAAGGAGAGACCCAGCTATATCTTGAGGGAGATCGGTCGACATCCATACATAACTGAAGAACGGGAAATTGGATGGGACAGAGAGAGAGAGAGGAGAGAGAGAGAGGGAGGGAGAGGGGTAGAGTGCTGGATGGGTGATGGAGTTGCTTCTCGAAGATGGTGGGAGAGGCCTACTAGACAAACTGAGGGTGCAACTGCAATATTATCAATAAGAGTGGGGATGTGTTTCTGTGTGTGCCTGTGCGTGATAGATCTGTCGGGACACATCCATGGATGATGAAGGGGAACCATGTGTTTGGTAAGCAAACCTAACTAGATCGGTAGATCAATTGTTGTTTGCCGGAGGAAGGGAGAGACATAACTAATGAGGTAGATCGACCGACACGTGGGAAAAAACGAGTTATAAGGACCTAGCTAGCTATATGTATAGCGGGAGATCGGTCGGTGTACGTCCATTTGTTAGAGGAAAATAAGGCTCGGCGAGACGGATAGACAGAGAGAATGGAGCTAGGTGGTGGTGTGAGAGACCCAGCTACTAGCTAGATAGGGCGAGGAGTGTGCGGTTGTGAGATCGATGAAAAGAGGGGCGAGAGTTTACACGTGTGTGGGACCGTATGAGAGACACGAGGCAAGGAGTTGTGGAGGAGATTGAAGGTGTGTGTGTATGTTGTAGGCAGACATCGCTGGAGAGGTTTATCGATCGGTGTGTGTCGGAAAGGAGTTGTGGAGACTGTGGGAGAACGACCTAAAGAAAAAAAATGAATGTGCGCGATGGATAGAATGTTGAGGGAGGGGGAGGGCGACGAGGGCGTGTGCATGCACGAGAGAAAGTTAGTGGTAGCTACAAAGGTTAGAGGATTGTGTGGGTGTAAGAGACTAACAAAGATCATAATTTGATATGAAAGTGGATTCATATATTTGAATAGGAGATCATAGTGTTTTAAACATAAGCATGCATGAATATAGCGGTGATACGCATGTTGTGGTTTTGCACATGTTATACCATAATGTGATAATACATGGCGTTTGCAACTCACAACTAAATGTCAAACAATCTAAACCATACTATACATCGAACAAACTCACATTTTATTTGAATTTGTGATAATGTGTTGCGTTTGTAGGTTACAACTAAATATCAAAAAATCTAAACAATACTATATATCGAACATTCTCACATTTTATTTGAATTTGTGGTAATGTGTGGTGTTTGCAACTCACATCTAAATACTTGTAGGCGTAGGGGGCGGGGCACCATACATAATGTGATAAACACATTATACATATGAGACATGGTTTAGTTTGTGAAGATCTAGCTAGAGCTTGAAATGTACTATGATTTGAAATCAACATAAAGTGGATTCAAAAAATCGAGTTCGAGTTCATATAGTACACATAGTTCATATGTAACTCGAGACTAATCATGTGGTGTGCTGTGAAGATAATACACAAATGATGGTTTAACTTGACAATAATGACGATTGTAGATCTTATTAAAACAGAGAAACGAATTCAAATGCTTTGACTTCACAACAATCATTATTGTAGATCTTATTCAAATCGAGAAAAGAATTCAAATTTAGTTCATATTGAAGCGGTAGTATATACGTTTGGAATGCACTAAAACGTTCATTTGAGTAACTAGGTTGCATGCATTATACACGTAGCGAAATATTTTAATTGAACATAACATGAATTCAAAGTTTTGAATGACATTTGAAGTGCGAATTGATTTGGTACAGTACACGTTAGGCTTGTCCAGAAATTTCGACCCGCGCCTTGTTAGCCCGAAATATTTAAGATATATCTTTGTCTCGTTGTGCTCCGACAACTCCCTCCATCTCAACCCGCGCCATGCTATTCCAAAATTACAACGCGCGCGAAAACTCCCACCTCCTGTGAAATCCCGACACGCGAAATGCCCGTGATACCCCTGAACCGAAAGAACCGCCTCAAATCGGTAGGTGTACTTTCATAACTTACCCCACATTTCGGACAAGCGCGTCCCTAAGCCATGGTTCCCCACTCCCATCCCATCCGCCCACCCATTCGTACACCGAGGCTGGCAAAACCCGTGAAGCCCCGCCCCTCCTCCGTCCGCCACCTAGCCAGAGCCTCTTCCCCGACGATGTCATCGACAGCAACACCTCGACGTCCCTCATCCACCGTGCCGAATGAGGATCCGTCGTCGATCTGGTCATCCCGCCGGTTCAGCCACCCCGTCCTCCACCTCCAAGGAGCTGCCCCGACGTTCCCCTTGTCTTTCACGCCACCTCCATTCCCACACCGCCACTTTCACCTGCACCACCAGAAGAGCGGCATCATCACCATTTCCTCGGATGAAGCTGCGGCCTAATCGGCACCACCAAAGAGGTTGTACACTAATTGCGGCATTTTCTTCTTGATTTGATCTCACCGTGCTGCCGGCGCTCGGTCCCGAGCCGACACTGTCGGATCACGGGTACTGGCAAAACCCTCAAGGTTCGAACACTGGTGTGCACGCGAAGATCTCCTCCCTACCGATCCACGCCCTAGCTCTCTAAGATCTCACGGACGAGCTCGACGAACTCGCAACACAGAAAGACACAAGGTTTATACTGGTTCGGGCCACCATTGTGCTGTAATACCCTACTCCAGTGTGGTGGTGGTGGATTGCCTCTTGGGTTGATGAGGAACAGTACAAGGGGAAGAACTGCCTCCTGAGGTTGAGGTGTTCTTGTGCCTGGCGAACTTGTGTGGGTGAGATGCCTATGAATCGGATGCCCCTACTGTGGTGACTAGTTCTACTTATATAGGCCCGAGTCCTCTCCCCAAATATTGAGCGGGAAGGGATCCAACAACGGCCAATTTGAAAGGGGACAGCTAGTACAGCTTATACTGACAAAAGCGGTCTTCGCTGCAAAAGGCTCTGGTGGTGACGCCGTCTTGGGCTCCATGGTGACCTCCGTCTTGCCGTCCTGCTGGTCTTGGTCTCGTTGCACCGATATGGAAACCTTTGCTTGATGCCTCGGTACTCCGTTCCTGCGCTTGCCCCCTTGGCACCAATGAGGAAACAAGGACACTGCGCGCGCTGGCGCCCACCTGGTCTCGATCGTCATGGCTCACGTCACGAGGACCTCGCGAGGTTTTCCTTCCCTTAATCTCTCGGCCCCTCGTGAGCCTGCCTGACGAGGCCGCTCCTGAGGAGGTCTTGTGCCGTCTGCCTCGCGAGGCTTGGCCCCTGACGAGGGTCTTGGATGCCTTGTCGATGAAGATGGGCTGTACGGGCCTGCTAGCTCAGCCACGCCGTGGGCCGCAGGCAGGCAAGTGTGGGGACCCCCGTTCCCAGAACGCCGACAGTAGCCCCCGGGCCCAAGGCGCGTTCGGGCTTGGTTTCGAGGCGAAGCCAAAGGTCAAGCACGGAGTGCCGCGGGCCCCAAAAGCCTGCGGCCTCGGTCGATGCATGGCGGTTGATTGGACGTGGGCGTCTCCGCTTCCCCACGCTGCCTTGTAATCCGCCTTGCTATGCGGCCCTCGCTGCCTACACTGTTATTCTTCCATCGCCCGCGCCTTGTTTCCCCAGTCCCTCTGCTTCCTCGAGACTCTTCTCCTCCTTTCCAATCTGACCTGCGCTCCGCCTGCTTCATCGCCATGGCGCCGAAACAAGCAGACAAGGGGAAGAAGCCTCTGTCTTCGCCAAGTGGGCCCCAGCCGCCGAGCCTGCAGTCGGCTAATCCTTGGTTCTCAACGACGAGGCCATGGACAAGGTGCGTCCCATGCTCGCCACCAGTTTCAACGAGTGGGGGAAGACGGTGGCTTGGCCTGCGTCTCGCGCACGCATTGCTTGGGCAGGCCTGATTCCCCTTTCTCCGCCTTCTTGAACACGGTGCTCGAACATTACCATATCCACATGCTGCACCTCGACCCCCAATCCGTGACCCTCCTTGTCGTCTTCGCCTTGTGTGTGAAGCCATGGTGGGCATCGCTCCTTCTGTGGCCCTACTCCGCCATTTCTTTTCATTGCATCTGACTGATCCCCGGCAAAGCTCGGGGTGCACGAGCTTCCAGACCGTGTCCGCGACGGCGGGCGCGGGGATTGACTTCGAGATTCCTCCATCCACGAGCGAGTTTCGGACACGGTGGGTATTTGTCGACGCCGGTGTGCTCTGCCCTCTGCTCTACGCCCCATCAGCGCCTGCCGTTTCCCACTCCGGCTAGGGCCACGAGAGGCTCGCGAGCCCCCTTCTTGTCCCCGTCTGGCTCAGGCGGAGGAGGCTGAAGGACCGCGGCGTGACCGCACAGATGGTGGTGAAGGAGTTCATCAAGCGCTGGGTCGCTCCGCTTCAGCGCCATTCCCGCCCGATGTGGACCTTGCTCAGCAGCCAGGATCATATGAGGTTTCAGTAGTCCGGGCTCCCCCTTGGGACGCGCCAAACGGTGCTCGAGGTCCTGAAAGGTGTCCCTTCTCTGCACGACTTGCCTGGGAAGAACTGTCTGCTGTACCGCCGCAAGAACAAGGCTGAATTTGCAGAAAGCATGCCTCCCTTTGACGAGTGGGGGCTGCGTCCGGACGGTCTGGTGGGGTCCTGCAAGAACCCTGTAAGCGTGGTTCCCCTCTTCGTCGCCGGCGCCGAGCTCCTCCCGAACATGGGTGCAGGGGGACGAGCGCCGCCAGAGGCTGACGGCACGAGTGCTGATGTGCGGACGCCGCCTGGGGCTCCCGGGGTGTCGTCCTCAGGATCCCGCGATTCTGGGACATCGGTCGCTGAGACGAGGCCGAAACTCTGGAGGCCTCGGGAAGGCGCGGTGAGACGGCGCCCGACTGTTTTCCGTAGCCAGGCACCCCTGAAGTTGTTCCCTCGAGCACTTCTCCGGCTGCACCCCGTACTGGCCGCCACGTTCAACGCTTCGGGCGGCTTTGCAGGGACTTCGAGGAGCTCCGCAAGAGGAAGGGATCTCCGAGCGGCAACGGTATCTTCGGGCCATTGAAGCGAAGAAAGTACATCGCCGTTGACGAGTAAGTACTGCACCTTGTGATTTCTTGATTGCTGCTTTCTTTCCTGATGCTGGCTCTTCAGGACCCCTTCCGCCAGGGCCGCTGGGTCCCCCGAGAAGCAACCTCCGTCCACCTCGACTCCCATGCTGGCCTTGAGCGTCCGGGGCCTGCATGTTGCGCCCAGGGCAGGGCAGGCCGAGGAGGTGCGCTCGCCCTCATGGCGCTTTGACCCTACGGCTCCATCGTCCTTCCCCATTGGCCTAGCTTGGAGCTTAGCGGGCGTGCCCAGGACCCCTCCTCTGGTCATGGAAAGTAGCTGGCTGGCCTCAATCTTCAGTTCCTCTTCAAGCAGCGGGCCCCGACTGGCCGGGGCCCCTCGCGAGGCCGGGTTGGCGCCTGGGGCGGCACCAGCCCCCAGCCCCCTGCTGAGAGGGGGTGCGCCGCTTCACGTCCCGCCTGCAGCTCCCATGGTGGAGGAAGAGGTGAGCCGCGTGCTGGAGTTCGAGCGTGGGCGGAGTGTCGTTCTTCATGAGCTCTTCCAGGAGGCGATGGGCGCGATGAGTCGGCTTGGCGAAGAACTTGCGGGTGTCGATGCGCGCCTCAACGCCGAGGGTTTTCGGCTGGCGGGGGAGCGATGTAAGCTAAAGGTGGCCATCAGCCTCGGCCGTTATCAGCGTGACCTTGATAACGCGAAGGCCGAGGCGTCCCTCAAGGTTTCCCATGAAGCTTGTTCCCGAGCTTTGGAGGAGGCTCGCGAGGCTGACCGCCGTCGCGAGGCTGCGGAGGGGCGCGCGCGGGAGGTCCAGTCCTCGAGCGCATCCCTTGAGCGGTAGGTGGAGGCGCGCAAACTTGCCCTTGCATCGCTGAGGGGGGGCCTGCTGAGGAGGAAGAGAACTGGAGGCTTGAGGAGGCACTTACGTTGGAAGGCGTGGAACACAGCCTCGAGCTGGAGCGAAGAAGACGAGGGAGCGCCAAGTCGCCCAGGCGGAGGATGCCGTCAATGCGCGCGAAGCCAGGGCCCAAGAGGAGGTTGATCACCGGGTGGCCGAGGCTCGTGCGGATCTTGAAGGTACGCACAACCTAAAGTTGCAGCTTGCAGGGATGGAGGCCGCAGGTAGGGCTGCCGCCCTCAGGCCCAGGCTTGCTGATACAGAGAGGCGTGAGGAGGCCACGACCGTCGCCCTGGCCACGGCGCAGGCGGAGCTGGCCTCCGCCCGTGCCGAGTTTCTCTCCCTCCAGAAGCGGGTTGATGACGCCGAGTCCGATGCGCGGCAGAGTCGGGAGGAAGTGCTGGAGAGGCGGACGCTGGAGCGCGTTCATGCTCCCATGCTTCATGATCTTTGGAACAGGGCCAACACTGCCGTGGGCCATATCTGTGACGCGAATGCCCCCATCCTCAGGTGAATGACTACGTGAGTCACCTCTGCTTCTTCACCAACGTGGTGACGCGCTTGGAGGCTTGATCTGACAAAGCTCGCAGGCTCGTGGAGGAGAGGAGCCGCGGCCTGCTCGAGTGCGCTTTCTCCCGTGTCTTCAACCTTCTTCTAAACGCCAATCCCAACTTCGACATCGACGCCGTCATTGCCCCCGTACCTACGATCGTTCGGGACGACTTGGCGCGGTGGGTAGAGGACAACATGGATGCGCTGGTCAGGGCCTTCACTTCAGAGGACGACGCGGTGGTGGTTGCCACAGACGAAGGCGACGTGGTCGATGATGGTGACGCCGGCGTTGGTGACGGTGGCGGCGACGCCAACGACGGTGACAGCGACACAAGCGGTGCGTCTGAAGATGACGTGGAGGACGCGGCGAGCGACATATCTGGCCGATTCCTCGTCCCTTTACTGTTTCACCCTGTATGTAAAAACTCGGGCGTGGCCCCTAAAGATTGTGAGAGCATTTTGGGAGGGGGAGCCCGTCATGTAAACAAATCACAATTTTTACTCCTTTATGCCGAACCGAGGGTGCGTCTTTGTCGGCCATGAGTTTGGCGGCAAGTTTTCTGCTGCGGCTTACCTTAGCGGGGGCAAGCCCTGAATCGAATTGTAAGGTCGAGGGTCGCCACGAGGTTCCTGAAGGGTCTGGTGATCCGCCCGAGAGGGCCTCGCGAGGTTCCTGCGCCGATCGGTGCGCGTGGTGCGTGCACCGCGCCCAGCCCCGCTCGCGAGGGGCCCGCGAGGGGGAGGCAGCGAGCGTGAGCTCCAGAACAAGGCAAGAACCAGATGGCAAGAAATCGCTTGAACGAGAAAAGGCACCCCCGCGCGCATCGATAAAAACTCGACTTCAACTTAAATCCAAATCCAAAAGGCAAGGCTACAGAAAAGAGATTCGAAGCAAATGGCCGCGTCCGGCACCTAGTCTAGTCTTCTTGTCTTCAAGTCTTCTCACCAGCGCGGAGCTAAGTGCTGCCACTAGGCATGGGAGGGAGCCCCCGAGGCCCGAGGGAGGCTCTCCGCAGACTCCGGGGCGTGTACAGCCCGACTCATTATTACGTGAGAGTGTCACGGGCGGCGATCTTCATAGGCACCGGGCCTTCTTCACAGGTACCGGCCTTGCTTCATATCGCCAGGCGAGGGCCCCACCTTGCGCCGCCCTCGACCACCTTTGGGCCGACCGGCGACCAGGAGGACACAAAGGGGGGAAAGGGGACGCCAGCGGCGCCCTTTGCGAACACGGGTCCTCTGCCGGGGTAGGCTTTTCAGCACCTCCCCCAGTAGAGGGCCTACCTCCATGGGGGGACCTTGCTCCGTGCGGCGCGGCGAGGGATCTGGCTCCCGACTTCTCTCCTGCTGCCCCCAGCGTGATCCTCCTGGTGGGAGGGAGGTCGCCGAGTTGGGGCCGCCAGCCACTGTGGTGACCTGATTCTCCTACAACCCATGGTTAGCGTAAGCTTGCTCCTGAGGGATTAGTGGTACCCTATATGTGTTGTCGATGGCGCGGTTGGCGGGGCTCTCCGGCGGCTCCTGGAAGGCTTCAGCTCCTAGTGCCTCCTCCTCCCAACCTGGCCCGAAGAACGAGCCAGGGTCGTCCTCCGGCATGCACTCCTGGTCCATCATGCTGGGCACATAGGCTTCCGGGGCTAGCACCCCAAACACCTCGCCGTAGTGCCCCACACTACACGTTGCCCGGCCCAGCGTGACGTCCTGAGGATGATAGCGCGACGCCTCGCTGGGGCCATGGGGGGCGACGTTCGTGCCCGTGCTCATCGGAGGCGGCATGGGGGCAACGGGGCCCCGGTGCCGCCGCCCGTCCTGGTGTCGATGAAGCCCCCAGGCGCACCCGAGGGCGCGTGGTTGCGGCGAGGCCCGCCGTGAGGTCCGATGGCGGCACGGGAAGGGAGCAGATAGCAGAAAGGCGGCGCTCCCGACACCGCCGCATCCAGCAGCTCAGCGACACGTTCCAGTAGCACGTCTCGGCCACTCTCCATCAGCCGGCACCGCAGGAACTCCCGCGCCACCGTGAGCGCGGCCCGCATGTTTGCCTGCTCCCGCCGGGTGTGTGGCGCCATTGCCGCGGCGTGGCTTGCAACCCTTGCAGCGGCTCGCGCTTGTCGTGGAGTGAGGGTGGACGACGCATGGCCGCGCTGCCCGCGCCCCGTAGCGTTAGACGGCGCTCGTGCCACTTGGAGCGCGGGGTTGAGGTCTTCATGGGCAAGTGACACCGCCCGGGCTGGCCAGGATGCCCAGCGGTCGGAGTCGGCCCTTGGATAGCCAGACATCTGGGCCGCGGAGCGTCGGCGGGTCGATTGGTGGGGAAGAGGCTCCGGCGCACACCTACCTGGCGCGCCAAATGTCGGATCACGGGTTCTGGCAAAACCCTCATGGTTCGAACACTGGGGTGCACGCGAAGATCTCCTCCGTACCGATCCACGCCCTAGCTCTCTAAGATCTCATGGATGAGCTCGACGATCTCGCAACACAGAAAGACACAAGGTTTATACTGGTTCGGGCCACCATTGTGGTGTAATACCCTACTCCAGTGTGGTGGTGGTGGATTGCCTCTTGGGCTGATGAGGAACATTACAAGGGGAAGAACAGCCTCATGAGGTTGAGGTGTTCTTGTGCCTGGCGAACTTGTGTGGGTGAGATGCCTATGAATCGGATGCCCCTACTGTGGTGGCTAGTTCTACTTATATATGCCCTGGTCCTCTCCCCAAATATTGAGCGGGAAGGGAGCCAACAACGGCCAATTTGAAAGGCGACAACTAGTATAGCTTATCCTCACAAAAGCGGTCTTAGCCTGCAAAAGGCTCTGGTGGTGACGCCGTCTTGGGCTCCATGGTGACCTCCGTCTTGCCGTCCTGCTGGTCTTGGTCTCATTGCACCGATATGGAAACCTTTGCTTGATGCCTCGGTACTCCGCGCCTGCGCTTGCCCCCTTGGCACCAAAGAGGAAACAAGGACGCTGCGCACGCTGGCGCCTGCCTGGTCTCGATCGTCATGGCTCACATCACGAGGACCTCGCGAGGTTTGCCTTGCCTTGATCTCTCCGCCCCTCGTGAGCCTACCTAACGAGGCCGCTCCTGAGGAGGTCTTGTGTCGTCCGCCTCGCGAGGCTTGGCCCCTCGCGAGGGTCTTGGATGCCTTGTTGATGAAGACGGGTTGTACGGGCCTGCTAGCTCAACCACGCCGTGGGCCACAGGCAGGCAAGTCTGGGGACCCCTGTTCCCAGAACGCTGACAGACACGGCGTGGCTCCATCCACGGCAGCGTCGCCGGCCACTTCCTCCATGGCGTCGCTCCCTCGGCGGCGACGTCCACATCAGTAGGAGCTGCTGCTGCTTTAGCTCTCGCTCGCGCTGCTGCTCTACTCTTGCTCTCGGTCCGCTTCCTGGTCTGCTCTTGCTCTTGCTCTTGCTCGCGCTGCTGCTCTCGCTCTTGCTCTTGCTGGCGATGCTGCTCCGATTTAGCTACACTTCAGTCGACTGAATGGAATTTTGGGTCAGTCGATTTTCAGGGGGTGGGGGGCTCACCGGAGTTAAGGAAGAACCAGCCGCAGCGGGGAGGGGGGCTCTCTGGAGAGGTACCCCACTATCTATCTTAGGGTTCAGGGTCGGGGCGGTGGTCGCCGGCGGTGGTGGGCCGGTGGCGTGGGGATCGCCGGTGAAAAAGCTCGGCACGGGGGGGCCTACAGGGATGGCCGGGGCAGCGGCGGACCGGCGGTGGGGAGTGTTTTCGGGGCGGGCGGGGCGGTGCACCTCCGGCCGCGGGCGGCGGTGGGCGGCTGTTTGGCCGGTGGTGGCTGGCCGCTCAAGGGGGTGGAGGTTGAAGATGAACTGCAGGCCCTTGATTTCGTATCCAACGGCTACAAAATTAACTGACCAGAGATGACAAAGTCAGTCAACTGACGTGTCGCCTCACCTCTAGTGCATTCAGTTTCGACAGTAAAATTCAGTTTCGACAGCAAAATTCAGTTTCAACAGTTAAGTTCAGTTTCGACAGTTAAATTCAGTTTCGACAGTTAAGTTCAGAGATGAGCGGCTAATGTATACATCTAGCACTTTGTGGTTATGTATTTTACATCATCTATTGGAGATACTATTAGAATTCCACTCAGGTTAACGTTGTCTCTCTTGTCCTGCTTTAGCCTCGGCATCGTACAACTCACCGGAGCTGCTCCAACGACGAAACCCTCCATCACAGCGGAGCAGTACCTCGGGCTCCATCTCCAGACGCCTAAGATCTTCTTCCCCTCCTCCGACAGCCAAGTCAGCCGGAGCATCCTCACAGGCCAACCCAATCACGCTGAGATCGACATGGCTTCGCCAAAGAGGTTGTACACTTCTTGTGGTTTGACTTAATCTCACCATGCTTCTTTGCATCCTGTGATCTTCCAATTCTTGTGAACCAAACACCCAGATTGGCAGAAATCCTGTGTTTTTAAATTCTCTGTTTTGCATGTACATTCCTATCCTATTCATGTCTATATCCTATCCCTGCATTGTTAGAATCCTCAAATTCAAACAAGCCCTTACACAATTACTTCTATTACAGATATGCGTCAAAGAAAACCTTGTCTGGTTTGTCCTACTCCTGTGGTGCTGTGTTCCATCCCAGCTCAGCTGCTCCAACGACGGAAGGGTTCACCACAGTAGGGATCCGCTCTCTAGACTGTCTTTCGCCGACCCAGATCTTCTTCCCCGCCGCCGGCAACCACGACAACTGCATTACCATCATCAACTGAGCAGATGACCTTGAGGACTACACGGGTCTGCAAGAGTGGTCGCACTCTTCCGTGTCTGCTTACGTTATGCATTGCTTAATATGATGACATGCTACTTTATCGTCGTGTTCACCTATTAGACTCCGACTCAGGTCCAAACTTATGCTGAAACTTGAGTTTTTAATGGTGGTGGGGTACATATTGGGGCAGCAATCAGTACTATATGTCTACTATCTGGTTAATCTCGGGTCTCTACTATGAGTTTCATGTTGGGTGCAAACAAACATTAAAGGAGCCATTATCTGTATTTTTTAACTAAAGCTATTATCTGCCCGCTATCATTGGTTTTGGGTCTATCCACAGTTTGCTACCTTCACTCTAATTTGTGCATGCACTCCTTACATAATCTCACTATGTTTTATTCCTATGCATGTCAGTTATTGTACACAATGGAACTAAACATGTAGAGCAAAAGAGAAGAGGCTTGCGTGGCAATAAAATTTCATGCAGACGTCGCTCCATGGTGGGCGCAAAGGCAGCCCCCCTCCACCCATTTCGGATCGTAATCAAGAGGAAGATAACTGTTCCGAGGGGGATTCAGAAGCAGAAGACCACTCTTATTTACCCCATGAGGTGTCACATCCCCAGTTCTGGTTTGCTCTAGGCTAGCTAGTCATGTGTGCATCATGTTTAAAATTCAATGAATTTGAAATGGGGACATGTGAAAGCCTCAGAAATCATTTCTTAAAAAGACCAAGATAAAAATTGCTTCAAATAGGTCCAAGAAAATGTTCATGTTTCACTATGAAAATATTGGCCAGAATTAAAATTCAAACCAATATTTTTAGGAGATCATAAATATTTAGTTTGGGCATTTGAAGCTAATGCAATAACTATTGGCATTGGATTTATATTTGCTATATATCGAATATGTGTCCAATAATTCTGAGAAATTGTGAGGGGCTTTGGGATAATCCTTTTAGTCCCTGCAAAATTATCAGAAGAAAGCAAAATGGTTTAGTGCTTAAAACCAAATCAAAACAAATAATAGAAAACAGGAACCAAAACAAAAAAAAGGCAGAACCTCACCTGTAGCTTACCTGGCACCCAGTTGGCCCAGCACTGTTGGAGGACCAGCACTGTTGGAGGCCCAGCCCACCTGGCGACTTGCCAGTCGTCCTCAACCTCTGCCAGTAGGCAGAGGCGAAGGCGGGAATGGCGCGCGCTGAGGCCGCCACCTCCTCCCTGCCTGCCTCACGCCCCCGTGGCCTTCTCGCGACGCCCAGGAGACGTGGACGAAGCCCTACACCGATCCCCTCCTCCTCTGGTCACTCTTCCCCTTCCCCCTGCTTGATCTCGAGCTCGACCGAATGAGCCCGTCGGCGCCGCTCGTTGCCACCGCGGCCACCAGCCAGCTCTAGCCCCTTGGACGTGTTCCCGACCTCAGTTTTCTTCCTCTACGTCGTCTGCCCCGAGACACGCGGCGCCGGACACGCTGCAACGCCAACTACGCCGTCGTCCTCGTCCTCTGCATCCGACGGCCGCCGTCGCACGATTCGCCGCCTCCAGAGCGTCCCCGAGCCTGCTGACCGCCCCCTCGAACCCGCTGTGAGCTCCTGCTCCTCCCCCCTTTCTCACCCCCTCCGTTCTCGCCCGTTAGCCGCCACCCCCGCGAAACCGAGCTCCGGCCATCGCCATGACCAGCGAGCCCCGCGCTCCCGAGCTCCTCCGCTCGCCCCAGTAGCACCCGCCTGCTAACCATGCTCTCAGGAGCCGAACGCACGCACCAGCTCCTTCTCCCGTGCACCACAGCGTCGTCCTCACCGACGCGGAACTCCGGCCGCCGCCTTGCTCGCCGCCGGCGCTGCTCCCGGCCACCCCGCTGCCTCCCGTCCGGTCCTTTGGATGCGGGCGAGCAAGAGCTACTCCCCGGTGCCCTTAGCTCACCAAACCACCACCCGTAGCTCAAATCCGAGCCGAGCCGCCGTTGTTTTGGTCGCCGCCGGCAAGGCTCCGGCGACCGATGACGTGGCACCGTCATTAGCGCCTAACTAACCCCCCTAGAGTCACTGACAGTGGGCCCCGCCGAGCTAATTATTTTTAGTTAGGATTTAATAAGCCACATAATTAGCACTGTTACACTGACAGATAGGTCCCACCAGTCAAATTTGACTTTGGTCAATGCTGACGTCACCCTGACGTAGTGCTGACGTAGTAATTTAATTACTGGAATTATTCTTATACAGGAAATTCCAGAAAATACTACAAACTTCAAAAATTCATAGAAATTCAACCATAACTCCAATGAAATAATTTATATATGAAAAATGATCAAAAAATCCAAGGAATCTGAATATGGCATTTTCATGCATGTTTGAACAACTTAACCTCACTGTTTAGTCCAAAACATGATAATGCACTATTTGAATTCATAGTTTGAATTTGAATTTGAACCTTGAGTTCAAATCAACCCAAACCTTTCTGTTGCTAGTTGCATTAGCTTAAAACACAACATATTGACATGTCATGATCATGCATCATATTGTGCATTGCATTGATTGTGATTTCCTTCTCTGTTGCCGGTAATTGTCCCCTCTCGATAGACGTTGTTCCGACGCTGTGATCGTTGACACTGATGAAGACTCAATGCTATCTTCAGAAGTGCCAGGCAAGCAAACCCCCTTGTTCATTCCGATACAATCCCACTCTCTCGCTCCTGCTCTCTTTTACTGCATTAGGACAACAACGATTCATCTGTTACTTGCTGCGGTAGCTGAACCCCTTTATCCTCTGCATGACCTGTCATTGCCACAGTAAATAGATGAAACCCACTAGCATGAGTAGGAGTTGTTTGAGCCCTGATGTGCCTACTCATTCATGCTTTTTTGTCATGCCCGGTACTGCTTAGAGTTGTGTCAGGTCTGATTCATCGGGGATGAATTGGAAAGTGGTGAACATGTCCAACTGTTGAGAGGTAAGTGTGTGAACACGATTTGGTAAAGGTAGCGGTGAGAGGCCATGTAGGAGTACATGGTGGGTTGTCTCATTGAAACCGTCCTCAGGAACTGAGTTCTGGGTTTGTGATCCATGAACAGTTACTACCACACATTGGAATGCTGTGACACCCAAGTTTTTATTTGGATTTTTTTAAAGATTTTTATTTGACTTGAGGGAGGTGATTTAAATTTTCTTTTTCAAAAGAACTCTCCCTTTCAAATATTTTTTTATGGCAAAAGTTTTATTTGGATTCACCCAAGATCTGTCTTTGGTCTTGGAGGTTCTTGCTTTTCATTTGGACTGAAGACAAAATACTCTTCACTTGGGAAAATGCCTTTTGAAAATCTCTTTGAAATTTGCACTATGGCTTTTGGAATAATCCTTTACCACTTTCAACAATTCCCTCATGCCATGGCCTTAGTGCAAATACTCTCTCCTAACCCTTCCCTCATCTTTGGATCATGTTCGGCATCTAATCCAGCAAGTTGAACCCCCCCTATGTTTACTTTCCATTTAAATCTTATTCAAATAAATCTCTGTCTTCTATCCTATCCATTGGTGCTTTACAAAGGAACTCTACTTTCTGTTTTGATTTTTGCCCGCAAACCAACTCTCCTCCCTAGTCCTTTGAACCCTCAACCAAGATCCATGAAGATCCACTGGTCTTCAGTTCAAAATTTTCAAACTACACTTGCTGCAAGTTTGGACCAGATTTGTCAAATTTGGTGAAATTCATTCAAATCCTTCTCCAAAAATTCCAAGTAAAATCAGGCAGCCTCTGGGTGCATTGAGTGGTCACCTCACCAAGTTACAGCCCTAGAAAAATTTATCTCATAGCCAAATCTTTTTGTCGAACACCTGCAGTGCATTGTCAATGTCAAGTTTCAGTTAAGTTCAGAGAACATTGCAGTGCACTGTCGTTTTCTTCAGAACCCGACGTCGATCTCACCAGTGCCACTATGTCGCCTTGCTCCTCGTCCCCTCCCCCTTGTTCCTGCACTGCACGAACGCCTGGCACCTTGTGGACGTCGGCGACGAGCAGCAGAAGGTGGGCCGCCCCATGACCGACGCCAGCGGCGGCTTTGCGGCCGCCAGCGGGAGGCACGGCGCTGACGGTGCCACCCAGCGCCGCCCAAGCCACCGGAGCTCGCCGCGTGGCCTTCCACTCCCCCGAACGCGCTGCCGCTCTCGTCGTGAACCGCAGGGCACGGAGCGCGCTCTCTGCCTCCGTCGAGCCCGTGCGGCCATCTCACCATGGACCGACACCATTACGCCAAGACCAACTCCGTTTAGCTGTGGAATGACACCAGTAACCTCCACTGATGCTGCCTGGCCACTCAAACCTCCTGCCAATCCACTGCATCGCCGTAATCGCTCGCCGGAGATTCTCCGTTCACGGCCACCCCGTCGATCCGCCTATAAATAGAGGCCCCGAGCATCAACTCGAGCACCCACCATCCCTGCACTCCACCTAGAGCACGCCTAGCCACTGGAAGAGCCCCGAGGAGGTCTCCTTCCTCGACTACGGCCGCTGCGACCCGCCACGGGATCCAGCTCGATTCGCCCCCGTGTGTGCACCTCCGCCTCCTTTCTCTTGCCAGTAGCTTCACTATGCAACCCTCGTTCTGACCCGCGCTTCAATTCGAAGTTTGCAGCCCTCCACCGGAGTTCCGCACCATCACCCGAGCCGCCGTCTGCCGGAGATAGTGTCGCCGTCGACGTGGTGCTCCCCGTTGGTCGAGTCCACCACCCACCGACGCGGAAGAACACGCTGAAGCTCTTGGTACCCTCCGATCCTCCTAACTCGACGTGGTTCGACGCCGGCGTCCACCGAAGTCTTCGGGCGCCGGCGAGCTTTTCAAACCTGACATGTGGACCCCGCATGTCAGCCTCTGTTATATTCTCCCTCGAACCGTTTTCTGTTGGCGCCTTCGGGCAAATACGCTTTCCCTCTTGAGCTTGCGCATTTCCAATCGAACCGTTTTTTGTTTTCTCAGTTAAAACCCTGGAACTTTTCTGTTTCATTACAGATAAGTCCCTGGACAGAAACCTTTATAACTTTTTAATAAAAAGGGATTTTTGAGTGATTCTTTTTTCTGACAATCTTCAAATTTTGTCTAGTTTTTTATGGGATTTATTTGAAAAATATTTGGAGAAGTTTCTGTGCACCCATTGGTTTTCACGTTAGTACCCGTTTTTCGTGATTGCCGTAGGTTCCGGAAGAGGTGACGGAGCCGCGAACTTCGCCGAGCTAGACTCCGACTTCTCCGAACCAGGCAAGCATGTTTGAACATTTGATATGATGAGTGTTTTGCATGTTTGCTTGAAAGTTTGTGCGTGGCATGTGAGTGTCGGTAAATACCTCGTTGCTTGTAAGGCAACTACCCGCATGTTCCAAAGTTGCGATGATCTCTGATGAGAGATGGCCTAATCATGTGGTGACATGAAGGGCAGCAAGGTGGTACTGTTGTAGCATACCAGCCTTGCGTCATCCGACTTTCTCCGACGTTAACGTGGACGGAGTCACGTTATCGTTCTTTTCCCCGCATGTTCCAAAGTTGCGATGATCTCTGATGAGAGATGGCCTAATCATGTGGTGACATGAAGGGCAGCAAGGTGGTACTGTTGTAGCATACCAGCCTTGCGTCATCCGACTTTCTCCGACGTTAACGTGGACGGAGTCACGTTATCGTTCTTTCCCCCTTCCGTGCTACCACATGTTTCATTTGCCAGGATGCGGTTTAGTAAGTTGGTAACCTCTTTCCGTGTACACACCAAACAGAGAGGCCGGGATGATGGTACCTTGGCCCAGGATTAAAGCCAGTCATCCGGTCAGGGGGCATGGGTGTTTCCGGTTGGGACCGAGAGGGGGGCACCCCCTTAGAGCGCGCGTATAGAAATTTGATCCCATGCTACGCGAGGTTGTAGCCTCCCCGTCTCAAGGTTTTTCTTGAACGTTGCCGAGGGTGATCCCTGGCTTCGGAAGGTTGAATTGGGTGTGTACTGGTTAGACGTGTTTCTTCCAAAACACCGTAAACGGAACTAGTCCCCGTGACTACTGAAATCCGTTGGCTGTGGTTAAGTACAAACTCTGCAGAGTCAATTCCTTCCAAGTCATCGTATCCATGATCAAGTAGTGTAATCAGTATATCCATATCTATCCGCGTGGAAAACATGTCCCCGGTGAACAAGCTCAAGTGGTAAATCCAGCTTAATTATTATTCCTGTGGATGGACTAAATTTTTATTCGTCTCGTACTTGTGATAATTTATGTTCCCGAACTATTAAATTATTGAACTGCAATATAAGCCCTTTATGTGACGTCGCTCAGATGTCCGACTGCGGCGTGTCTTTTGTTTCTTACTTTAAATATAAGCCCTTTATGTGATGTCGCTCAGACGTCCGACTGTGGCACGCACTGCCTTTATTTTCTGTTATTAGCCCTTTATGTGGTGTCGCCCCGACGCCCGACTGTGGCATTATTATTCTCGCAGTTTCCTCTCGAGGAGTCATTCAGACCCTCGTTTGGCACCAGCATTATTATTCTCGCAGTTTCCTCTCGAGGAGTCATTCAGACCCTCGTTTGGCACCAGCATTATTATTCTCGCAGTTTCCTCTCGAGGAGTCATTCAGACCCTCGTTTGGCACCAGTATTACTTTCTACAGTTTCCGCTCGAGGCGTCATTCAGACCCTCGCTTGGCACCCAGCATTTATTATCTCTATGTCTGAACACACTGGATAAATTGTTCATATGCTTCATGTTTACATTTGTTATATCTTATGTCCGAACTGTCTTGCGAGTACTTTCATAGTACTCACCTGGCTTGTTGATTTGGCCAGATGTTGTCGAAGGCGATCTCTTGGATGAAGAGTTTGATAGCGCGTCCGACGCCTAGAGGAGTCCCAGTCAGTCCTGCGCGATCCCGGATATTGGTCACTTGTATTATATACGCTTCCGCCACCCGCAATAAGTCTCCCTGAGCCTCACTCCGACGCTCGAAGAGCTGTAGTCTTCAGGAGTCATATCACTCGCTTCGCGGTGATATTTCCCACCGTTATTATCGTGAGTTAGTAGTATGCCACCCTATCCGCCGTCTTGTTTTATCGGCGTGCATGTAATAAATTGTTGGGCAGTCTCCGCTCAACCTTGTATTATATTTAGTACTCCTGGTATTTTTCTTCTGTGACCAAGATATTGTCTACCAGTGAGAAGGAATTCTTCCTTACTGGTCCGTAAAAGGGATTGGTCTCTCAATAATTATTTTATTGAATAACCGGTCGTGACAAATGCTTAAGTGCCCCTCTCGACTTATTACTCAACTTGATCTTTGTCCAGGAGTTGCAACTAGTTTCTGGTGTTTGTAGGTAGTGTTAGTAGTCTACCAAGTGGCACCCGGTACAGGTGGGCTTGGGACAGACTAGGCACCGTGGCCGGGTATGCCAAGCGTCGCCCGTTTGGTGGGCTTGGAACCCTGTACACATCGTTTGGGGCCGTGAGCGACACCCCGGCCGGATCTCCTTGCGGATGGAACCCAAATAGGTGATAACCTGGACTAGAGACTTGTGTGGTTAGTCAGGTCGTGGCCGACTCCCTCGCCAGGCTTCCGCTTGAAGGTTGCCGAGGTACACGACGTGTACATGGTGGTAAGTGGCGAGAGCGTGTGTGACGAAGTACACCCCTGCAGGGTTAATATGATCTATTCGAATAGCCGTGTCCACGGAAAAGGACTTCCGGGTTGCCTGTACAGTTCATAGACAAGTGAAAGTGGATACTCTAAAATGCGCAAGATAAGCGTGAGTGCTATGGATGGCGTTCTCGTAGGGAGACGGGAGCGGATCCATAGTGGTGTATTGATATGGTGAATATGTGGACTCGTGTGCGCCACCCCAAAAGAGTTGCTTGCAGTCGTAGTTCAGGTTAGCCACTAAGTCAAAGCTGGCTTGCTGCTGTTAAACTCCACCACCCCTTTTGTTGATACCGATGCATATGTAGATAGTTCTGATGTAAGTCTTGCTGGGTACATTTGTACTCACGTTTGCTTATTTTATGTTTTGCAGAGAGACGTCAGTCTCGCTAGTAGTCCCGTGTGGACTTCGACGTTTATCTTGATACCTCAGCTACGATCTGGTGCCCTCGGCAGGATCTGGTAGATAGTCAGGCTTCTCAGCCCTTTTCATTTGTAGATGTCTGTACTCAGACATGTTAAGCTTCCGCATGTGCTTCGACTTGTATGCTCTGAATGTTGGGTCATGAGACCCATGTTTGTAATATCTCGCTCTTCGGAGCTTAATGAATAAATACTCTGAGTCGTAGAGTCTTGTTGTGATGCCATGTTGTATTTGCACATATCGAGCATATTGTGTGTATGATTGAAATGCTTGGTATGTGTGGGATCCGACAATCTAGTTGTCTATCCTTAGCAGCCTCTCTTATGGGGAAATGTAGTCTAGTGCCTCCTTGAGCCATAGTAGTCCGCTACAGCCCGGTTCACCGGAGTCCTGCTAGCCCAGCACTACTGCTCCGGAACACTTGACTGGCCAGCATGTGTTTCATATCGTTCCTGTGTCTGTCCCTTCGGGGAAATGTCACGCGGTGACATCCGGAGTCCTGCCTAGCCTGCTACAGCCCGGGTTCCCGGAGTCCTGTTAGCCCAGTGCTACAGCCCGGATTCACACGCTGCTGACCGACACGTTCGATGTTGATTCATGTATGCTTGTCCCCGTATGTTAGTGCCGCTTTGGGTTCACGACTAGCGATGTCGGCCCGGGTGCTCTGTCATATGGATGCTAGCGACACTATCATATACGTCAGCCAAAAGGCGCAAACGGTCCCGGGCCATGGTAAGGCGACACCCGTGGGAGTACCGTGCGTGAGGCCGCAAAGTGATATGAGGTGTTACAGGCTAGATCGGTGTGACTTGGAATTGGGGTCCCGACAGCTTTGGTATCAGAGCCTGACTACCTGTAGGATTACCAAGCCAGACTGGTCAAAGTTGAGTCTAGAAATGCTTTGGTTATATAAGGGAATTGATTGTGGAAGGGAACGTAAGGCTCTTTTTACTCCTTATACCTCATGGCTTTCTGATCTGAGTCAACCTCTTCTCTTCTACGGGGATTAAGAACTAGGCTTCTCATCTTTCTATCAGGATCATGTGTTACTAATCCGTAGACTCGTAGGATTGTTGGTCTGAAGCCTCAGTTCAGTTTCTACTACTTCCATGTGTTGACAGTTGATCTCGGAACCTTGATATTGTGATTCTGAATGGTTATGCCACCATTTTTGCAGGATGTCTCAAATCCATTGAGCATTTACAGCCGTTATGTTGTCTGAGTCATCCCAGGTTTCTAAACAGTCTGAAGCATTGCAAATTCCTTCTTTCCGTTTCCGATGTTCCTTTGGGCCAGATTAACCACACTAATCGGTCTGTTGAGGTACTCCATTTCCTCGACATATATGTTGGAGCTATTATTATGACCCTAGGTGTTTTAGGGAGTCACCCAGTAATCTAGCCATGTTTTGTGTTCCCGGTGTGATGATTCTGGCCATCTTTCTCGAAAGCATCCCGTGATGCCATTTAGTTAGTAGGCATTCTATTTCTGGGTTCTTGAACCCAAGATTCACCCTACCTCATGTTGTTAGTATTTGCCAGTTCCCTTAAGATATTAGTAACCTTTGCGATAGTCCTCGAGGTCCATGGTATATCGTTCTTCCAATACCATGAACTGCTTATGGCAGAAGTTCTCTTGAACCGAAAGATCACAACCAGAGTGCTCTTGACGAGTTCTCCATTCACATTGTGAATCTGCCAGTCCTTCTACCTTTCTGCATGGGTTATCCAGAAGAAATATGTCGAACTCGTTTGACATACTAACCTATGCGTCCACAACTCAGAAAGTTATATGTTCCTTTGAGTTGTCCCTCTTCAGTCGTATTTCGACCTTCGTCTATCAATTGATAGTCAGGACTATGTGCATCCGTGTTATCGATACCTTTCTATTCTTGTTGTCTGTCAAGCCATTCTATTTCAGAATGACTAGGAGAAACGAACTCCAGAACCTCGTCCATATCTAGGATTGGGTCAAAGCAATTGTATTCCGCAGACCAAAATGCCAATCCAGCTTTTGCTCTGCTCTACCTTGGAGCGTTGCCATCTTTATGTCAAGATTGTCATGAGAATTGCACCACCTCTTATGAATTCTTGACGCAGTGATACTCCTCGCCATCATCATTCATCTCTCGGTCTCTGTGTTGTTGCAACCGGAATGCCGACAAGTGAACTATGATGTGTGAAATCAATACTCCTAGCAACTCCGTTGCTTGGTAGTTGAAGGACAATAATTTCATCCTTAGCGTGTTGGTTACTGAATCACATCCTAAGGTTGATCGTGCTACCTAGTCCTTATTTCCGGTGCACTTTTCGATCAATGAGTTAGGATAGTGTCAGTCCTTGCTTATTCGGTCATATCGTCTTGCCCTGAAAAGCAAGATCGTTCTCGAGCTTAGTAACATATCGGCGGTTCGTGATGTTCCGAACATCTTCTCGGATGTATTACCAGGTTGTCACCTGACCGCTATGTTGAGTTCGTGATCATGTTGGTTTTCTTCCAAACCACCCATTCTCCAAGAATCTGTGTTGGATACCCCTGAGCTAGTTGGTCAAGCTAAACAACAACTTGGAGAGTTGGAAGATAAAAACTTGTCTAACTTAGTTCATTTCCAAAGGGATATCTTGTGTTGTGTGTTGTAGAAAGATGATTTCTTCATCGATTGGTCCTCGTGATCAATTAATGGACCTATCATCTTAACCAAACTTTGATTTGAGTATGGGCTATCATCAAATCAAATCAGAACCAACGATGTTCGTAATGTTGTCTTACTCGTGGTTGATTCCTCGAGCATACACCATTACATATTTTGGTCTGACCAATGCTATCACCGTGTTCACTTAATTGTGGAATTCCATCTATATGGAAGCCTAGATGGTTTGTTGTTGAGCCCATCGACAACATCCTTATCTCCTCCATGATTTGGTTGAACATCTAAGTTAGCGTTGGAAACTTTTGAAAGCTTCTTCCTCGTGTTAGCTCATGAAGTTTATGTTTTGATGGAAGAAGTGACTTCCTCTAGTTCACGTGCATTTGATGTAAGTTGTCGCCGTGGATCCGAGAAAGTTTGTTTTTGCCTCCTCTGGTACCATCCCAAGTCAGTTATGCATGTGCGAATGTATTCTATGGTTTGGTAGATTAATTACCTCCACCCCATATGTATTCCCTAGCACACCAAGCCACTGACTGATTTGTTCAAGGAGAAGAAGTTCCTTCCTAAGAGCAAGACTTATGTTGGGAATTCGATATCCTCGATGATGGTTCCTTACCAGAACTCGGTAGTGTTGTATTATAAGACTACTACGTGGCCATGCTTGTCCAGGACAGCGTGTTCACAGGTTGTAGCAGAACCAGCTCGTTTTGGAGCTTGCTATCGTAGTTCATTTCCCGAGAATCTCGCAACGTCATCTCGTCGGTTTGTGTTGCAAACTTTCCTTTTCCGGACATGCTGTCTGAAATATCCTATTACCAACCAGATCTGAATCTCAGGCAGATATGATGGTTGGAACATCTCCCAACAGCTATAATATTGGTCTTCGTAACCCGGTAAGTGGATGTCGTGGCCAACACACCAAGCCGGAAGACCTATTATTGTAGTAACTTGATTGAGGAAGTTGGCCACCTCCCCATAAGGATTTCGTAGGATTTGCTCCCTAGTTGTTCCTTATGGATCTTTATATTTCCGAAGTCCGACCTTTTACTTGATGTTCTAGATATCAAACCATATCTATGAATGGGATATGCTAGTGCATCAAGGAGAAGATTAGAAGCGGAGTGCTAAATGTCTCTCGGTCGATCATCCAGATTTGCTTCTTTGGAATTGCTAAGGAAAAATCTGAGAAAGTGTTATCTTCCTTTGCACCTGCATCCTCCATCACCGTTCATCATGGTAGTATGATGTGTTGCCAGGATCCTCGGCACGGATGTTGGTAAAACCTTGATGAATATGGAAATGCTCAAGTTCTTGAAAGCACGCTCAGTCACTAGGTTATATCCCTGGTATCAACTGGAATGTGCCTTCCATTTGCCGAGTTGTTCTATAACCGTAGCTTCCTTTCCAAATTGAGTGTGCCATTCTTTTGAATTCTTTCAAACGGTCATTTGTAAATTGCCTTACGCTGGTATGGAGAGTTTCAATGATCTCTGAATCAAAAGAAATTCTTTTAGCCACTTAAGGGAATATTTCTATGAGCCACCTTCCCTAAGGTGCCCCGTTATGGAGTCATGGCAATTAACTCCTCGCTGCTTTGGAACCCATGCACCATATTATCTAAGCGTGGGATTGTTACCCACCAAATCAAATCTCATCGTTTGTTATTCCATCCCTCTCAATGTGTTTTGTGTCTCAACTCGAGATGTTTCAACATCTCATTCCGCGAGTTGATCTTGTATAGCTCGATCTTCGAGAAGATCAATCCTGTAGAGTTTCCCTCTCTTCCGTCATCATAGTTGGTTGAAGATCTCGAAAGCAAAGACGACAAGATCAATTTGAAGCAATGAGTCAACATCTTCGATGAGGGTGTTGGATCAAGAAGATTGTGTTAGCTTTTGGTCCCCTTTTCCTCTTAGCCTACGCTTGAATCTCGGGACGAGATTCTTGTTTAGTGGGGGTGAGTTGTCACATCCCCAGTTCTAGTTTGCTCTAGGCTAGCTAGTCATGTGTGCATCATGTTTAAAATTCAATGAATTTGAAATGGGGACATTTGAAAGCCTCAGAAATCATTTCTGAAAAAGACCAAGATAAAAATTGCTTCAAATAGGTCCAAGAAAATGTTCATGTTTCACTATGAAAATATTGGCCAGAATTAAAATTCAAACCAATATTTTTAGGAGCTCATAAATATTTATTTTGGGCATTTGAAGCTAATGCAATAACTATTTGCATTGGATTTATATTTGCTATATATCGAATATGTATCCAATAATTCTGAGAAATTGTGAGGGGCTTTGGGATAATCCTTTTAGTCCCTGCAAAATTATCAGAAGAAAGCAAAATGGTTTAGTGATTAAAACCAAATCAAAACAAATAATAGAAAACAGGAACCAAAACAAAAAAAAGGCAGAACCTCACCTGTAGCTTACCTGGCACCCAGTTGGCCCAGCACTGTTGGAGGCCCAGCCCACCTGGCGACTTGCCAGTCGTCCTCAACCTCTGCCAGTAGGCAGAGGCGAAGGCGGGCATGGCGCGCGCTGAGGCCGCCACCTCCTCCCTGCCTGCCTCACGCCCCCGTGGCCTTCTCGCGACGCCCAGGAGACGTGGACGAAGCCCCGCACCGATCCCCTCCTCCTCTGGTCACTCTTCCCCTTCCCCCTGCTTGATCTCGAGCTCAACCGAATGAGCCCGTCGGCGCCGCTCGTTGCCACCGCGGCCACCGGCCAGCTCTAGCCCCTTGGACGTGTTCCCGAGCTCGGTTTTCTTCCTCTACGTCGTCTGCCCCGAGACACGCGACGCCGGACGCGCTGCAACGCCAACTACGCCGTCGTCCTCGTCCTCTGCATCCGACGGCCGCCGTCGCACGATTCGCCGCCTCCAGAGCGTCCCTGAGCCTGCTGACCGCCCCCTCGAACCCGCTGTGAGCTCCTGCTCCTCCCCCCTTTCTCACCCCCTCCGTTCTCGCCCGTTAGCCGCCGCCCCCGCGAAACCGAGCTCCGGCCATCGCCATGACCAGCGAGCCCCGCGCTCCCGAGCTCCTCCGCTCACCCCAGTAGCACCCGCCTGCTAACCATGCTCTCAGGAGCCGAACGCATGCACCAGCTCCTTCTCCCGTGCACCGCAGCGTCGTCCTCACCGACGCGGAACTCTGGCCGCCACCTTGCTCGCCGCCGGCGCTGCTCCCGGCCACCCCGCTGCCTCCTGTCCGGTCCTTTGGATGCGGGCGAGCAAGAGCTACTCCCCGGTGCCCTTAGCTCACCAAACCACCACCCGTAGCTCAAATCCGAGCCGAGCCGCCGTCGTTTTGGTCGCCGCCGGCAAGGCTCCGGCGACCGATGACGTGGCACCGTCATTAGCGCCTAACTAACCCCCCTAGAGTCACTGACAGTGGGCCCCGCCGAGCTAATTATTTTTAGTTAGGATTTAATAAGCCACATAATTAGCACTGTTACACTGACAGATAGGTCCCACCAGTCAGATTTGACTTTGGTCAATGCTGACGTCACCCTGACGTACTGCTGACGCAGTAATTTAATTACTGGAATTATTCTTATACAGGAAATTCCAGAAAATACTACAAACTTCAAAAATTCATAGAAATTCAACCATAACTCCAAATGAAATAATTTATATATGAAAAATGATCAGAAAAATCCAAGGAATCTGAATATGGCATTTTCATGCATGTTTGAACAACTTAACCTCACTGTTTAGTCCAAAACATGATAATGCACTATTTGAATTCATAGTTTGAATTTGAATTTGAACCTTGAGTTCAAATCAACCCAAACCTTTCTGTTGCTAGTTGCATTAGCTTAAAACACAGCATATTGACATGTCATGATCATGCATCATATTGTGCATTGCATTGATTGTGTTTTCCTTCTCTGTTGCCGGTAATTGTCCCCTCTCGATAGACGTTGTTCCGACGCTGTGATCGTTGACACTGATGAAGACTCAATGCTATCTTCAGAAGTGCCAGGCAAGCAAACCCCCTTGTTCATTCCGATACAATCCCACTCTCTTGCTCCTGCTCTCTTTTACTGCATTAGGACAACAACGATTCATCTGTTACTTGCTGCGGTAGCTGAACCCCTTTATCCTCTGCATGACCTGTCATTGCCACAGTAAATAGATGAAACCCACTAGCATGAGTAGGAGTTGTTTGAGCCCTGATGTGCCTACTCATTCATGCTTGTTTGTCATGCCCGGTACTGCTTAGAGTTGTGTCAGGTCTGATTCATTGGGGATGAATTGGAAAGTGGTGAACATGTCCAACTGTTGAGAGGTAAGTGTGTGAACACGATTTGGTAAAGGTAGCGGTGAGAGGCCATGTAGGAGTACATGGTGGGTTGTCTCATTGAAACCGTCCTCAGGAACTGAGTCCTGTGTTTGTGATCCATGAACAGTTACTACCACACATTGTAATGCTTAAGTGCCCCTCTCGACTTATTAATCAACTTGATCTCTGTCCAGGAGTTGCAACTAGTTTCTGGTGTTTGTAGGTAGTGTTAGTAGTCTACCAAGTGGCACCCGGTACAGGTGGGCTTGGGACAGACTAGGCACCGTGGCCGGGTATGCCAAGCGTCGCCCATTTGGTGGGCTTGGAACCCTGTGTGAGCGACACCCCGGCCGGATCTCCTTGCGGATGGAACCCGAATAGGCGATAACCTGGACTAGAGACTTGTGTGGTTAGTCAGGTCATGGCCGACTCCCTCGCCAGGCTTCCGGTTGAAGGTTGCCGAGGTACACGACGTGTACATGGTGGTAAGTGGCGAGAGCGTGTGTGACGAAGTACACCCCTGCAGGGTTAATATGATCTATTCGAATAGCCGTGTCCACGGAAAAGGACTTCTGGGTTGCCTGTACAGTTCATAGACAAGTGAAAGTGGATACTCTAAAATGCGCAAGATAAGCGTGAGTGCTATGGATGGCGTTCTCGTAGGGAGACGGGAGCGGATCCATAGTGGTGAATTGATATGGTGAATATGTGGACTCGTGTGCGCCACCCCAAAAGAGTTGCTTGCAGTCGTAGTTCAGGTTAGCCACTGAGTCAAAGCTGGCTTGCTGCAGTTAAACTCCACCACCCCTTTTGTTGATACCGATGCATATGTAGATAGTTCTGATGTAAGTCTTGCTGGGTACATTTGTACTCACGTTTGCTTATTTTATGTTTTGCAGAGAGACGTCAGTCTCGCTAGTAGTCCCATGTGGACTTCGACGTTTAGCTTGATACCTCAGCTACGATCTTGTGCCCTCGGCAGGATCTGGTAGATAGTCAGGCTTCTCAGCCCTTTTCATTTGTAGATGTCTGTACTCAGACATGTTAAGCTTCCGCATGTGCTTTGACTTGTATGCTCTGAATGTTGGGTCATGAGACCCATGTTTGTAATATCTCGCTCTTCGGAGCCTAATGAATAAATACTCTGAGTCATAGAGTCTTGTTGTGATGCCATGTTGTATTTGCACATATCGAGCATATTGTGTGTATGATTGAAATGCTTGGTATGTGTGGGATCCGACAATCTAGTTTTCTATCCTTAGCAGCCTCTCTTATGGGGAAATGTAGTCTAGTGCCTCCTTGAGCTATAGTAGTCCGCTACAGCCCGGTTCACCGGAGTCCTGCTAGCCCAGCACTACTGCTCCGGAACACTTGACTGGCCGGCATGTGTTTCATATCGTTCATGTGTCTGTCCCTTCGGGGAAATGTCACGCGGTGACATCCGGAGTCCTGCCTAGCCTGCTACAGCCCGGGTTCCCGGAGTCTTGTTAGCCCAGTGCTACAGCCCGGATTCACACGCTGCTGACCGACACGTTCGATGTTGATTCATGTATGCCTGTCCCCGTACGTTAGTGCCGCTTTGGGTTCACGACTAGCGATGTCGGCCCGGGTTCTCTGTCATATGGATGCTAGCGACACTATCATATACGTGAGCCAAAAGGCGCAAACGGTCCCGGGCCATGGTAAGGCGACACCCGTGGGAGTACCGTGCGTGAGGGCGCAAAGTGATATGAGGTGTTACAGGCTAGATCGGTGTGACTTGGAATCGGGGTCCCGACATGAGGTCTTCGCTCTAACTTGGCATGCTGATGTTGGTAATATCATGCATATGGTGCCTTGCATTGCTTACTCTATACATCAAAGATGTCATCTGCTTAGTTTAGACATGCTTTGTGTCAATGCCATCTATTTAGTTTCTTTATCCTATATGTGAATCATGCAATGCCATCTTGTTTAGCCAGGCATTATATATGTGAATTTTGCATGCCACCCTGGTTAGCCAGTCATCTTATATGTGAATTATATCATGACATCATTTTTTATTACCTATTAAATTTGTCAACAATTTTAGTACATTCAATTACTCTTCCTATGCATCAGCCATTCGGCACGGTCATGGAAAAATCTGGAGTGGAAACAAGGTCTTCAGAGCAGACAATGCTATCTGACGAAGCGCATGTCTTGCTGGTTACAGATAGCTCCCCAGAGGAGGATTCAGAGACAGATGACCAGTCCTATTCCCCCCCCCCCCGAGGTGCATGCTCTGACTTTGCAGGGTTACGTTGCTCATATCGTGCATATGGTATCTTGCATTGCTATGTCATTTGCTTAGTTTAGACATGATTTGTGTGAATGCCACCTGTTTAGTGTCTAATTACCATATATGTGAATTATGCAATGCCATCTTTTTGCAAGACATTATATATGTGAATTATGAAATGCTATCTTGTTGCCAGGCATTATATATGTGAATTATGCAATGCCATGTTGTTTAGCCAAGTGCCATATATGTGAATTATATCATGCCGTCTTTTTTTGTATTTCTCATTGCTTTTGTCGACAATGTTTGTATATTCAACTGCTCTTCCTGTGCATCGGCCATTTGAATTGGTGATGGAGAAATCTGGAGTGAAAACAAGGTCTTCAGAGCAGACAATGCTACCTGGTGAAGCAGATATGTTGCTGGTTACAGATAGCTCTTCTGAGGAGGACTCAGAGGTAGATGAGCAATCCTATTATCCCCCTGAGGTGTATGCTCAAACTTGGTAGGGTTATATTAGTCATATCATGCATATGTTGTATTGCTGTGCTTAGTTTTTACATCATATACACGATATTGAATGACATCTCCTTAGTTGACACATCATATATGCGATTGCCCTCTTCTCACTTCCTTAGTATATAAATCATATATTTGAATTATATCATGCCATGATGTTTACATAGACAACATGTATCTGAATTATGGCATGCCAACCCATTTTCTAAAGACATAATATAGTTATATCACCTCATCCTGTTCACATAGTCATCATATTTTGAATTATGTCATTCTATCCGTGAATTATATCATGCCATCATGTTTCCATCGACGGCATATTTGTGATTTATGGCATGCCAACCACTTTAATACACACATCGTATAGTTATATCATGTCATCCTGTTTACATAGTCATCATATTTTGAAGTATGTCATTCTATCCTATTTAGTTAGCCATCATACATGTGAAATTGTGTCATGCTATCCTGTTTAATTAGCCATCATATATTTGAAATTATGTCCTGCTATTCTGTTTGGTTAGACAACATAAATGTGAATTATTTCATGCCCTGTTTTCTTCCGTACTATCCATTGCACCTGTCTATCTTACAATGTCTGTACATTCAATTACTTTTCTTGTTTATCAACCATTTGAATTACAGGGGTGATGGCAATATCTGTGGGAGTAAAAACACGGTCTTCAGAAAAGATTGTGCTACCTGTCGATGGAGATAGAACAATGGTTGTACTTGCCCAAGAACCAGCCCCACCACACATAACCTAGACTCATGTAGATTGTACCCCTATCCAGTTGGACAGAGAACCAGCTACACCCCTTCTAACCCCAACCCCAGCAGATAGTAACCTAGTTCCCGTTGACACAACACCGTCTCCACCATAGAGCACCCAAACACGAGCAGTTAGTAAGGCAACTGCAGTGCCCAAAGCACGAGGACCACCACTCCGAACCCCAAGTCAGCGCTTAAAGCAAAAGAAGAATTGTTCTCAGGTCAGGTTCCGTAGCTATGGTTCATACTACTTTGCTCTTGCATCACTGTATTTACTCATACCAACTAATTTCATGTTTGAAGGATGCAATTGAAACACCAATGGTGCAATAGGTATGTTTTAAACATGTTTCTTTAACGTGTTTGCTGTTGTAACTTGCTCTATGTTGATTTCAGTTTCAATTGAATAAACAGTTATGTTCTCATGCCATGCACATTACAAGTGTTGTTATTGCGGTGTAGTTTCCCACACTTATATTTTGTCTATGCTGCTTTGTCTTAAATAGATATGATTCGAACTGTATCTATCTTGATTTGGCAACATAAACTAGAATGATATAGACCATACAGTGACCATACTACATAGATATATGTTTGTTTCATGCTGTTATCCTGTCCACCTTACTACTGAAGTGGTTTACCAAAATGAGTTTCATATACTACATTGTAAACCTGTGATGTGTTTGTTTGTTTCTCCTTTAGAACGCGGATAAAATATTGGAGAAGAGTACCCCCTTATGCAATGGTAAAGGAAGTAATGCAGATCAGGTTCAAGATAGTGAGACATCCCTGTTGTTCTCCAAGAAAGCTGATAAAAACTATATTGAAGACAGCGAGACAACCCCAAAGTCATGTCTTGATGTAGTGTTCGAGTTACTGGCTACTACTGCTGGCACCAGCTCTTCGAACTCGCTGCCCGAATCAGTTCGGCTTCTTGAGTCTCAACTTCAAGTTGAAAGACATCGATCAGATGTTATGCGAAAGGAAGCCGAAGGACTGAGGAAGTCCCTGCAGAATTCAGATGCATACTTTCTGGTGCAACAGCAAGTGCTGGAGGATTTAAGCGCCAAACAAGAGAAAGTTAATAAGCTTGCTAAGCATCTTGCCAGCATTATGGGTACCCAGGATATTGTTTCTTGAGCTCTTCTAAAGTGGTTTCACTTCTGGACTTGTTTTGCTGCGGCGTTTATATGCTGCTTTGTTCCCTATATTTGCACTGGTGGCGAACTTTGATGCCCAGTGGATGTAATATGTGTAATAGCCGCGATAGCCTAGCGTAAGTTGCTTGCTTATTTATTTCCGCTGTCTTGTTTATTTGTTTTCTTGTAGTCAGTGCAGTTCTTTTTCCGCGGTTTGCTAGTGGCCGGAATAACCTATTTTTTAAAACTAGGCCACATTAACAATGGGCCACATATTTACTGTAGTTAACATGGGCCTCCTACGGGCCGTAGAAACAATGGGCCTTCTAAGGGCCGTAGAAACAATGGGCCTTCTACGGGGCGTAGACACAATGGGCCTTCTACGGGCCGTATCATCAATGGGCCTTCTACGGGCCGTATGATCGGTTGGCCAAACATGGGCCAATAACAGACTACATTATGGCCGTAAATGGGCTAGAGTTGAAATCGTCCGTTCATGGGCCGACCATAACGGGCCGTTGTTAGTAGGCCGTATTTGACGATGCTATGAAAACGGCCCAACGTATTAACGGGCCACAAATGGGCCGACTGTAACCACGGGCTGTATTTGGCCCACAAGTAGAAAATGACAGTAACGGGCCGAAAGTAAACGAATGCTGGAAATGAGCCCAAGAATAAATGGGTCCTGAGAAGGCCGAAAGATAACATGGGCTGGAAACGGCCCAACAGAATAATGGGCCGTTAATGGGTATAAAGTGATACACTGTTCATTACGGACCAGTTTTACCACGGGCCGTTAATTGGCCGAGGGTTCCTAAGGGCCTCACATGGGCCAAAAGACATCATGGGCCATACATGGGCCGAAAGTTAAAACGGGCTGGAATTATATTGGACGGCCCACATGACGCTACTGGGCCTAATTCGGATAGGCCATAAACGGGGCCTGGGTTAGCGGGCTGTAAATCGGCTATATGCAAACAAGCCGTTAACAGGCTTGACGTGGGCCGGCCCGCCACCTTTTGACCAAGTCAAACGGGCCGGCCATTTCATAGGAATGGGCCTCTGTTGGGCCGTGCCACGTGTCGACGTATCATAGGCGCTTGTGTCCAACGATTGGATGACATCTGTCCCAACTGTGAGCCGACACGTGTTTCCTCCAGCCAATGATGATTTTACACATGGAAAATCCCCATTGGTCGGGGCTGTTAACGGGTTATCGGATCCAAAACCGGACCCGATAGCTTAACGGCGTTCTGTTACGGCGGATGCCACGTGTCGGTCACCCTTGACGATAGCACTTCTGTGACGCGCGATTTATCGTCATGGAAGTGGACACTTCTGTGATGAAAATTTTGGTAATGTCATGGAACACTTCTACGACAACACATGTATGACAGAAAACGTGACCTACTGTGACAAACACGTATCATAACCACGGGCACGGCTTTCGAAAGATAATACCCTGCAGGGGTGTCCCAACTTAGCCCATTATAAGCTCTCACGGTCAACGAAGGATAAACCTTCTCCCGGGAAGACCCGATCAGTCTCGGAATCCCGGTTTACAAGACATTTCGACAATGGTAAAACAAGACCAGCAAAGCCGCCCGATGTGCCGACAAATCCCGATAGGAGCTGCACATATCTCATTCTCAGGGCACACCGGATAAGTCAAGCTACGAGTAAAACTAGGCCTCGAGTTTCCCCGAGGTGGCCCCGCAGGCTGCTCTGTTCGGACCAACACTCGAAGGAGCACTAGCCCGCGGGGGTTAAAATAAAGATGACCCTCGGGCTTGCGAAAACCCAAGGGAAAAAGGCTTAGGTGGCAAATGGTAAAACCAAGGTTGGGCCTTGCTGGAGGAGTTTTATTCAAGGCGAACTGTCAAGGGGGTCCCATAAATCACCCAACCGCGTAAGGAACGCAAACTCCAGGAACATAATACCGGTATGACGGAAACTAGGGTGGCAAGAGTGGAACAAAACACCATGCATAAGGCCGAGCCTTCCACCCTTTACCAAATATATAGATGCATTAATTAAAATAAGAGATATTGTGATATTCCAAAATATCCATGTTCCAACATGGAACCAACTTCAACTTCACCTACAACTAGCAACGCTATAAGAAGGGCTGAGCAAAAGCGGTAACTTAGCCAAACAACGGTTTGCTAGGAAAGGATGGTTAGAGGCTTGACATGGCAGTATGGGAGGCATGATATAGCAAGTTGTAGGTAGCGCAACATAGCAATAGAACGACAACTAGCTAAGCAAAGATAGAAATGATTTTGAGGGTATGGTATTCTTGCCTGCAAGGTTAACAGAGTTGTCGAAAGCTTGATCCTCGTAAGCGTACTCAACAGGTTCCTCGTTCACGAACTCGTCTCCCAGCTCTACCCACAGCAAGAATACAAGCAATGGAACCACAATCAATCACGGGAAATGCACAAGCAACATGATGCACTACATGCATGATATGCGAGACATGATATGCAATGCGTATGCGTGCTCCGGAAGAAAAAAGGATGAACAAGGCAGTAACTTGGCAAACCAAGTATGCCACTGGAAAGATGAGATGATTTTGGTCGAAATCAATATAAAGATCACCGGAAACGGATGCACGGTTTGCATATGGCAAGCAAAACAAGAATGACACGATTCTGTGATTAACAGCATGATAGCACTTAGAATACATCAAGTAACTATGCTACAACACTCCACCATAGCAACAAACCATATGGCAGTAATCTACAGGAGATGCTTGACAAAATATGAACACTGAGCTACGGCTAAATCACATCATAACAGTTTCAAACAAGCATGGCAAAAGTGCAAAAGATATCAGGTTCACAGACAGTGAAATTACTGGACAGGGCATAAACAGCATCAGGTAGCAATGTTCAGAGCAAGCAAACCACATGCTACAGGAACTTAATATAGCAAAACAAGGCATGGCATGAATCTAATAGAAGCATAGAACAAAAGTCCCTTACTGACCATGAGCCAAAAAGGATCAGAAGATATGATGGCAACCATGTAAATATAGCAAGTTTCGGTAACAGGTTTCAGACTTAGCAGAAAACAGAACATGGCAGTAACAGAATTATGAAGGCATCTTGGTGAGCTTGATTCACTCACCACAAAGCAATGCATGACAAAACAAAGTTAACCATGGCAAGAGCAAGTTCATATCATGTATGGATCAACTACAACAACCTTGGCAAAATTGAATATCATGTTAACAATCTGCCAGGAACATTTTATAGCAAAAGTAGAGCAAAATTAAGACATGCTATAGCACTCCATAATTGCAAACAGGGGCATGGGTGGATAGAGCACAACTATATCTACAAAACATACTTACTGAACATGCCCAAAAGAAGCATGGATCTCTCGGTAGCCACATGGATACAAGGCAACAAAATAACAGCAGTGACAGACAGCAAAAATCCCAAGTCCCTGAAAACAGAAACATCACGAAGCCTAGTTTGCATGCTTGTGCTAGTCACCACATAGATCACAAAAATACATGGCATACACCTCTGTAAAGATGGCATGGCATAGATCAAAACACCTGTAGAGGTCATGCCCATAAGATGCACACATCAAATACAACAAAAATAACAAAACATCAAGCTCTGATAAGTAACAACAGTAAACATCATATAGCACTCTTGCACCAAAGATTTGGGCATCAAGATGAACTCAAACGAGCATGGCACAATGTAACAAAATGAAGAGCATCTTGTGATGAACATTTCGATATACTACACGCACGAAACGGAGCAGTATGCAGAGAGTTATGATGCAATGAACATGGCAACAGAATGTGAAAATACTTCGGGACCTAGAGAATTTCGACCTCGCCCAGATCTAGGGTTTGGCGCGGATGACGAGGACGGCCGGAGCGGCTCTCGCCGGAGCTTGCGGGGGCAGTGGCCGGAGTCCGGGCGGTCGGCGAGGGCGTCGGGCGGTGACCCCGGGGCGCGGCATCGGCGGGAGTGGAGGAGGCGGCGAGGGCGGCGCGGGTCCAGTGAGTGGCAGCGGCGGCGGATCGGCGGGGAGCGCCGGCGATGACGGCGGACGGCGGCGGAGACGAGCGCTGGCAGCGAGGCGCGGAGAACCCAGGCGGCGCACGGGCGGAGGCGGTGGCGCGCGGGCGGCGGGGGAGCCTTGGGCGCGGTCGGGCCCCGCGGGCCAGACACAGGCCTCCCGGGCCGGCGGTGGTGGGGCGGCAGCGCTGCCACGTGTCGCGCCCCGATTGGTCGGGCGCGGCGGCGGGATTCGTCCGGCGCGCGGAGGGAGCGGGGCTAGGGTTTGGACGCAAATTTCGGAGGGGAAGGTGTTTATATAGGCATAGGGAGCTAGGAGAGTCCAAATGAGGCACGGTTTTCGCCCACACGATCGTGATCGAATGACCGAGAGCATGGAGGGGACTTAGATGGGTTATTGGGCTGTTTGGAGGGGGTTTTTGCTGCAACACACAAAAGGCCTTTGCGGTTACCCGGTTAACCGTTGGAGCATCAAACGACCTCCAAATGGAACGAAACTTGACTGGTGGTCTACCGGTGGTATACCAAGGCCACTTGGCAAGACTCGGTCCATTCCGAGAACGTTTAACGCCCGCTCACGAAAAGAGACAAGAGGGGTGCGCCGGTGCATGTGGGAGTGTCGGATTGCAAAATGGACAACGGGGAAAATGCTCGGATGCATGAGACGAACACGTATGCAAATGAGATGCACATGATGACATGATATGAGATGCATGACATGAACAAGATGCAAAACGAAAAACAAAACCCGACCACGAAGGGAATATCATAACACATAGTCGAAAATGGCAAGAGTTGGAGTTACAAATATGGAAAGTTACATCCGGGGTGTTACACCTCAAATGCTCGTTCCTTGAGATGTCGCTCTTGGCATGGAGAAGGATCCTGAAGCACTTGATTCTCTTGATGTCGTTCTTGCCGTGGAGGAGGACGAGGGATATGCGCTTGGTTGCGCCTTTCTTATTGTTCTTCGCGTCTCGCGGCTTCTTCTTGTATCTCTCGACGAAGAGCTTCCTCTTATTCTCGCACTTGGCAGTTGCGCTCTTCAAAGGCTCGAGTGGCGTCGCGGAGTGCGCGTTGTGCTTCGAGTTCTTGCGCTTCACGTTCGATGGCTTGTGCTTCATGGCGCTCTTGTGCATGTTGAATTGCCTCACGGTCTTGAGGGTCTTAACGAGGCACTTGTGGAGGTATTTGCTCTTGCTCCATTGCTTCTTGCGCTTGGTGTCTTGCCCTTTCACGTGCTCGAACTCGGTCTTGTAAACCATTGCCATGGAATGGATTTTCTTGAGAATGGCGATCTTGGGGAGCATCACGTCGAGGGGCTCGAGCTCGGGGAGGACCTGTATCATAAGATGAGTAGTCCGAAGAGTGTCGACTTGAGCGGTGGCTTGAGTGGCGCCGTCTTGTTGAGGTAGACGAGGAAGGCGGGCTTCACACGATCATGTTGCGGAGCTCTTCCATTTGTGTATTGAACTTGTCGTCGATGTAGTCACGGTTCCTTGCTTCCGCTTGATGAACGTCGGCGGCGAGTCGGTCAAGGCGTTCACCCAAGGCTTCACTTTCTTGATGGAGCGCTCGTTGCACGGTGAAGAAGTGGCCCTTGGTGACGTAGTCGTGATCACCATCTTGCTCCACGAAAAGCGGGTTCGCCGACGAACTTGGCCTATCCATCATAACCAAGTGGGGTGACAAGGAAAGTGAGAGAACAATACCGAAGTTACCTTTTCCGAGGATTGAGGATGTAACAAGTGTCACTCAATGTAATGCCACAATAGGAGAATTGGAACTGGGTTTGTTTCTCACACCTACAAGTAAAAGGCTTAGGGAGGAGCTCGATTAGGGTGGAGGCGAAAATTCCAAGCAAATGTTAGTCAAGATATCGATAAGGTTGAGAAGGTTCACAAAAATGCAAGTAAAGCAAATAGATCAAAGCCAAGGATATCACTAGGAACACACACACGGAAGATAGATGGGATCCTCACAACCAAGGGGTGAGCTCAAAATGTGTGACCATGGAAAATGCTCTTGTTGTGCGAATACTAGAGATACGCGTGTGCACCAACCTATAAGAGAAACGTGTCGTCTTCAGTCCGAACTATGCTATGTATGCGGTGACCAAGATGATATGCAAAGTGGCTCAATGCTATTGCTTATAAGCTCTTTGTGTCTCCTCTTTTGCTTAAAAGCTTTTCTTTATTTCTCTCTTTTTTTCACTATGCTTGATGCTCGAGCCAAGTATGATATGAGACAAGTATGTAAGATATGCTCGGGAGAGACTTATGGCACTAAGATGATAACACGATCACTATGGTGCACAAGAGCATGGCCCGTCAATTCTCAACTCGCTAGTCTCGATGGGTAAGCAACGCAAAAGGCTTGGACTATCAATGCCAAAGCAAAGGTGAGTGTCATCGAAGTTACCGTCCTTTCTTACGGTTAGCGGTGAAGATGACTCCGAGGCGATGATGTCGATGTCACACGTCCCTAAGTAGCCGAAACACCTTAGGATAATCGAATCACAACTCAAACAACCTCAAATGCTATAAGGAACAAAATGGGTTAGGTTGCGGTGGTCGGTGGTGGCTATGCGGATGATATGGTGGACGGCCTAGGCAAACTTTCCAAATATTGGAAACTTTGATTGAGTCAAATGATGGTGGTGGTATTTTTTTGGGAAGGGGGATGTCAATAGCTTCAAAACGAGCTAAAGAACGTCAAAAACGGACTCCGGATGAATTAGTTATGGCCAAAATGGTGAAACTCGGAACGCTGAAACTGGGAGGGGCGGTAGTACCGCTTGGGATGGGAGGTAGTACCGCTCGTGTCGGGTTTTTTCGCAAAATCTAGAGCTGGGAGGAGTGGAAAAGGATGATCTCGGTGGCAAAAATTTTGACGAAATTCGTGGAGGAAGGGTGGGGATTGTTAGGGAGGGGCTAGATCCACTTGCCAAACATCAAATCCATGGACCAAAACAACCAAATCTCACAAGATCCAACAAATTGCAAGAAAATTTTTTGGGGCTATTTTTTGTGGAGATTTTCGAAATTGGACGAAAAACAACAAAATCAAGCTAGCATATGGGGGAATGGGACTCCAAGATGTGAATCAACCTTGCTCATGATACCAAGATGTTGTAGGGTGAAACCCTAGAGGGGATCTTTTCACACTTGGAGGGGGAAAAGAGGAAGAACACTCAAGAACACAAGAACACAAATCACTTAAACAAACCCAAATATCACATCCACTAGAGTAGCATACAAGAGATCCACAAGATTACATGAACAATTCAAGGAAAATAGCACTAGGGTAAAGTTCTTCCCACTAGGTGAGGTCTTGAATCCAAGAGGATCTTCCCCAAGAAGGAGGGCTTGATCTCCAAGAGGAGGTCTAGATCTCCAAGAGGAGGAAGATGAGCAAAGCCCTCTTTGTGTCCTAAAATACTTTGCTGACCCTCGAAAGGAGGTGGAGGTGGTCTATATATAGTCTAAGCCACGAAGGGGTAAGTGGGAGATGGATACAAGGCCAAAGCCCGTGGCTGCGCACAGGCTGAGCGGTAGTACCGGGTCTTGGGCGGTAGTACCGCTTGTAAGCGGTAGTGCCGCTTGGACTGGGCGGTAGTACTGCTTAGATGGTCTTAGCGGTAGTACCGCTTGTAGGCGGTAGTACCGCTCGTTCCATGTCTTCTTCCTCCTTCTCATTCTCCTCTCCTCTCCCTTGCTCCATGGATGCTCGAGTCTCCGTCTTCTCCTTCTCACGATCAACTTCCTCGTACCTAAGAATGAACAATGTTTCCGACTGAGGTAGAATCCAATTCTCACAGGAATCCAAACGAGACTCAAATAGAAAAGAGTTCACCTCGTTCTCGATGTTGCGTGCACGTGCTCTTGTCATTGGCCCTCTTGCTGCTTGCGGTGGTGATGGAGTGTCGGTGCGGGAAATTGAGGGATTCTCAAGAAGAAGAAGAAGAAGAAGAAGAAGAAGAAGAGGAGAAAAAGAAGAAGAAGAAGAAGAAGAAGAAGAAGATGAAGAAAACTGTTCCGCCACATTTTGCAGTTTCTTTCTTTTCTTCAGTTGAATGTTTTTATACTGCTAGCTAGTTGCCTAGTTATCTGACCGAAAGAAGTTAAAATAATTATTATATGAAATTCAACTAAAGTCAACATTTTTGACGACCAGTGCTAATAATAAATTCAACTAGAGCCATCATATGTCCACAAGTGCATTGTTTTTTGAATCAGAAAGGATAACTTGGTGTAGTTGATTATCTTCTGCTCAAAATTTCTTATGTCATAATGTTGTATGATAATGTTGTAAGGGTACTAATTGGTCTCTTCTGCTACTTATCAGAGATGGGGGAAAGCCGCCACCACAGACTCCGCTCTGCCACACCGAAGTACGAGTTGGATGCTTTCGAGTTCTTCAGTATCATACTTGGGACTTCAGTATCATCACGAGGCAGGTATATAAAAGGAGAGATCTCCCCTTCACCCATCTCATTATGATAACTCTGTTGTTTTCTACATCACTCATTGTCCCAAACTGCAGAGGCTGCCTGACACTTTTATGAACATGCTGGGTGAAGATCCGCCAAATAATGTGAAGCTGCGACAGGCCGGCAGCGGGTTTCGCAGGCTGTGGGACGTGGAGTTGGTGATCAAGGAGGGCCACATGTACCTGTGTCGTGGCTGGGAGAAGTTCTACCGTGCCTACGACCTGCGGCAGGGGTACTTCCTTCGCTTCAGGTACGACGACGCCACCACCATGCTCATCGTGAAGGTGTTCAACCCGACTATGTGTCGCATGCGCTACGCTAACAACGATGATGCCAGTATGTTCTTTGTCATCTTCTTATTCCTGTACATTTGGCTTTGTCTCGCATCGATTGTTAACGGTCATTGCTGCATTTGGACAGGCAATAGGAGCAGCAGCAGCGACACTGGCTACAGCCAAAGCAGCAGTGATTTTGGCTGTAGCAAAAGTAACAGCGATTCTGGCTGTAGCAAAAGCAGCAGCGATTCTGGCTGCAGCAAAGATAGCAAGGAGGATGATCCGGACTGGAGTGGGGAAGAAGAGGAGCAGAGTGGGCATCATGCTCAGGATGACCTAGCGATGGTGGTGGCTGACCAAGGGCAAGAGATGGTGGTGGCTGACCATGGGCAAGAGATGGTGGTGGCTGAGGATGACCTAGCGATGGTCGTGCCTGTCGTGCCTGAAGATGGCCTCGCGATGGTGGTGGTGCCTGACAATGACCTCTTGCCGGTGGTGGCGCCGGCGATCCCACAGCTGGGCGACATGACCACGCCAATTGTCGTAGAAGACTACATCCCACTGCCTCCACCGCCTTGCCGCTCTTGGCGCATCAGGCTGAGGAAGGAGAACGAGAAGAGCAATGAGAACTGAACTATGTCAGGTATGTCAGATCTCCAAAATGATCTATATATACTTAGCATTGTTTCCACCGAAATGACATAAGTTAGCTCTAATATGCTTAGTTACCTATGTTAGCTCTAATATGCTTAGTTACCTATGTTAGCTCTAATATGCTTAGTTACCTATGTTAGCTCTAATATGCTTAGTTACCTATGTTAGCTCTAATATGCTAAGTTATCTCTACTATGCTTAGTTTCCTATAGGTTAGCTCCAAAATTACTTATGTTAGCACAAAATGACCAAGTTTACATAATAAGCTTATAGTCTTCTTCTTCTTCTTCTTCTCCAAAATGACATAAGTTAGCTCTAAGTTAGCTCTAATATGCTTAGTTCACTCAAAGATGGCATAATTAGCTAGGTTGGCGCCATTTTACCTAAGTTGGCTCTAATATGCTAAGTTATCTCTAATATGCTTAGTTTCCTATAGGTTAGCTCCAAAATTACTTGTGTTAGCACAAAATGACAAGTTTACATAATAAGCTTATAGTCTTCTTCTTCTACTTCTTCTTCTTCTCCAAAATGACATAAGTTGGCTCTAAGTTAGCTCTAATATGCTTAGTTTCCTATAGGTTAACTCCAAAATTACTTATGTTAGCACAAAATGACCAAGTTTACATAATAAGTATGCTTACTTCATATAGTCTTCTTCTTCTTCTTCATTTTCTTCTTCTTCTGCTAACATCTTGTTTATCATTTTGCAGATTTGATTTAATTCACGGAAGCTTGCATGGATGGAGTGCTTCTTTTCCATTTGTGCTTTTATTTTGTATCAATGAACTTGCATGGTTGAAACTTGTTATATGGATGGATGGATAACGGTGTTGGATGAATGTGAAACTTTTGTAATATGTAAGGATGGAACTATATATGTGTTGGTTATGTATGTATATATGATGAAACTTGTGTGTTGGATATGCTTGTTGTGTATATATGTATATCTGTGAATTGATGTCAAATTGAATGAATTAAATTAAAAACAGGGTTGTACAGGCTCTTTGCCGTCAGCTAGCTGACGGCAAACATACCACGTGGCAGCTACCTGTGATTCCTGGGACTGGCATGTCTGAGCACTTTGCCGTCAGCCAGCGGACAACAAAGACCTTAGCCTCTTTGCCGTCCGCTGGCTGACGGCAAAGCACGCCGTTAACCCCTAACGGCTCTCACCCCACCTCACTTCCGTCCACGATCTTTGCTGTCTGCTGGCCACCAATGGCAGATGGCACAATCCTTTGCTGTCCGTTCCCAGGAAGCGGACGGGAAAGAAGGCCTTCGCTAGCACGTGTTGAGACGGACAGTTTGCCGTCTGCTGGCGGACGGCAAAGAAGTTTGCCGTCCGTGATCCATGCCTTTGCCGTCCGCTATGGCGAAGGGCAAAGAAGCTGATTCCAGTCGTGCATATTCCTGGAAAGGCTCTTCAAGCCATCCATTTTGTGGCAAGGGGAGAGCGGCAACACCAATCCGGATCGGAGTATAACCCCAGATTCCGAACACAATACCAATATCATCGGGGGCTCAGCCACTGAAGTAACACCATCGGCCCATCTTATCATGGCAGTAATTGCCCCATGGACTGAACCCTTCTTGGCCTACCTTAATAGGCGAGAGCTCCCTGAGGATCAGAATGAGGCTCGCTGCATTGTCCGGTGCTCGAAATCCTACAAGGCCCTTGACGGAGAGCTCTACAAGAAAAGCGCTACTAGAGTACTTCAAAGATGCATCTCCGAAGAAGAGGGACGACAGCTCTTGGCCGAAATTCATGCCGGTCTCGGTGGTCACCACGACGCGGCTCGGGCCCTTATAAGTAAGGCCTTCCGTACAGGTTTCTATTGGCCGGCGGCCCGAGCAGATGCACAAGGCCTTGTCCAACGTCGTGTTGGATGCTAGCTTTTCGCCAACCAAAGCCATATGCCACCCACCGCTTTACAAACAATCCCCATTACTTGGCCTTTTGCGGTCTGGGGGCTTGATATGGTCGGACCCCTTAAAGGAGGAAGCCACAAGAAAAAATAGCTGCTAGTCATGGTAGATAAATTCACCAAGTGGATAGAGGCCAAACCAGTTAAAACGACAGAAGCCAGACCGGTGATAGACTTCATATCCGGTGTTGTGCACCGTTATGGTGTCCCACACAGTATCATCACCGATAACGGCTCCAATTTTACAGCCGATGAGGTAAAAGCCTGCTGTGCTAATTTGGGCATGCATTAAGCTCGATTACGCCTCCATCTATCATATAGAAACAAACGGTCAAGTCGAACGAGCTAATGGTCTTATTATGAGCGGCATTAAGCCTAGACTAGTGCGGTCTTTGAAAGAATCAGACAAGCACTGGGTTGAGGAGCTCGACTCCGTACTCTGGGGGCTGCGGACCACGCCCAATCGCACTACCGGATATACACGTTTCTTCATGGTGTATGGCGCAGAGGCTGTGTTGCCATGCGACATTATTCATGACTCACCTCGAGTGCGCATGTATGAAGAGAGAGAGGCCGAGCTTGATCGGCAGGACAGCTTAGATGCCCTGGAGGAGGAGCACGATGTCGCAAAAGCCCGTTCCGCATTTCATCAACAGCAGGCTCGCAGGTATCAAAGCAGAGAAGTGCGGGCCAAGACTTATAACATTGGCGAACTCATTCTACGCTTACCAGAGAAGAAAAAGGACAAACTCAAGCCCAAGTGGGAGGGTCCCTTCATCATAGATGAAGTTCTCACTGGAGGAGTATACCGCCTGCGTGACGCATCGGACAACCGCTTAGAGCCGAACCCGTGGAATGCCGCCAGACTCCGAAGATTCTACGCCTAGAGCCGGACTCTTTGTTTGTCTTATTCTCCCTTTGTTTCCACTATTTTTTCCTCTCTTTAATTTTTTCTAGCTTTAAGCTCTTGTGCGGCTAAACCACACACCTACGACGTACACATACTTAAATAGGTACGCCCATAATACCTGGGGGCTTCTTGTAGAGAAGCTTATTATTATTATTTTTCGAGCATCAAGCTCACCACACATGTGTCTTTTTCCTCATGTGTACCTTTTCTTCGCCATTATATGCATCGTTATGACTTAAGTTTTGGCCAAGCTGGGTTGCCTGGCTCCTGTGCTTATGCCCTACATTCCTGTTTGTTTGGCTAGGGCATAAAGGGAGCACCTCCGCGATTATTACTGTCGGGTCATCCGGACGTGTATCTCAGACTGGGTGAAGCCGAAAGCTAGCGTTCTTAAGGGAATATTCGGTCGGCGGACTAAAGACATGTTACACTCACTACACTATGACCCCCAGATGTCACGTACACTGCGATTTTTTCTATCACAGTTCAGGCATGCATACTAACGCATGTTCACCCAGGGAAAGGAACCCTTAACGGAACTATTCTCTCTGGAAGATGTTTCTTACAATTACAATGTTATATAACATAGCTAGCCAGATTTAACTTGTCTGTTCAAGCAACTATGACCCCTACGCCTGGTTTCCACGCATACCCCGGTCTATATTGCCGCTTTGGTATTCGGAAACACTCCGCACCTTCGGGTCCAGAGGTCGAAGCGAAAAGGTCTGCCATGACAATCATTTTACAATCCGTCTAGGGATAATTATGTCAATTGAAGTACATAGTCACTTGGACTCAAAAACTTCTTCCGCTATACCGTCTAAGAGGCTGTCTAGCTTACAATCCTGTTGGGAATATTTGGCAGCTACCTTTACTTGGTCATATACTAAACTAACTGGAATTTGTTTTCCATCTGACCCTTTAGGCCCGACCTGGGCCATATGATTTGGATCAGGCTTGGTGTACCGTGTCTTCACCATGGTCCAGGCCTCTCGCGCACCTTCTTGGCATGCTGATATCTTCCATAATCGAACACGCCGCCATGCTCCTTTGAATAGCTCCACGAGCTCCGCCATACTTCCTGGAGGGGAGGCGGATGGCCATAAAGCCTTGGCATCACTCCGCATGGCTTGCCGAACTCGCTCGTGCATTTGGGACAACTCTTGTAGCAGGTCGCCTTGAGATCCGGACAATTCCTCTTCGGGACGGCTAGTCAGCATACCTGCAGACATAAATCTGTCAGTTCTTGCCCTCACCAAATTATAGGGAGGCAAGTTCGAAAAGCATACTGAATATGCCGCCTCGTAGTCTGTTATTCTCCCTCACGGAGTCGGCCAGCTGGCCTCGCACGTCTTTTAGTTCTTTGCCCAGCAGGGTGTTGGAATCCTGCAACTTATTTTTATCATCCCTAACTCGTGTCAGCAGACGCTCGCCCGCGGCTAGTTGCCTTTTGGCCTCTTGTTCACCCGCTTGCACGACTTTTAGGGCCTCCTTCAGTTGATCCGACGATCCTGCCATGGGGAATACAAAAAGTTTTAATATTGCTGGTATACGATTATATTTTCTCGATGGAGGGGAACATTACCAGGCGATGCCTTCTTGGATTTCTACAGTTCGGCGGTAGCAGCAGCTAGCTGGGTCCGACACTTTTCCAGCTCTTGAGACAACAGGTTGTTCTTTTCGATGAGCACCTGGTCATACAATGATCCTTAAATCAGTTGTATCAACTGCTTCAAGAATCACGGGCCACTGGTATATAATTATCATATTTGTACAAATGTGTACTTACCCGCATATCTTTCAAATGTTGGTATGTGGCTCCAGTAAGCCCGTGTCGAGCAGCTCGGGTGTATGCATCAGCCGAGCTGAAGGCGTTGAATACCTCTTTTTTAAAGCCGAGGTCGTGAATAGCGGCCCGCCGGCGCTGATGATTCATAGCGCTTTCTACTTCAGAGTTTGTGACAGATACATCATCTGAATCCTCTGCAGAAGGACAATCCGGCGTCACTCTTGTATCAGTCCTTGCCTTTAAGGCAGGGTCTGGAACCTGACTTGTGGAGGCGCGTCCGGCAGGATCCCCGGACATTGTCCGGCGAACGTTTTTCCTGATAAGACACAGCAGATAATGTCACAGTTTGATATGACTACTAGGGGGCATGATTAAAAAAGATACCTCTTTGATGAAGGCTCTACCGTGTTGTCGTTTGCCTTCCTCTTTGAAGATTTGCTGGGCACGGGCACCACTCTCTTAGGAGATGCTTCTGGTGCACGTTGAGGCGTCGGGCACCTCCCCTTTAGAGCAAGGAATAGTGCGGTGGGTGAGGCGTAATGAGGAAGCTCTTTCAAAAAAGGTGTCTCTTGATTACTTACATGTGAGGCAGGGAGGAGGCCGGGATAGTCGGCGATGATGGCCACTTCCATCCCATCATAGCTCGCCTGGTAGAATACTCCATCCTCAAGCTCCACAAATATATCCGGATCCTCTTCGAATCCGGGGTCAAGGTCCCGGTTGTGATCCTCTGGCTGTGGGGCGGGGCTATGGATCCCCTCGGTAACCTTCCGCCATTCCTATTACAAATGGATCGGTTGATGCCCATTAAAAGTGACTCAAGGAGGGAATTGAGTAGAGTGGTGGGATTATAACTCACCCAGCTAGGAGGACTGTACATGGAAAATCCATCTCGACGTTTAAGACGAGTGAACTCCTCTTTCTCCCCTTTGTACAGTTCAGCCAATATTTTGGCCAATGCGTCATGGGTGTCCGGACCCTTCTGACCGCAGCGTGAGGCATCATCTTCCCCATTATAGTGCCACATGGGAAGCCCTCTGTATTGGAGTAGCTGGACCCGCCGCACTATGGAAGTCGCCATTACCTCGACTATTGATAGTCCGAACTGGGCAAGTGTCCTTATCTTGCTCATCAATTGACGGACTTCTGCGCTATCGTCCTCCTCAAGGCTCTGATGGCGCCAGCTGTGGCGTTTCTTCAATGGAGCATTTGAAAATTCGGGAAGACCCAGTTCGAGCGACGTCCTCAATATAGAACCATTCTGAGGGCCATTCTTCGGGCGCCTTCTTCGGCATGCCGGACAGGTATCCGGTCCCGGCTATGCGCCATACTTCAGCGCCGCCCACCTCGAATATCGACCCCTCTTGGTTGCGAGGGACGAGGTAGAATAGCTTCCTCCACAACTCGAAGTGGGCTTCACAGCCTAGGAAAAGCTCGCAAAGGGCAACAGAGGCCGGCGTAAGGTTGTGCAGTTGGAGGCCGTAATACTCCAGGATTCCTCGGAGGAAAGGGTGGATTGGAAACCCGACGCCTCTCAACAAGTAGGGTACAAAGCATAGCCGTTCCCCCCTAGTTGGATTGGGGAAAATTTCTGCCAGAACTTCGCCTGCGAAGGAGGTCAATCCTGCTCGGACAGGGACCAGATCCACGGGGGGAAGGAATCCCCGTGTTTGGAGCTTAATCAACTGCTCGTGGGATACCGAACATCTCTCCCAATTGCATTTTTTGGAGCCGTGAGGGCAGGAGGAAGAACTGGGGACGCTAGTCATGTTGAATGGTTTCCCCTGGCAAGACTCTAAGGATTTTCCGCTGGGTGTGGAATGGATCTGAGATCCAATCCCTTTAAATAGAGGCCTTTCTTGCGTGGCCGGCGGGTTACGTGCAAAAAATACCCAGACCTCTCGTATTCGCTCGACACGTGGAAGCAGAAGGTGTGGCGGCACAGAAGCCTATGGGTGCGACATTAAATGGAAAGCCGAATACAACTCTCTAAGTCAGGTACTTTGAAGTGATCGAAGGAGGGACCCGCCTTGCAATGCCGAAGACAATCTGCATGTCGGACACCTCATCATTGAAGCCTGGTTCAGGGGCTAAAGAGGGAGTCTTGGATTAAGGGGTCCTCGGGCGTCCGACCTGTTGGACATGGGCCGGACTGATGGGCCGTGAAGATACAAGACAGAAGACTCTTTCCCGTGTCCGGATGGGACTCTCCTTGGCGTGGATGGCAAGCCTGGCGTTCGGATATGAAGATTCCTTTCTCTGTAACCGACTTTGTACAACCCTAGTCCCCTCCGATGTCTATATCAACCGGAGGGTTTAGTCCATAGAGGCAATCATAATCATACAGGCTAGACTTTTAGGGTTTTAGCCATTACGATCTCGTGGTAGATCAACTCTTGTAATACTCATATTCATCAAGATCAATCAAGCAGGAAGTAGGGTATTACCTCCATAGAGAGGGCCCTTACATGGGTAAACATCATGTCCCCTATCTCCTGTTACCATCGACCTTAGACGCACAGTTCGGGACCCCCTACCCGAGATCCGCCGGTTTTGACACTGGATATGGCCCCCATCACCAGTCTCCAGGGGGAATTTCTCCCCCATGTGTCCGGTGGCTGAGGGGTCACCCTCTGGCGCCACTCTGACGGCCTCTTGAACCTCTCCCTAGCCTAGGAAGGTCCTTCGGGACAGCACCTCGGCGTCGCCCTTGGCCTTGGGAGAGGAAGCAGCCGGCGGCGACTCGCTGTCCATCGCCTTTGAATCCAGCGAACCCCCCCCCCCCCGATGAGGATTGCTGTGAGCTTTCATGGGCCGGACTGCATTGCATGATTCAACATGTTAAATCTACGAAGTAAAGGAGTTGGACATATGAGAGTGTCAGCACCTTTGAGTACATACGATTCGGCAAGGGGCTTACCCGGGGGCGCCACTCCGAGCTGCTGTCGGTGTCCATTGCGGAGTTGTCCGCGAGGGAAGCCTTCCCTTTCTTGGACGCTTCGGCCTCCAGACGCGTGGAGGCCGTCCTCTTCTCCCCCCCCCCTCAGGGGAGGAGTTGCTTTCTTCCTCCTCCTCTTCCTCTTCGTCAGTGGCGGGAGGGGAGTGGGTTTCGGCATATTCGGACGTCACGTCCGAAGTGCCCTTATGGCGGAGGCCACCTCTGGTCCCCTTGGCCTTCTTCTCCGGCGCTTGATAGGGTGCCGGAACCAGCATCTTCATCAGAAGTGGAATTGCTGGGTCTTCGGGCAGTGGAGCCGGACACTTGACCATCTCCACCTTCTTTGTCCAGCCCTGAAAAAGTAAGATGGGGAAGCTCAGACATTCTCCTCGAGTATATAAGTAAAGGATACATCTTGACAACACACAAAAACTTACCGGAGTGGCGGGATGGGTCAGGTTGTACCCACGGTCTTCGGTCTCCTTCGGCCATGTCTCATTGGCTTTGAAGATCACCTTCCAAATGCCCTCGTGTGTAACGCCGAAGAAATGTTGCAGGGTCTGGTGCTTGGCCGGATCGAACTCCCAGAAATTGCAGGTCCGGCTTTGGCATGGAAGGATCCGGCGAAAAAGCATCACCTGGATCACATTGACAAGCTTGATGTTCTTGTCGACCATGCTCTTGATACGCATCTGCAGCGCTGTCAGCTCGTCCGACGAGGCCCAGTCCAGGCCCTTCTCTAGCCAGGAGGTGAGCCGCATTGGGGCCCCGGACCTGAATTCGGGAGCCGCGGCCCAGGTGGCGTCGTGGGGCTCTGTGACATAGAACCACTGTTGTTGCCACCCTTTGACGGTTTACACGAAGGTACCCTTGGGCCATATGACGTTGGGCATCTTGCTCACCATGGCGCCTCTGCACTCTGTGTGTTGGCCATCCACCACCTTCGGCTTCACGTTGAAGATCTTTAACCATAGTCGAAGAGGGGTGAGATGCGGAGGAAGGCTTCACACACGACAATGAATGCCGAGATGTTGAGGAAGGAGTTGGGGGCCAGATCGTGGAAATCCACCCCGTAGTAGAACATGAGTCCGCGGACAAATGGGTGAAGAGGGAATCCCAATCCATGGACAAAGTGGGGGAAGAACACTACCCTCTCATGGGGCTCCGGGGTGGGGACGATCTATCCCTTGGCCGGAAGCCGGTAGGCGACATCCTTGGCCAAATACCCGGCCTCCCGGAGCTTGGTGATGTCCTTCTCCTTGATGGAGGAAACCATCCACTTGCCCTACGATCCAGATCCGGACATGGCTGGAGTGCTTTTCTGAGGTGGAAGGAATGGAAGCTTGGGTGCTGGAGCTCGAGAATGGATGGGTAGAGAGAGAGAAGGCATGGGTGAAAAGATGAATCCTTATCTCCTTATAAAGCCAGCAAATATCAAGCGCCTCCCCACTCGCCTTAAAACTCGCCTATTCCCCAAGGGTCGTGCCAACAGCGCGGTTGGATTACCCACACACGTATTGACGAGAATCCCGCAATAGGGGGGACACGATCTCTGCTTTGACAAGACTTGCCAATAAAACCGCATCTCGAAATATGGAGCGGGAGGCTAAAAAACGGTTCGAAATAATGACCAGGCAGGGACGTGATGTCACGCTACAAAAATTGTCAGCAGATTGGACTCGTGAAATATTATACTCTCTGCGGTTGTGTGTGGTACTTGTTTTGCAGAGTCGGACACGCTTTCTGTGTTCGAAGGCTAGTTTGGAGTATTCGGAGGAGGAACCCACCTTGCAATGCCGAAGACAATCTGCGCGCCAGACACCTCGTCATTGAAGCCTGGTTCAGGGGCTACGGAGGGAGTCATGGATTAAGGGGTCCTCGGGCGTCCAGCCTATGTGACATGGGCCGGACTGATGGGCCATGAAGATACAAAACAGAAGACTCTCTCCCGTGTCCGAATGGGACTCTCCTTGGCGTGGATGGCAACCTTGGCGTTCGGATATGAAGAATCCTTTCTCTGTAACCGACTTTGTACAACCCTAGTTCCCTCCGGTGTCGATATAAACCGAAGGGTTTAGGCCGTAGGGGCAATCATAATCACACCGGCTAAACTTTTAGGGTTTTATCCATTACGATCTCGTGGTAGATCAACTCTTGTAATACTCATATTCATCAAGATCAATCAAGCAGGAAGTAGGGTATTACCTCCATAGAGAGGGCCCGAACCTGGGTAAACATCGTTTCCCCGTCTCCTGTTACCATCGAACTTAGACGCACAGTTCGGGACCCCCTACGTGAGATCCGCCGGTTTTGACACCGACAGGCGGAGCAGGAGGCGCTGCTCAACTCGTACCGCTCCGCCCGCGAGGGCCGCCTCGACCGCTGGCGGTACCACATGCGGGTGGCGGAGGCTATGGCCGCCTAAAAAGAGGGCGATGAAGCGGGCGAGGGGTTGTTTGGCGAGACTGAGGACGAGGCAGTGGACAATGCCAGCTCCGACGAGTCCCCACTCCGCTAGCGTCCATGAGGCCCTGCGGCGCCAACAATGAGGCAGAGGACACCGTCGGCTTTGCCGATGCCCCGCCCCGCCGGCACCGAGGCGAAGGATTTCACCGGCTTCGGCGAGGCCCTTCCCGCAGAGGACCCACCGCGCCAACAACAAGGCAGAGGACATCACCGGCTCCCCCGAGGCCCCGCCCCACCGGCACCGAGGCGGAGGATCTCGCCGGCTTCGGCAAGGCCCTACTCCGCCGAGGCCCCGCCCCGCCATCAACGAGGCAGAGGACATCGTCGGCTCAGCCGAGGCCCCACCCTGCCGACAACGAGGGGGAGGATTTCCCCCGCTCCGTCGATGCGCCACCCCACCGGCAACGAGACAGAGGACATCATCGCTCCGTCGAGGCCCCGCCCCGCTACCAACGAGGCTGCGCCACACAGAAAACGAGGAAGAGTAGAACACGGTAGGTCGCCGCCGCTCTGGTCCAAGTAAGGCCACCGCTGCTACCCTCTGGTTGAAGCCAAGCTAGGCGGGTTGACCGCTGCTACCCTCGGGATACCACGCGTGCATGAAACAAAGTTCGACTTGATGCGTTGGCGCGTTATTTTTAAATAAAGTTATATCGCTCAATGGCACGTACACAGAATATAAAAATGATTTTTATGGAGAAAAGGTTAGTTCGCTCCACTATATACAATGGAGCCTGCCTGCCTGGGTTTGTCTCTCTTCAGAGTATCGCACACAAGGCGGCGGTGGCCTCTCTCTCTCTCACCGTTGGTCACTGATCCGGCCACATCCCATCCGCTGGCGGAAAGGTAGGATGTGCATCGTTTCTTTGTTCGACGGCATCGAGGCAGCACGTCCCGATCTGCGGTACCCACCATTCTCTCTGACCAAGCTCCGGCGCGGTAGGGCCTACGCCACCTGCTCGCTGCCGCAGTATGTGCAGATCCCGCCCGCCGCCGCTCACCTTGTTACATCCCGACAACCCCCAGGTATCCCCTCCGGCCTTGGTCCACTGCCCTTCTTCCCACGTTGCTGCATGTGGAAAATCTGGCATGTGGATCTAACATAGTTCTTTGCCCAAAACGTAGCTCGTCCGGCATACTTTCCATATTGCAATTTCATCCTCACACCGTTTTAGACAAACACAATCGGGTTGTTATCTTCCCTTAGGACATGGAATATGCTTCTTTTTGGTCATCGCATGTGTCATCAAGTGTTATTGGCCAGTAATTGTTTCCTTTCTACCTCTTTTTTGCAAGCAGGGCTATCCATTTCACCTCCTTGCTATTACGACCTTTTGGTGAACTACACAAATCACTTTTTTCTTAAGAGTGTTTTGTGTAGTTGTACTATAATTTCACACGGGCAACGTCTACATTTCAGTGCGACTGCACAAAGAGAGATTGGTTTTGCTCTATCCTCCTCATCCAACTCCGAGCCTAATCTTCTCCAGCTATTTGCTTAATCTTCTCCAACTAGTTACTCTTAAGAGAGACTGCAAAGGTGACCGGCTTCAATTTGTGTGTTTATTGTTTCATCAGCCGTCCTCTATTATCGTAATCACACTTAATATCTTTGTTACAGGGACGCTCAGCTCTATTTCAGTGGAACTGCACAAAATGATCGGAATGTTGCATGCTCCAGACAGCTACTTTTTTTTCCAACATGCCTTGTTGATTTAGATGGAGTTGGGGGAACGTTCCTGCCAATGAAAGCATGGATCAATTTTAATTTAACACCTTCTCACAACTTTGTCTTCAGTTGTGATGTAAATATTAGCTCTGATCTGCTAATCATTGAGATGCATTAGCAAGGAAGTTAGTTTTTTATTGTTTCCAAAAGAGCATTGATGGCAAGACACACGAAACAAAAGCTGAAAGCTCAGAGCATTGTACAATTTCATGTCGCTGGAAAATTATTTGTATAGTACGTCAATTATGTAAACAAATGCTGGAATCTTGATAGCATTGCCAGAAGCCTCTTCAGCATCCGGGTCCATGTGCCATGCACAAAATTATACTTCCTGTGTTCCTAAATATTTGTCTTTTTTACAAATTTCAAATGGACATATTTTAGAGTGTAGATTCACTCAGTTTGCTTTGTATGTAGTCACACGTTGAAATCTCAAGAAAGACAAATACTCCATAGTATATTTAAGAACGGAGGGAGGAGTGCACAACCGCATGGGAGACTCATCCCGGTTGTTGCGCCGCACTAATAGTGAGTAGTAATGAGCAGTCAAATCATAAGCCCCACCTTTCCCACTGTAAGTTGCTCGGAAGAAGCAAGCATCAATATGCTCTAAAGTCTCTCTGGTGGTGGAAATGCATGAAGAGGAATGCATCAGAATGAAGCGCGCCCTATAAACTGTGACGGAGGGAGGAGTAGTATGAGTCCTTGTTTGGATCACCATTTCTCTTTTGAATACATTTGTAAAAAAATAAACACCTGCTTTCGTCGTTTCAATTCCGGCTGGAATTTGCACAGCGGCTAGTAACTTCCAGGTGTAAATTATATGCCTCCGTTTGAAATACAACCAGTCCAAGCATGACCTGAAGGTGCAAAACCAAGTACGCGTATGGCCGGTCGGTCAATGCACTTCCTCTTGGCATATCACTGACATGTGGGACCGGAGTGTGAGGAAACAGATCTCAATTGACGCCAAAATGGCCAACCCGCCGTTCCTTGAGAGAGACGAGGAGCGAGAACACACAGACGGGCTCGCACGGAGGCCAAGATTTGAGCATGGTTGATCGATATCATCATTACATGTTCGATGTTTTTTAACACTACCATTGGGTTGCCGTTTTCCGCCCTTCTCCCGAATAAATGTGTACTTTATCATAGATTAAAATAAAATAAGAGTACAGACGCTCCACCATGCGGTTCTAGTAGTAGTACTACTCGTACAACTACAAACCTTGCGCTTGGCTCTTCGCCTCTTCGTGAAGTCGAACAATGATGGTACTCCGCATGTTGGGTACCACAGTGTATGCATGTCGCAATCTGACACCAAATGAACTGCTGCATGTCCACCGCCTGGGCGAGGGTAGGTTGCATTAGTCAAAAGGCGTAAGCGAGCTTCACCTTGTCCTACAAGCTTCTCCTCGTTCTGCGAGTTGACGGGACACACCAAAAAATAGTGCTAGTCCATACTCCCTCCTTTCCGGTTAATATGGCTTAATCTTTTTGCGGGTAAATGAGAGAGCTTTATTCATATATAAGCATTCTTAGGACGATCAGCCAGGAGACTGGTCACTAGGAAGCGAGGTACCCCCCAAGAAAGAAGAAGGAAGCGAGGTGTTTCATCAAGCCAGCTCTCGGCCACATTCAAAGTGCAGCAAGCACGGTTTGCACAAAGATGTGCCGGAAGGTTTACATGCTGAATAACAAAAAAAGAGGAAATATTACCGAGCGCTCCTATTTGTAAAAGGATCTGGGCCAGAATTAAGCGAGAATTGTGGCGAGTGTTCCATGCAATCAGCTTGCATTATCACATTCGAGAACCCTCGAAGAGAACCAAATGTGTTGAAGATTCCTTTATCACATTTTTAAAATATAATAAGAGTGCAGACACTCCTCCATCCGGTTCCTAGTATAGTATAGTACATACCTCTATAGTAGTAGTACTAGTACTAGTAAACTTTGCGCTTGGCTGTTCACCTCTTCGGGAAGTCGAACAATAATACTAGTACTAGTATAGTGTATGCCTCTAGCAATCTGACACCGAATTAACTGTTGCACGTCCACCGCCTGAGCGAGGGAGAGCTTGCATTAGTAAAAAGTTTCTCCATGTCCTGCGATCCACCGCGCACAAGCTTCTCCCGTCCTGCAAGCTTCTCCTCGTTCAGCAAGTTGACAGGACACAACAAAGTAATGCTAGTCCATACTGCCTCCTTTCCGGTTAATATGGCTTAATTTCAAACGAGATAAATACACTATCTCTCACTGTATATTTGTAAAAATACAGTCAGTGGACTTCATAATACGCTCGTTGCGCTCAATATATACATTTTCCGGTGTTTATACGGTCACTAGCTCACCCTGGCTGCGTATGTGTGTGCATGCATGTGTAGGTTGAGCACTTGAGCGTGACCGTGTGTGTTCCGTCGTGTGCTCGGACATGCATGCATTAGGGCGTCGCATGCGTTTTTGCGTCCATGTGTACGTGTGACTGTTGCATGCATGCACGAGGTTGTAGTCCCTTACATTCACATGTTCATAAGTCAATGCTTTGTCAAAACATCGCATGCAAGGTTTAATCATTCGTTGTTCACGCATGCATTCCCGATATTAATACGTTGGTAAAGACAATTTCTTGAGGAAAACGAGCCCATGAATTGAGTACGAAGGGGACCAATAAGCCAGGACGGAGGGAGTACCCGTAGTGAACCGGAAGGAGGGAGTAGGTACTAGTAGTACAGTGCTACCTCTTGAGCACTGCATTGGTTTTCCCTTGAAGAGGAAAGGGTGATGCAGCAAAGTAGCGTAAGTATTTCCCTCAGTTTTTGAGAACCAAGGTATCAATCTAGTAGGAGGCCACGCTCGAGTCCCTTGCACCTACACAAACAAATAAGAACCTTGCAACCAAGGCGATAAAGGGGTTGTCAATCCCTTCACGGCCACTTGCAAAAGTGAGATCTAATAGAGATGATAAGATAAATTTTTTGGTATTTTATGATAAAGATTAAAAGTAAAGATTGCAAAGTAAACAAAGATAGAAATAGCTTGTTGACAGAAGATTAATATGATGGAGAATAGACTCGGGGGCCATAGGTTTCACTAGTGTCTTCTCTCAAGATAGCATAAGTATTACGGTGGGTGAACAAATTACTGTCGAGCAATTGATAGAATTGAGCATAGTTGTGAGAATATCTAGGTATGATCATGTATATAGGCATCACGTCCTTGACAAGTAGACCGACTCCTACCTGCATCTACTACTATTACTCCACACATCGACCGCTATCCAGCATGCATCTAGAGTATTAAGTTCATAAGAACGGAGTAACGCTTTAAGCAAGATGACATGATGTAGAGGGATAAACTCATGCAATATGATATAAACCCCATCTTTTTATCCTCGATGGCAACAATACAATACCTGTTGTTTCCCCTACTGTCACTGGGATCGAGCATCGCAAGATTGAACCCAAAGCTAAGCACTTCTCCCATTGCAAGAAAGATCAATCTAGTAGGCCAAACCAAACTGATAATTCAAAGAGACTTGCAAAGATAACCAATCATACATAAAAGAATTCAGAGAAGATTCAAATATTGTTCATAGATAATCTTGATCATAAACCCACAATTCATTGGATCTCGACAAACACACCGCAAAAGAAGATTACATCGAATAGATCTCCAAGAGAATCGAGGAGAACTTTGTATTGAGATCCAAAGAGAGAGAAGAAGCCATCTAGCTTATTGACCCGAAGGTCTGAGGTAAACTACTCACACATCATCGGACAGGCTATGGTGTTGATGTAGAAGCCCTCCGTGATCAATGCCCCCTCCGGCAGGACGCCGGAAAAGGCCCCAAGATGGGATCTCACGGGTACAGAAGGTTGCGGCAGTGGAATTAGGTTTTCGTGGTTCTCCTCGATGGTTTGGGGGTACGTCGGTATATATAGGAGGAAGAAGTAGGTCGGTGGATCTACGAGGGGCCCATGAGGGTGGAGGGCGCGCCCAGGGGGGTAGGCGCGCCCCCTGCCTCGTGGCCTCCTCGGTGATTTCTTGACGTCCACTCCAAGTCCCCTGGATCACGTTTGTTCAAAAAATAACTCTCCCGAAGGTTTCATTCCGTTTGGACTCCGTTTGATATTCCTTTTCTGCAAAACACTGAAATAGGCAAAAAAGTAGCAATTTGGGTTGGGCCTCCGGTTAATAGGTTACTCCCAAAAATAATATAAAAGTGTATAAATAAGCCCATTAAACATCCAAAACAGAATATATAATAGCATGGAACAATAAAAAATTATAGATATGTTGGAGACGTATCATACAGTACTACGTAAGAATGTGCAGTAACAAAATTCCTCTATGTGCATCCTGTCTACTCACGTGTCATGCAAGAAAATAGAGATAAGTACAAGTGAGACTCAGGAACGGTCATAGACGTAGCGGGAGTACGTGTAGGGGCCACTAAGGAGCAGTCAAATCACACAATATGTTAGTCGGAAGAAGCAACCATCATTTCACTCTTCAATGACACGTACGCAATATAAAATGGTTGATATGGAGAAAAAGAAAACCACTATATATACACTAGCAGGAGCCTAAGCTACAAGCCTGCTTGCTTGGGTTGCTCTCTTCACAAGAATAGAACGACGATGGCCACACCGCTGGTCACATATCCGGCCTGATCCCGCCGCTGGGGGAAGGGAACAATGTTCTGCGTAGACGCGGTCGACATCGGCGAGGGAGAAAACCCACAGTCGGTGCGCCCCAACCAAGGTAGTCAGAGTCGGGATTCGGAGTCGGATCGATTTTCCTTAGACAGAATCAAGTCGTATAATCGAATCGTGGAATCGAGGATTCTACTAGATTTACTCAAATACGATTTTTTGTATCCACGCCATGAATTTATATGGTTTCTATAAAGTTTCAATACTAAATATAGAGAAAAAATTCAAAGTACGTCGACCACAATAGAAGTTCTATAATCGTAGTGGTAGTAATCTAATAGAAGTCATCCCTATTATTGGTGGCCGCGTACGAGGTGGAAGGATGCGCGCTACCATCATCTCCATCTGGGACATCATCGTATCCCTTATCCTCGTTGTATCCATTGTTAGCTTCATCTTCATTGTAGTCAAACACATGATTATACTCGTATGGAAAAGGGTCGTGACTCATATGGAGGCTGGCAAAATATTCCCCTCAAGAAAAAAAAGGCTAGGGTATTATTATGCTACAATTAAACGAATGGCTTAGATGATAAATTAGTAGAATCCAATATAGTCCATAGCATAGTCGGGATTCTACCGCTTTGTACAGGATTCTACGATCCAGATCCCGAGTCAACATGGATTTTACCTGAACCGGATTCATAGTGGTACTTGGATCGACATGCTTCCATAGGATCATGAAATCATAGGATTCTAGCAGTCGAATCGTGACTCTGACTACCTTGGTCCCAACTGCCCTTCTAGCTACAGCCCGACGTCCCAGGTAGTAGTACATCTTGCTTTTGGAGCCGGCTTGCTCCACTGCCATAGCTCCCCACGTAGCTCCATCTCCATGTCGATCTTTCTCTACTTCTACTGGATTCTATTTGTGATGAGTTTATGTCTCATGAACTAGTGCCAGTAGTATTATTCTAATCACACTTCTTCAATATCTCTGCCATCACGGATGCTCAGCTCGATTTTATTGGAACTGCACAAAAGCATCGTATGATCTGAGGGTGCCAACCGTCTTTCCTTCGACGGGTTCTACCTAGCCAGGAAATAAAATCCTGTTTAGGGTTTAAGTCGTAGTGACCCCATCAGTAGTTTTTCTTTTGTACACGCTCTCACAACTTTCGTCTTTAGTTGTGAAGTAAAAATCGGTTATGATATGTGAATCATTGAGATGCATCAACATGCGTGTTAGTTTTCCTTTGTATTTGATGGAATGTTGTAACGGGGCAACCTTAGAGTAGGAATGAAAATGGAGTGGGAAGTTTCCGGTTTTCTGGAGAAAAAATCGAAATGGAGAGAAACCAACGTTTAAATCACATATGTCGCTTTCATGTCTCACCCTCCTCCACGGCTCCACCCCACACGGTCGCTCGGCATGCCACTCACCACAAACCGAGTATACGATAACTTTCCCGCCTGCTTGTCGATGGATCGCGCCATGGAGTACTAGCACTACTGGAAGAGATTGACGAGTTGGGGGAGGGACTCCCAAGAACTTTTTACATGCATGTTGTGGCTGGCTATTGCGACCTCTGAACGCGGAGTAGTCGCGTGCACCGGGAAGCGGCGCGGGCGACGCTCTCTCGGCTGGCGCGCCGCTTCAATGCCGGAGCCAGTGAGAGGTCGCATCCGCTCTGGCTGGGCATGAATGCGACACTGACCGTTTCGGGTGGGAAGCACGCGCGGGTGATGAAGAGGGTTCGGGTTGGTCAGGAGCGGGTGTGGCAGCGATCCGGACGCCCGCAAACAAGAGATGTTGTACGTTAATATTGCTGCGTATATAATTAACAACATAAATAATGTGCCAGTTGGACAAATATGATTGGAGATGGAGATGGAGATGGAATTTTACATAAACACGGATATGCATGTCTATGTATTTTTTTTGCGGGAACAAACTTCTATTACTCACGTAGCCAGGCTACACTCGGAGTTACAAAGTTTGACAATGCCATCATGGCCTGAACCTAGCCAAACAGCGATATGGCCACTAGTCCTACCATAATGAGCTAAAGTATGACTGACAATGTTGTTGTTTCGTCGAACATGAGCAATACAAGTATTTCGGAGTGCCATGAGCGATCTTATCTCACGCACCAAAAAACCAAACCGAGATCTATCAAGATCTTCATTCCTAATCCTCACCATATTTGTAGCTTCAAGGCAGTCGGTCTCGATAATGATATTTAGAGCTTAGACTCCCCATGTACTTTATTATATTAATATAATTTACCGTAGAAATACGGTGTGCGGGTAAAAAAAGATTACTCCACTGCAATGCGAGAGACAAACCCTCTTTGATGGCCAACAATTCTGCCTCCAGTGCATTCGCGTAATAACACAAGCTTCAACATGAAGAGAAAATTATAGCACCCCTATCAGAGTAATTGGCCACGGATACCCCGAAGACGGCGAGACAATAATTCAAGACATCGGGGCTAGCAAAGCCCCTCAGTCCGACTGCCCGGCTGCTCCTGCCGGCTCCCCGTCCGACTGCTCTGCCCAGCCGGCTGCCGGCTGCCGACTACGCCGACCAGCCGGCTGCCGACTGCAGCCCGACCCGACACCGACAAGACCCCGACGAGACGGCCATACCGCGGACGAGACAGCTGTACCTTGACGCCATCATGTATAGTGTCACTTGTCCCCTGGCACTATTTATGAAGTGACCCAGGGGACAAGCATGACATGCACCATGCCTAGCCCATGCCACCACATAGCTTGGTTTGTAAGCTACCCAAGGTAGCTTACAACCAACGCCACCACCACCCATGCTAAGCTAGCCACACTATATATAGTAACCATCCATCCATCCTCACGGAGACGCATGCATACATGGCCAGGCACACCCATTCAGCCATGAGCATGGGCGGCCACTAGAGCATGCCACATACATGCATATATAAAACCAGATGCCTGTGGCACTGCTTTCAGAGACAGCTCCAGGAGCAACTCTGTACCAGATATACCAGATATGCCAGACATGCAGGAGTAGGGGTATTATCTCTCCGGAGAGCCCCGAACCTGGGTAAATTACCACGTGCTACTCGCATACCCGCTCCCGGTCCTATCAGCAGCAGTCTTACCCTCACACTAAGCCCTTGTGGCATCTGTCGACTCGCAAGCCCCCCGTGAGAATACCACGACAGTTGGTGCCCACCGTGGGCTGGTACTATGACACCTCGCTGCTGCTGGTTCCGCTGTCCGGGCGGGACCCTTTTTTCGCCATCTTCATCAACTCCGCCGCGACGTCACCGCCTTCTTTCCGGCCGCGCATGAGGGCTCGACATCAACTCGCCCCCGGGGCGGCCGCGCGAGACGGCGCACCTTCGTTGGCGGCCTCGCCATCCTCGTCACCTCCGTCGCGTCGCTGTCGCCTCTTCGGCCGCGCTTGAGGGCTCGACATCCACACGCCCCCGGAGTGGCCGCACGGGACGGCGCGTCCGCGTCGTCGGCCTCGACACAGCTGAGCCTGCTCACGCTCGTCCCGTTCACTTGCATCTGCTTGCAAGCTAGCCAGATGCAAGTCAACAATGGTCAAACCATAGCCATACTATCAGTCAGATATAAAACGAACACTACCCAAACACATACACAAGTCAGACACTTCTCGTACATTAGCCAGATGCAAGCCAGATACTACCCGTATACTTCCCAGGCAATGACGTGGTTTATCTCTAGCATCCACGCTGCGCTGCTCCTCCTAGCCGCTCTCCTGCTCGCGCACGTTGCTACTGCTACCAGCTACCTACGCATCCGGCCACTGGCCGTCGTCGTTGACCTGCTGGAGCAGCGGCTCAGAGAGCCTCGCGTCCGCCACGCGCCAGTGCCGGCTGGCCGCTCCGGCCGGCCTTTGCGCCTCCGCGGCCAGCTCCCGCCCAGCGACCGGCTCCTCCGCGCGCGCCAGATCAGCGCAGCCCTCCTGCTCCACCCGCTGCGCTCGCCGGTTCCACCAACACGCTGGCGCCCGGCCTCAGCTCCGTCTCCACGCCTCGCCCCGTGTCTGCTCCTCCGCCCGGCTCCCGCCCCAGCCGCAGCTTCCGCTGCCGCGCCCCCGACCGGCTCCAGACCTCCCGTGCGCCGGCTGCTCCGCGCCCGCCTTCGCCCGTTGCCGACTGCTCGTCGCCGACTGCTCCGCGCCCGGTCCTGCCCGTCGCTGGCTCCGCGCCCGGCTCCGCTAGGCCCTGCTGCGCTCCGCGCCCTTGGCCGTTCGGCTGCTCCGCCTCTACCGTCCGCATGCCGGCTGGCCAAGGCCGGCTCCGGCCCCCGCACGCGCACTCGCCCGCTCGCCGCCCGCGTCCACTCTGCCGGCCGTCTCCGCGCCGTCAGGCCTCCTCCGCCCTCGCCCGTGGCTGGCTGCAGCACCGCCGGGCGTCCCGCCACCGTCTACGGCCGGCCCGGCTGCTCGCGCCCGCACATCCTTCCGGCGCCGGCTCCGGCTCGCCGCTCCGCCCGTCCGGCTCCCGCGCGCCGGCTCCAGATGACCGGCTCACCACCCCGCCTCCGGCCGCGCCCGGCGCCGCAGTCGGCCCCCGCTGCTCCCTGATGCAGTCTGCTCTCGGGCTAGATAAAAGAAAGAAAGAAAATAAGAGGCCGACTGCCTGCCCAGCCGGGTGGAGATAAGTCAAAGGGCGGCTGCTTAGCTAAAAAAAATGCAGGCCGGCTGCGTGTAGTCGGCTAGAAAAATCAGTGGTCGAGTGCCAAGCCAGAAAAAAAAGAGAGGATGGCAACCGACTGCTCGCTTCAAGACAACAAAAAGAAAAGGGCCGGCTGCCCGAGATCCGGCAAAAAAGCCAAGGGCCGACTGCCCACAGCCGGCTGAGAAAAAAAAAGTGGGCGTCGGAGAAACGAAGGAGAAGAAAGAAATGTGCGTCCGACTGCCAGACGTGCGTCCGACCACTGGCTGCCTGGCCGGTTACAAAGAGCCCGACTGATGTGTCGGAGTCCGCCTGCCCAGCCGGCTGAAGAAGAAAAAGAAGACAAAGTAGTGGCCGGGAGATCCGGCCCGACTGCTCAGCAGTCGGCCCGAATCTCGGGGGCTACACCCAGCGGGTGCGCTGACGCACCCCCGTGAAGAAGAAGACAAAGTAGTTGCCGGGAGATCCGGCCCGACTGCTCAGCAGTCAGCCCGAATCTCGGGGGCTACACCCAGCGGGTGCGCTGACGCGCCCCCGCGAGGAAGAAGACAAAGTAGTTGCCGGAAGATCCGGCCCGACTGCTCAGCAGTCGGCCCGAATCTCGGGGCCTACACCCAGTGGGTGCGCCGGCGCGCCCCCGCGGAAGATTGCAGACAAGAGAAGAGTTTTGTCCGGCTGCCAGCAGCCAGCAGAAGAAGAAAAAGGGCACTGTAAGACGCCTCGCCGCCTGGCCGGTCGAGCCTGACCGGCCGGGACCCCCCTTTGAGCACCCGTGGGCTCGAAGGCTACACCCAGCGGGTGCGCCGGCGCACTCCGCGAGCGCCGAGCCGTGCCGGCTGTCTTCGGAAACTCCGCCTCGGCTACACGAAAACCAATGTGAGCTCATCACCCGCATATTTTTGCACCACGCAAGAAAGGATAACCCCGAGCATCCTATCTCCGCATTTCATTACAGTTGCATCACTGTTCGCCCCGGCGTGAGCCAGAGTTGGCCCGGGGGCTGACTGCTTGGCCTGAGATGTTAGTTTCCGCAGACGGCTTAGTAGCGTGCGCGGTACCAAAGGCCCACTCTTAGTCACAGACTGCAGAGCGGCTGTCTGGCTAGCAAGAGTGAACGCTGGAGGCCACCCACGCGAAAAACGTCTGGGAAGAAAAACGGTTCGGGTGACCCGACCGTTTCCTTTACGAGTATCTACTCAGTTGAATTCGCTCCTAGAGTCTGAGTATTGTACACTCCACTCCGCGGCCCACTCTCAGCCACAGACCGTAGAGCGGCTGTCCGGCAAGCGAGAGCACAAGCCAAAGAGCGGAGGGAACACGAAAGAGATTGAAGGGGCTCGGACGAAACCGAGTCGGCACCCTCCGCATAAAACTTGCAGTGCTAAAAACAATCATTTGATATATCTGCGTGGACTAACTTTGTCTTTTGCATGATCATTTCCATGAAACACCCGCCAAAAAACCTCCGCCCAACTTTGCCAAGTTGCCCGGAGGCTTGGGGGCTACTGTCGGAGTAAATGGCTAAGGATACCCCGAAGACGGCGAGACAATAATTCAAGACATCGGGGCTAGCAAAGCCCCTCAGTCCGACTGCCTGGGTGCTCCTGCCGGCTCCCCGTCCGACTGCTCTGCCCGGCCGGCTGCCGGCTGCCGACTGCACCGACCAGCCGACTGCCGACTGCAGCCCGACCCGACACCGACAGGACCCCGACGAGACGGCCATACCGCGGACGAGACAGCTGTACCTCGACGCCATCATGTATAGTGTCACTTGTCCCCTGGCATTATTTATGAAGTGACCCAGGGGACAAGCATGACATGCACCATGCCTAGCCCATGCCACCACATAGCTTGGTTTGTAAGCTACCCAAGGTAGCTTACAACCAACGCCACCACCACCCATGCTAAGCTAGCCACACTATATATAGCAACCATCCATCCATCCTCACGGAGACGCATGCATACATGCCCAGGCACACCCATTCGGCCATGAGCATGGCCGGCCACTAGAGCATGCCATGCATATATAAAACCAGATGCCTGTGGCACTGCTTTCAGAGACAGCTCCAGGAGCAACTCTGTACCAGATATACCAGATATACCCAGACATACAGGAGTAGGGGTATTATCTCTCCGGAGAGCCCAAACCTGGGTAAATTACCGCGTGCTACTCGCATACCCGCTCCCGGTCCTATCAGCAGCAGTCTTACCCTCACACTAAGCCCTTGTGGCATCTGTCGACTCGCAAGCCCCCCGTGAGAATACCACGACAACCCCCATGATCCCTTAGTATCATGCATGTACCAGAAGTTCCGTTCTCTGGCAAGAAGGAACCATCCGTATTCAATTTTACCCAGCCATCCTCAGATGCATGTCTATGTCTATGTGTGTGTGCGCGACGACTCTCGCGACCTGGAAGCGGGGAGTTTTTTTGATCAAGTTTTCTTTCTTGGTACGTTAAAAAATTGTCCACCAGTTTTCGTTTCTTTTTTCCGGGAACGCGCATATTCTATTTAAAACCACTGCTATGGAGAGATTTTTTTACTCCATTGTATATATAGCCTCTTGTTTGATAGGGTTTCTCGCGTCTCGCTCTCTCACCCTCTCCATATCAAAACAAGATGATAGTACTCTATCTCTCTCCTCACCAGTGGTCACAGATCCGGCGGAATCCCGTCCGCCATGGCAGGGTGAGGAGGTGCAGCGTTGGCGTTGTCGCCGTCGGCGATGAAGGAAGCCGAAGCGCACCGTCCTCTCGGAGCCAGGGCTGGCGCGGAAGAAGGTCCTCCGCACCCTTGTTCGCTGCCGTCGTGTAGGCAGATCCCGCCCGCCCACCTAAGGGATATCTCGCCCACCGGAGGTATAACTTCTTGTACTGGTCCAGCTCCCCAGGTCGCTGCATGCGGGTTTTCTTCTATGCGACTACTCCCCAGCTCCCCATGTATAGTAGCTAGGGTTCGTCGGCTGGTCCATCATCACCTACTATTATAGAGGAAATGCCACTCGAAAAGTTGTCCTGATTTATGCCTCGGTGGAGGTATACATGTTGTTTCGAGAAAAAGTACATGGTGGTTGTGCGGTCATTGTCCATATGCTCCTGTTGCTGCTGCTAATCTAATACTATCACTAGTTAAATGAAGAAATGTTTTTTTCTCGGGTATCCTGGTTTAGTTCCCATCAAGATAATCATGATGCTTCTGTTTGTTGGTGTACTTTTCATTAATTCTTATTGACAATTGAGATGTCTTTGTTAATTTTGTACCACTGCCAAAACAAAGTAACAACACTATATCCCTTTTTTATATTTTTGCAAACAACGATGCGTATCTCCATACCCGGGCATGTCTTCCTCAATTTTAGTGGAACTGCACAAAATTGGATGGCCATTGTTGTTCCGCCTCACTATCCTCTGCCACGTGGTTCTTCCTTCCTCGAGCTTGATTAATGAGAAGAAACAGACCACAGTGAGGATTTGTCGAACTTCATAGGTTCCTCACCCAAACTTCATGCCAAATGGATGATGCATCACCACGATGATCTATCGATGCTCATGGTTGCGCCTCATGGTTGCATCGGCTGGTGAAGCTGATCGATTTTCCATGAAAAACAAGCTGTCTTCCATCAGTGCTCTTTGCTTGTTACCCACAAAGATGATATCCTTCATCAGTTCACCTTGGTTGCGTTGGAGACGCAGTTGTCTTTCACGTTGGTGCAATTTTATCACACAATTGGCTATGAACCATATGTTTCCTCGAAGAAGGATCGACGTTGGTACTACGAGCATAAGTTTTGTATTGATTTCTAAGCCTTCTCACAACTTTGTCTTCAACTCCCCTGTAATTTTATTTGTCCAGCTATTAACTTTGATTAAAAAAATGGTGTGGACTAAAAACTCGGATGGACGTAGTAGCCCTCCATTTTTATTTACTCTGCATATTAGATTTGACTGAAGTCAAACTTTGTAAAGTTTGACCAAGTTTAGGCCGAACACAAAAAACCATAATTATTGAGAGAGGGCAAACTGTACGTACTCTCAAACCTTTCCGATAATTGAAATTAAAATTCTTTATTTGTACACACTCTCACACGTTTCTGATAATTTGGTGCATGTGTGGTTGTTCACTTAAGGGAGGGTAGTGTACCGCACGTGAAGGACAGGAAGTGCGACCAGGACGCGTGGATCGTTAGTACATCGGAAGTAGTAGTTTTCTTCACTAGTACGTTAAATAAAGAGTTTCATTTTGTACTTACACAATTTAAAACGATTGTCATGGAGAGAATAAGAAAACCACTCTGCTATATATTAGTAGTATACACGAGTACTATATGGACGCAGCTTCATTGACTTAGTGCACCTGCCTTTGGGTGTATGACAGGTGGGCCCAAAATGTGGTTGGCCCACCTGTCATATAGCCAAAGGCAGGTGCAGTTAAGGCACCGGAGCTCAGTCCGTAATACAGTATATATGTAGTACACTATATAAGCTGGAGCCTCAGCGCTTGTTCGCTAGGGTTTGCACTCTCCACACTCTCGCCGCACTACATATATATATACGTTGGAGGCTCAGTGTTCCTTTGCTAGGGTTTGCTATATTCATAGTCTCTCACCCTCTTCACCAAATCTAAAAAAGACTGCGTTGTGGCCTCTATCTCTCTCACCCCCCTCATAGCTGGTGAAGGAGGCGTCTGGATCCCGTCGCACCGGGAAGGGGAGGAGGTGCAGCGTTCACTCTATCGCCTTCGGCGAGGGAGGCAATCCACTGCCGGCTGCGCTTTTCTCTTTCACCCAGCGCCTATGCGGGAGGGACACCGACCCCTTCTTCCTCGTTGCCGTACGTAGTGTGGGCAGATCTGGCCTCGCACCGCACGCCTTGCCACATCCCAATGACCCTAAGGTATAAGTTTCTTTGAAACTGTCATTGCTCTAGCTGCATGTGGATCTTTTTCGATTCTGTAGTCGAATCTAGGTCTTGGTTCAAAGAGGAAAGAAGGGTGCGGTGGGGTGGAGCATGAATCTAGGACATGGTTCAATGAGGAAAGGAGGGAGGGAAAGTAGTATAGACTAGCTATCCAGCCGCTTTGTTGGTCGAAAAGGGAAAAAGGGGGTAACCCTGTACACACATCTGTAAGGAAACAATATCTTTGTTGAAAAGGGAAAGAAACTGGGGGGTCGGGTAGTTTGTGGAGGACTAGATTCGCTGCCCTCACATAGGAAAAAGTTTCAATGATAACAAATATGGGACCAACGCAGATATGTTGCTTGGCTACATACTCTGCATCACCCATTTATACGTGTGGACGCACATGGTGTTGGCATGTCCCATGTCCCATGTCATGTCCCATTGATACGTCCATTTTGCATCATGCTTTTATATTGATATTTATTGCATTATGGGCCGTTTTTACACGTTATGTCACAATACTTATGCCTATTCTCTGTTATTTTACAAGGTTTACATGAAGAGGGAGAATGCCGGCAGCTGGAATTCTAGGCTGGAAAAGGAGCAAATATTAGAGACCTATTCTGCACAGCTCCAAAAGTCCTGAAACTTCATGGAAGTCGTTTTTGGAATTAATAAAAAATACTAAGCGGAGAAAATACCAGAGGGGGGCCACACCCTGGCCATGAGGGTGGGAGGCGCGCCCTAACCCCCTGGGCGCCCCACCTGCCTCGTGGGCCCCCTGGCAGGCCTCTGTTGCCCTCTTATGCTATATGAAGTCTTTTACCCTGGAAAAAATCATAAGCAAGCTTTCGGAAAGAAACTCCGCCGCCAAGAGGCGGAACCTTGGCGGAACCAATCAAGGGCTCCGGTAGAGCTGTTCTGCCAGGGAAACTTCCCTCCGGGAGGGGGAAATCATCGTCATCGTCATCACCAACGATCCTCTCATCAGAAGAGGGTCAATCTCCTCTCAAACCCTAGTTCATCTCTTGTATCCAATCTTTGTCCCAAAGCCTCAGATTGGTACCTGTGGGTTGCTAGTAGTGTTGATTACTCCTCGTAGTTGATGCTAGTTGGTTTATTTGGTGGAAGATCATATGTTCAGATCCATTATGCATATTAATACCCCTCTGATTATGAACATGAATATGATTTGTGAGTAGTTACGTTTGTTCCTGAGGACATGGGAGAAGTCTTGCTATTAGTAGTCATGTGAATTTGGTATTCGTCCGATATTTTGATGAGATGTATGTTGTCTTTCCTCTAGTGGTGTTATGTGAACGTCGATTACATGACACTTCACCATTGTTTGGACCTAGAGGAAGGCATTGGGAAGTAATAAGTAGATGATGGGTTGCTAGAGTGACAAAAGCTTAAACCCTAGTTTATAAGTTGCTTCGTAAGGGGCTGATTAGGATCCATATGTTTCATGGTATGGTTAGGTTTACCTTAATACTTCTTTTGTAGTTGCGGATGCTTGCAATAGGGGTTAATCGTAAGTGGGATGATTGTCCAAGTAAGGACAGCACCCAAGCACCGGTCCACCCACATACCAAATTATCAAAGTAACGAACGCGAATCATATGAACGTGATGAAAACTAGCTTGACGATAATTCCCATGTGTCCTCGGGAGTGCTTTTCTCTATATAAGAGTTTTTCCAGGCTTGTCCTTTGCTAAAAAAAGGATTGGGCCACCTTGCTGCACTTTATTTACTTTTGTTACTTGTTACCCGTTACAAAGTACCTTATCACAAAACTATCTGTTACCGATAATTTCAGTGCTTACAGAGAATACCTTGCTGAAAACCGCTTATCATTTCCTTCTGCTCCTCGTTGGGTTCGACACTCTTACTTATCGAAAGGACCACGATAGATCCCCTATACTTGTGGGTCATCACCCGTACAACTATTTTGCTGTTGTTAATCTAAGAATGCTACCGGAAAATTGAAGCAATGCCACTTTTAAAGTAAATTGCATTCTTAACGAATGTTGTTTGAAGAGAATGTCTCTGTTAATATGAATCAATGCAACCGTTTTAGAAATTCTACTGTCCTACTTTGTTTTCCATCAAGATAAGTTAGATGCATCTTTTTGTCGCCGCTTGTTTCATCCTCCTTTATTGGCTAGTAATTGTTTCCTTTTTTGCCTCTGTTAAAACAGGGATATCTATTCAACTTGTTGCCTAGCAAACTTAAACGTCACACCGACGACTTTGCTTGATTTCCATGCAATTGCACAAAACAAGAATGGATTTCTTATTCGTGTTGACAGATTCGTAGGTGATCTTGTGTGCGTCATGACAGGTTGGTACTTGCCTTAATCCACATGATCGTGCAGTGTGTTTTGAGATGTTGTGCTACTTGTATTGGTACTGTTTTAAATAAATGTTGAATTGAAGCTATTGTATTGCTCTTTTTCCCATTAAGTAGTGAACAAAAATGGTACCAACCCAGCCATGATGCTTGTTGCTTTGTTACAACAAACTCTGCATCACCCCCTTTATAAGTAGATGGAAGCAAATGGTGTTGTTGCGCCCGCTCTCCCCTGGAACTGTTTATGCTTTTTCTTAATCTAATGCTGATGGTAAAATTAAGCAATGCCACTCTCAGAATTAACTACTGAACTGTTTTAAGATAATTTCTCTATTAATATGAATCAATGCAACCGTTTTAGAAATTCTACTGCCATATACTTTTTTCCATCAAGATAAGGTAGATGCTTCTTTTTGTGGCCGCATGTTTCATCCTCCTTTATTGGCAGTAATTGTTTTCTTGTTTGCCTCTGTTAAATCAGGGATATCTATTCAACTTGTTGCTGTAGCAAACTTAAATGTCACACCGGTGACTTTGCTTGATTTCTGTGCAACTGCACAAAACGAGATTGGCTTTCCTATTCGTGTTGGCAGATTCGTACGTGATCTTGTGTGCGTCATGATAGGTTGGCACTTGCCTTCATCCACATGATCGTGCACTGTGTTTTGAGATGTTGTGCTACTTGTATTGGTACTATTGTAAATAAATGTTGAATTGAAGCTATTATATTGCTGTCTTTTCCCATTAAGTAGTGAACAAAAATGGGACCAACCCAGACATGATGCTTGTTGCATTGTTACAACTAACTCTGCATCACCCCTTTATAAGTAGATGGAAGCACATGTTGTTGTTGCGCCCACTCTTGTAACACCCCGGATGTAACTTTCCATATTTGTAACTCCAACTCTTGCCATTTTCGGCTATGTGTTATGATATTCCCTCCGTGGTCGGATTTTGTCTTTCGTTTTGCATTTTGTTCATGTCATGCATCTCATATCATGTCATCATGTGCATTGCATTTGCATACGTGTTCGTCTCATGCATCTGAGCATTTTCCCCGTTGTCCATTTTGCAATCCGGCGCTCCCACCTCCTCCGGCGCACCCCTCTTGTTTTCTTTTGTGAGCGGGTGCCAAACATTCTCGGAATGGACCGAGGCTTGTCAAGTGCCCTAGTATACCACCGGTCAAGTTTTGTTTCATTTGGAGGTTATTTGGTACTCCAACGGTTAACCGGGCATCCGCAAAGTCCTTTTGTGTGTTGCAGCAAAACCCCACTCAAAACCAGCCCAAAACCCACCAAACTCTCTTCCATGCTGTAGGCCGTTCGATCACGATCGTGTGGGCGAAAACCGCACCTCATTTTGACTCTCCTAGCTCCCTCTAGCTATATATATGCATCCCCTCCCGAAAACATTCGCAGTCCAACCCTAGCCCCGCTCCCTCTCCGCTGGCGGACGTGTCCGTACCGCCGCCGGACGAAATCGTGCCGCCGCCCAGACGAATCAGCCGCCGCCACGTCGCCTCTGCGCCTCCCACCTCGCGCCCCGCCGCCGCGGCCCGCCAGGCCCACCGCGGGCCTGCACGAGCCCGCAGCCGCCGCCGCCTGCCTCTCGCGCCGCGCCTGCCCTGCCGCCTTGCCGCGCCGCCGCGCCTGCCTCGCCGCCGTCGCCCGCCGGCGCCACGCCGCCGCCGCCGTCCACCGCCGTGCCCCGATCCCTCCGGCGCCGCGCCCTCCTTCCCCGACGCCGTCGCCCTCTCCTCCATCTCCTCCCGCCGCCAAGCCGGCCACCGCGAGCAGCAGCTCCAGCTCCGGCCACGGCGAGCCCGAGCTTCCTCGAGATCCCGATTCAGTCAAACGAAGGTTGACTTTCCCGAGACCCCGAAATTTTGCTAAGTCCTGTGATTTTTACAATAAGTGCATCTGTTCATCATGGCATAACTCTCTGCATATAGCTCCGTTTCGCGCGTGTAATATATCGAATTGTTCGTCTCGTGATGCTCTACATTTGGTTAAATTGCACCATGTTCATTAGAGACCATCTTGATGCCCAAATCTCTGGTGCAAGAGTGCTACTTGCTGTTGTCTGCTGTTACTTAGCAGAACTTGGAGATTTGTTATTTTTGTATCATTTAATCTGTGCATCTTATGGGCATGAGCTCTACATGTATTTTGTTGTATGCCATGCCATCATTCCAGTGGTGTATGCCATGTATTTTTGTGATCTCTGTGGTGACTAGCACAAGCATGCAAACTAGGCTCGGTAATGTTTCTGATTTCAGGGACTTGGTGATTCCTCCAAGTCTTTGTCTGCTGTTATTTTGTTGCCATGTAAACTTAATGCTACAGAGAGATCTATGCACATTTTGGAGATGTTCAGTAAGGATGTTTTGTAGATATTGTTGTAATCGATCCATTCCTGCCCTTGTTTGCAATTATGGAGTGCCATAGCATGACTCAATCTTGCTCTACTTTTGCGATAAAATATTTCTGACAGATTGTTTACGTGTTATTCAATTTTGCCAACCTTGTTGTAGTTGATCCATTCATGCTATGTACTTGCTCATGCCATGGTTAGCTTCATAAACATGCCATCTTGCTGTAGTTATGCTTATTTTGTCATGCATTGCTTTGTGGTGACTGCATCAAGCTCACCAAGATGCCTTCATATTATTGTTAACGAAACTTGCTATGTTTACATGGCTGCCATCATATCTTCTGGTCCTTTTTGGCTTATAGTTAGTAAGGGACTTTTGTCATATGCATTTAGTAGAATACTGCCATGCCTTGTTTGGCCATGTTAATTTCCTGTAGCTTGTTGATTTCGTGCTCTGAACATTGCTACCTGATGCTGTTTTCTGCCATGTCCAGTAATTTCACTAAGTCTGTGAACCTGTTATCTTTTGCACTTTTGCCATGCTTGTTTGAGCCTGTTATGTTGTGATCTAGCCGTAGCTCAGTGTTCATCTTTTGTCAAGCATCTCCTGTAGATTAGTTCCATATGCTTTGTTTCTATGTTGGAGTGCTGTAGCATTGTTACTTGTTGCGTTCTAAGTGCTATCATGCTGTTAATCGCAGATTCGTGTCATTCTTGTTGTGCTTGCCATTTGCAAACCGTGCATCCATTTCCGGTGATCTTTATATCGATTTCGACCGAAATCATCCCATCTTTCCAGTGGCATGCTTGGTTTGCCAAGTTACTGCCTTGTTCATCATTTTCCTTCCGGAGCACGCATATGCATCGCATATCATATCTCGCATATCATACATGTTTTGCATCATGTTGCTTGTGCATTTCTCGTGATTGATTGTGGTTCCATTCCTTGTGTTCTTGTCTTGGGTAGAGCCGGGAGATGAGTTCGTGAATGAGGAACCTGTTGAGTACGCTTACGAGGATCAAGCTTTCGACAACTCTGAGAACCTTGCAGGCAAGATGACCACCCCTCGAAATCACTTCTATCTTTGCTTTGCTAGCTATTCGTTCTATTGCCATGCTGCGCTACCTACCACTTGCTATATCATGCCTCCCATTTTGCCATGTCAGCCTCTAACCATCCTTTTCCTAGCAAACCATTGTTTGGCTAAGTTACCGCTTTTGCTCAGCCTTTCTTATAGCGTTGCTAGTTGCAGGTGAAGTTGAAGTTTGATTCCATGTTGGAACATGGATATGCTGGGATATCACAATATCTTTTATTATATTAATGCATCTATATATTTGGTAAAGTGTGGAAGGCTCGGCCTTATGCCAGGTGTTTTGTTCCACTCTTGCCGCCCTAGTTTCCGTCATACCGGTATTATGTTCCTTGAGTTTGCGTTCCTTACGCGGTCCGGTGATTTATGGGACCCCCTTGACAGTTTGCCTTGAATAAAACTCCTCCACCAAGGCCCAACCTTGGTTTTTCCATTTGCCACCTAAGCCTTTTTCCCCCGGGTTTTCTAGAGCCCGAGGGTCATCTTTATTTTAAACCCCCGGGCCAGTGTTCCTCTGAGTGCTGGTGCAAACTAGAGCCCTTTGCAGCGCCACCTTGGGGAAACTCGAGGTTTGGTTTTAGTTGTACGGACTGCTCATCCGGTGTGCCCTGAGAACGAGATATGTGCAGCTCCTATCGGGATTTGTCGGCACATTCGGGCGGCTTTGCTAGTCTTGTTTTACCATTGTCAAAATGTCTTGTAAACCGGGATTCCGAGACTGATCGGGTCTTTCCGGGAGAAGGTTTATCCTTCGTTGACCGTGAGAGCTTATGATGGGCTAAGTTGGGACACCCCTGCAGGGTATTATCTTTCGAAAGCCGTGCCCGCGGTTATGAGGCGGATGGGAATTTGTTAATGTCCGGTTGTAGAGAACTTGTCACTTGACCCAATTAAAATACATCAACTGTGTGTGTAGCCATGATGGTCTCTTCTCGGAGGAGTCCGGGAAGTGAACACAGTTTGAGTTATGAATGACGTAAGTAGGAGTTCAGGATCACTTCTTGGTCTCTGCTAGATGACGACCGTTCCGTTGTTTCTCTTCTCGCTCTCTTTTGCGTATGTTAGCCACCATATATGCTTATTGCCTGCTGCAGCTCCACCTCATTACACCATCCTTTCCTATAAGCTTAAATAGTCTTGATCTCACGGGTGTGAGATTGCTGAGTCCTCGTGACTCACAGATTCTACCAAAACAGTTTCAGGTGCCGACGATGCCAGTGCAGATGATGGGATCGATCTCAAGTGGGAGTTCAATGAGGAACGTGGTCGTTACTATGTGTCTTTTCCTGATGATCAGTAGTGGAGCCCACTTGGGGCAATCGGGGATCTAGCATTTGGGGTTATCTTATTTTCATTTGGATTTTGACCGTAGCCGGTCTATGTGTGTATTTTGGATGATGTATGATCTATATTTATGTATTGTGTGAAGTGGCGATTGTCAGCCAACTCTTTATCCCATTCTTGTTCATTACATGGGATTGTGTGAAGATGACCCTTCTTGCGACAAAACCACAATGCGGTTATGCCTCTAAGTCGTGCCTCGACACGTGGGAGATATAGCCGCATCGTGGGCATTACAAGTTGGTAATCAGAGCCATCCCCGACTTAGGAGCCCCCCTGCTTGATCGAATCGCTGGCGTTGTTGAGTCTAGAACAAAAATGTTTTGAGTCTTAGGATTATATATATCGGAGATTAGGATTCTTTTACTCCTCAGTCCCTTCGTCACTCTGGTGAGGTCTCCTGACGTAGAAGTTTCGACTCTTCTCTCCTCAAATTTCACTAAAAAAATTTAGGATCACGCGGGTATCTTAGAATCGTTCCGATGGGTTTGTGACGAGAACATTATTCTTGGTGCCTCCTGACATTTAGGGGTTGTGGCAGTGTCCCGGGGAGTTGAGCTCCGAGGTGTTGTCGTCACAATTTTATCGTTGCAGTTCTGGAATACCTGAGTTTCGCCGACATCAAAATCTCTTTTATGCAGTTGTTGGTGAGATCACCTCGACGCCACCCAGTACTGGGGCGGGAGTTCGGGGGTATTGCCATAACTCGTATAACGGATGTTTTTCGAAGGTTGAGGTAAATGATTTCCGAAGGTTTCTTGGTTATGTGTTGACGGATGGATACAGCTGGATCTAGGGATTGTTAGTTTGGGTGATATATTTTGTGTCCCCTGTATCCCCAACACCAGATTGCATAACGAGAAAGTTTCGGGAGTTAATAAGTGGGAATTCAAGTAGCTCTTAGGATATCTTTCCAACAGACGCATGATATGAGATTGGGGTTCGACGTCTAGTGGTCCGCCTGTACACGGTTGGTTTTACAGTGGTCTCGTAGTGTCTTAAAGAGTCCTTTGCTATGCCGAATCGGGGACGCTTCGTATGTCATGTGCACAGCCTTGTACATGATGGTGCTATACGATTGAGCCCGTGTGGGCCCCACCACGAAAACTTCGGACGAAATATCTATCATATGTTTGTTCCGGCTTATTCTGCAAGCCAATACTTTGTTTTGTTTTCAATTGTGGTATTCGAGTTGCTTCGAAGTCAAATGTTGATTCCATATTTTTCTAAGTGGCTTCTCAACTTATGGAAGTGTGATGATTTACTATGGAATTCATTCGTTCATCCTTGTTCGAATGTTTATTGTGAAGACTATATGTTGCAATTTCTATCCGTTGATTCTACTTGTCTATTTGTCTATCAAGATGCTAACGGATGTCACCCTCTTCAGGATGGCTCCGCCAACTCGTCAGAATCCGGATCGCAACGAAGGGAGTCAGTCGAACCCTCCGCCACCACCTCCGCCTCCGGAGGCATGGCAAGCTATCATGGCAGCCACCAACGCCAATGCTCAGATGATTCTGCAACTCTTGCAAGAACGCACCCAAGGGCAAGGCAATCAAGGAAATCAAGGCCAAGGCAACAATCAGCCTTACTTCGCTACCCTCAACCAGTTTCTCGCAAATCAGCCCAAGTCTTTCAGCTACTGTGCCGAGGCCACAGATGCCGATGATTGGCTCGTGGACATCTACAAGCATTTTGAATGTAGCAATGTCAGGCCTAACGACTATGTGAAGTTCGCTTCTTTTCAGCTCAAGGACCAAGCTGCTGATTGGTTTCAACAATACAAAGAATCCAGAGGAGGTCGTGTGATCACTTGGACTAACTTCTGTCGGGACTTCAAAGCGCACCACATTCCACAAAGTGTTTTTGAGAGCAAGCGTGAGGAGTTCCGCAATCTCAAGCAAGGCAACATGTCTGTGTATCAATTCAACATCCAGTTTCAGAAACTTGCTCGCTTCGCTAAACAAGACGTTCCTGATGAAAAGAGCATGATCTATCACTTCAGAGGTGGCCTTAGAGAGGATCTGCAGTTAGCTCTCGTTCTTGTTGAGCCTACTCAGTTTGATCAATTCTATAACATGGCACTGAAGCAAGAGGCTGCTCAGCTCAAGTGTGAGGCTTCTATGAAGAGAGTCAGAGACGCAGTTCAGTCTTCTTCTTCCTCACTTGTGGCTGCTAAGCAACAGAAGTTCTGGTTGCCTCCTCCTCCTCCGTTTCGTCAGCCTTACCAGCAAAAGAACAAAGGTGGCCATGGTTCTTCCAACGCTTCCAACTCTGGCTATCAGAACAAGTCTCAGAATCAAGCTCCAAAGTCCAATGCTCTTTATCATCGTCCACTCTCAGAGGTGACTTGCAACAAGTGTCAGCAGAAAGGTCACTATGCTAACAAGTGCTTCAACCAAAGGCGTCTTCCACCTCCTCCTCCTGTCAGATCTTCCAGCAATGTAGTGGTCAAGCATAATCCAAAGTCTGCTAAGGTGAACATGATGAATGCAGCTCAAGCGGAGGAATCTACTGATGTGATAATGGGTAATCTCTCAGTTAATGATATTCCTGCAAATGTTCTTTTTGATACTCGTGCATCGCATTCTTTCATTTCTAGACCTTTTGTGGCTATGCATGATCTAGTTACTGAAGTATTGCCGAGTCCTCTATCTATTGTTTCTCCGGCTCGACAACTGACTTCTCGAGCATTCGTTCGGGATTCCGTAATCAAGATGGGCGACTATAAATTTCTGGCCAAACCAATTGTTCTTGGTGACTCGGATATTGATCTTATTCTCGGGATGGACTGGCTTTCTAAGCACAAGGCTCAACTAGATTGTGCTGCCAGAGAAATTCAATTGACACACTTTTCTGAGGATGTTATCATTTATGCCGCTCGTGATGAAACCATTCGGTTGTTTTCTCTCAATGAGAAGGGCGAATTGAATGCCATCTCTCAAATTCCAGTCGTTTGTGAGTACCAAGATGTCTTTCCTGAAGAGCTTCCGGGTATGCCTCCTCACCGGCCAGTTGAGTTCGTTATGGATCTTGAGCCAGGCACTGAACCCGTTTGCAAGCGTCCATACAAGCTTGGACCCAACGAGCTGAAGGAATTGAAGAAACAGCTCGATGAACAAGAGCGTCTGGGTTTGATCAGACCGAGTTCATCTCCATGGGGTTGTGGTGTTCTTTTTGTCAAGAAGAAGGATGGCACGGACCGACTTTGTGTCGACTACCGTCCATTGAACAAGAAGACAATCAAGAACAAGTATCCACTTCCCAACATCAATGAGCTATTCGAGCAACTCAAAGGTGCTAAAGTATTCTCCAAGCTTGACCTTCGTATGGGTTATCATCAGATTCGCATTCGTGAAGAAGATATTCCCAAGACAGCATTCAGAACAAGCTTTGGTTCTTATGAATATACTGTCGTGTCTTTCGGACTTGTCAATGCCCCTCCAACATTCTCTCGGATGATGAATTTCATCTTCAACCCCTATACCAATGAATTCGTCCTGGTGTATCTCGATGATATATTGGTCTTCTCCAAGAATAAGAAGGACCATGCCAAACATTTGCGTTTGGTGCTCGACAAGCTCAGAGAGTATAAATTCTATGCGAAGTTCTCAAAATGTGAGTTTTGGCTCGATGAAGTTCTTTACCTTGGTCACATCATCTCTGCCAAGGGCATCGCTGTTAATCCCGAGAAGGTGTCCGCAATTGTGAATTGGGAACCTCCTCAGAATGTCAAGCAGCTCCGCACTACTGGAATCAGCTAATTTGCCATCTGCCAGCTCTTTGCCGTCTGCTAGCTGACGGCAAAGAAGCTCTTTGCCATCAGCTACCCATAAGCAGATGGCAAAGAAAAGGCTGACGGCAAAGAAGCTCTTTGCCATCTGCCAGCTCTTTGCTGTCTGCCAGCAGACGGCAAAGAATGTTTGCCGGTCCGCTGGCAGACGGCAAAGAGTGTGGTGGCCCCCACCCCCCGCTCGTTTGAAAAAATCTTAACGGCCCACCTCTTTGCCGTCCGCTAGCAGACGACAAAGAGGCAGAAAGGCGGACGGCAAAGGCTGGCGGACGGCAAAGAGGGCACTTGACTAACGGCAGGTACCCCCTGCCCGTTACTCACTTCCTCCTCGCCCTTCTCCTCCACCCCGCCGCCGCCGCCGCCGCCGCGCGCCGCCCGCCCGTCGCCCCCGCCGCCCCGTCGCCCCACCGCCCCGGCTCCCCGCCGCCCACCGCCCCGTCGCCCCCCGCCCGGCCCCCCGCCGCCCGCGCCCCCCGCGCCCAGGCCGCCTCCTCCACCGCCCCGCCCCGGCCCCCGCCGCCCGGCCCCCTGCCCCGCCTCCTCCACCGCCCCGCCCCGGCCCCCGCCGCCCCGGCCCCCCGCCGGCCGGGCCCCCGCCGCCCACCTCCTCCACCGCCCCGCCCGGCCCCCCGTCGCCGGCCCTCCCCGACCCGTCGCCGCCCCCCATAGTGAGCCCCTCCCATTTTTTTCTGTTTTTTTTCTTTTCTGTTTAGATAAGGTTTTTAGTTTAAGTTTTTTCAGTTTAGAATTAATTAGTTTAGGTTATTTAGTTTAATTAGTTTAGGTTTAATTAGTTTAAATAGTTTAGTTTTAATTAGTTTAGGTTTTTAGTTTAGGTTTAGGTTAAGTAGAAGGGGGAAGAAGAAGAAGAAGAAGAAGAAGAAGAGGAGGAGGAGGAGGAGGAGGAGGAGAAAGAAGAAGAAGAAGAAGAAGAAGAAGAAGAAGAAGAAGAAGAAGAAGAAGAAGAAGAAGAAGAAGAAGAAGAAGAAGAAGAAGAAGAAGAAGAAGAAGAAGAAGAAGAAGAAGAAGAAGAAGAAGAAGAAGAAGAAGAAGAAGAAGAAGAAGAAGAAGAAGAAGAAGAAGAAGAAGAAGAGGAGCAGGAGGAGGAGGAGGAGGAGGAGGAGGAGGAAGAAGAAGAAGAAGAAGAAGAAGAAGAAGAAGAAGAAGAAGAAGAAGAAGAAGAAGAAGAAGAAGAAGAAGAAGAAGAAGAAGAAGAAGAAGAAGAAGAAGAAGAAGAAGAAGAAGAAGAAGAAGAAGAAGAAGAAGAAGAAGAAAGAAGAAGAAGAAGAAGAAGAAGAGGAGGAGGAGGAGGAGGAGGAGGAGGAGGAGGAGGAGGAGGAAGAAGAAGAAGAAGAAGAAGAAGAAGAAGAAGAAGAAGAAGAAGAAGAAGAAGAAGAAGAAGAAGAAGAAGAAGAAGAAGAAGAAGAAGAAGAAGAAGAAGAAGAAGAAGAAGAAGAAGAAGAAGAAGAAGAAGAAGAAGAAGAAGAGGAGGAGGAGGAGGAGGAGGAGGAGGAGGAGGAGGAGAGGAGGAGAAGAAGAGGAAGAAGAAGAAGAAGAAGAAGAAGAAGAAGAAGAAGAAGAAGAAGAAGAAGAAGAAGAAGAAGAAGAAGAAGAAGAAGAAGAAGAAGAAGAAGAAGAAGAGAAGAGGAGGAGGAGGAGGAGGAGGAGGAGGAGAAAAGAAGAAGAAGAAGAAGAAGAAGAAGAAGAAGAAGAAGAAGAAGAAGAAGAAGAAGAAGAAGAAGAAGAAGAAGAAGAGGAAGAAGAAGAAGAAGAAGAAGAAGAAGAAGAAGAAGAAGAAGAAGAAGAAGAAGAAGAAGAAGAAGAAGAAGAAGAAGAAGAAGAAGAAGAAGAAGAAGAAGAAGAAGAAGAAGAAGAAGAAGAAGAAGAAGAAGAAGAAGAAGAAGAGGAGGAGGAGGAGGAGAAAGAAGAAGAAGAAGAAGAAGAAGAAGAAGAAGAAGAAGAAGAAGAAGACGGGGGATGAGAAGTAGAAGAATGAGAAGAAGTAGAAGTAGTAGAAGAATGAGAAGACCCCCTGACCCCCTGACCCCCCAACCCCGACACCACACCCCGACACCCGACCCCGACTCCACCCCGACACCCGACCCCCTAACCCCCTGACCCCGACACGACACCCCGACCCCCCGACCCCCTAACCCCCTGACCCCGACACGACCCCCTGACCCCGAAACAGCACCCCGACCCCGACACGGCACCCCGACACCGACACGGCACCCCGACACCGACACGACACCCCGACCCCCGACACGACACCCCCGACACCCCGACACCCCGACCCCGAGACCCCGACCCCGACCCCGACCCCGACACCCCGACCCTGAGCCTGACCCGACACCCCGACCCCGACACCGACACGGCACCCCGACCCCGACCCGGCACCCCGACCCGACACCCCGACCCCGACCCCGACACGGCACCCCGAGACCGACACAACACCCCGACCCCCGACACCTCCCGAAAAGGTGTTCTTTGGCCTTCCAGAAGCCGACGGGGTCATATATTTGTGAATTATTAGTTAGGTCATATATCTTTCGATTTTGTTATGGAAAACATCATATATAATTGTGTTGATCGGGTAGTTTTAAATGTGCAGTTGTTTCATCGCTGCGAGGTTTGGTGTTCGACGACCTCGCCGTGCGTTTGACGAGCTCTGCCCCTTCGTTCGTGGGTGAGCACAAATGACATGTCCTCCTCCCCCATTAATTATTTGATCTATTCCGATGAAACTTGATAGCTAGATATATATGTGTCTTGAATCATCAGTATGCGTAACCAATATGTGTCTCCCGTTCGAAAGCGTCATAGTTATAAATATACATGCATTTGCATATTTATAACCTTGATTCTTTCGAATTGTCCAACGCTATCCATGGACAGCCCGAGTATGTTTAGATTGGGTTCGTTTTCCCATATGCTTTGCTCCGGATCCGACGCATAAATTTCGTCAGTGCCTCCCCTGTTGTTCTCTGGGTACACATCCTCTCTGTTTATTGCAGAGACGTGTATCAGGAGAACAGCGGGGAGGTGCTGCCGAAATTTTGCGTAGGATCCGGGGCATAGCATGGGAAAATGAACCCAATCTAAACATACTCGGGTGGGATTAGGACCTATCATTACCTATTAGAGTGTAGGTTGCATGGACGTAATAAAATTGACAAAGTAGATCAACTGATGAATACATACATGGTGAATTATATATATATATATATATATTTGTTGTGTGTCTAGTAGCTCTGAAAGTCAAGATGAGTGATCGTGCGTGGATGTACACCGGTCACACTGGTCAGAACAAATGGAGCACTGAATGGTTCACAAAAACCAAGGGGTTTGTGCGAGCCGCATTTGCAAATGGCCAGAGGAAAACCTGGTGCCCCTGTTTACGGTGCGGCAATTGGGAAAAGAGGACAGAGGCTGAAATGGGAAAACACCTGCAGAAGAGTGGTTTTACGCCCGATTATACGGTGTGGACATTTCATGGTGAGTCTGCCCAACGTGACCGAGCTGAGGTGGATCGTCGTCGCACCGACGAGCATGGTACCGGGATGGAAAACATGGTGCAAGACTTTGATCATGCTCGGGATTCGGACGAGGAGATGGAGGAATCTGCAAAGGCCTTCAATGAAATGTTGGAGTCTTCAAAACATCTGCTCCATGAGCACACTGAGCTTTGTCAGTTGGATGCCATCTCACAAGTAATGGCTCTGAAGGCTCAGTTCAACTTGGGCAGAGAATGCTACGATGCAATGATGACAGTATTTGGACACTTTCTACCCAACGGCCATGTAATGCCTGCAAACCTGTACCAGTTGGACAAAATCCTCCGTGCACTGAAGATGCCCTATGATAAGATACATGCCTGTGAGAAAGGATGTGTCTTGTTTAGGCTTGACTATGCGGACTTGAACTATTGTCCCATTTGCAAGTCTTCCAGGTATGTTGTGGTAGACAACAGTATGGGTGAGAAGACACAGACCAAAATCCCCGTTAGTGTTCTTCGGTATATGCCAATCGTACCAAGACTTCAACGTCTTTTCATGGTCGAAGAGACGGCCAGACAGATGACATGGCACAAAACGGGTAAAAGAACCGAACTAGATGCAGATGGGAATCTGATGATTGTACACACATCGGATGGTGTTGCGTGGAAAAAGTTTGATGAATTACATGGTGACAAAGCGGCAGATCCGAGGCATCCTCGAGTCGGCATCAGCACGGATGGGTTCAGTGTGTTTGGTATGACGGCAGCCCAATACAGTTGTTGGCCCGTATTTGTCTTTCCACTCAATCTCCCCCCGGACAGATTATGCAAAGAAAGAACATTTTCCTGACGTTGATAATTCCAGGGCCCAACTATCCGGGGAAAAATATGAATGTGTACATGCAACCGCTTAAGGACGAATTGCAAGAAGCCTGGGATAATGGGTTCAAGACATACGATGCCTATAGCAAACGGAACTTCATAATGCGTGTCTGGTACATGTACTCGACGCATGACTTGCCGGCGTATGCGCTATTCGTTGGCTGGTGTGTGCATGGAAGGTTCCCGTGCCCCACATGCAAGGGAGCTCTTGAGTTTCGTTGGCTTCAGGCCGGTCGCAAGTTTTCTTGCTTCGACATGCATAGACAGTTCCTGAATCCTCGCCATAAGTTCAGGAAAGACAAGAACAACTTCGTCAGAGGTAGAGTTGTCAAAAACTCTGCACCACATGCATTGACAGGCCAACAGACCCTGGATCAGTTAAACGCTCTCGAGCCAGATCCAGAGCGTCCAGGGTACTTCAAGGGGTATAATTCTAAGCACGCCTGGACTCACAAAACATGCTTATGGGATCTGCCTTACTTCAAAGACCTCCTTTGCCCACACAACATCGACGTGATGCACACTGAGAAGAATATCGCCGAGGCACTTTTTGGTACATTGTTCGGCATAGATGGGAAGTCAAAGGATAATACTAAGGCTAGAGTCGATCTGGAGGCGCTATGTGATAGGCCGTTACAAAACATGAAAGAACCGAAAGGAAAGCAGAACTGGACGAAGCCAAAGGCATGGTTCAATCTTGGAAGGCCAGCTATGAGGGAAATTATCTTGTGGGTGAAAATGCAGTTGATGTTCCCCGATGGGTATGCAGCGAATCTACAGAGGGGAGCCAGTCTTGATAAATGCTGACGACCCTAAAAAGGGTGGATCCAACCTCAGCCTATTCAAAGGGAATCTCGCACCAGCCAGTGTTTCAAATCCAGTATCTTTGGATAACGAACAATGGCGGACCATTTCGTTGTATATCTTCAACAACCTGATAGAAGTGCGGCCGTACATCGAGTAAGTTCTCGGTACATAGTTTCGCAACTTCTATTTCCTTTGAACTGCTCTTATTCCTAGATATTTCATACAGTCGATACGTCGCCTTATTCTCATATGGAGCGGTGATCCAAAAGGATTCTGTCGAAGAGTATGAGCTTCTCGCAAAGCAAGGAGGCGGCTATCCCGGTTTCATCTCTTGGTTCAAACAAACGGTAATTTCTATTAGACTTCTAGGCTAATTTGTAGGCGGCTATCCCGGTTTCATTCGCTAATTTGTGCGTAATGCAACAATCCTTTCATATTAAACTTGTAGGCTAATTCAGAGTCTATGGACGCCGAATTGAGACAAGTCGCTAATGGTTTTGACTATAAGGTCCGTTCATTTGACAAATACGACATCAACGGGTATCGCTTTCGTACCTATGGCAAAGAGCTATCTATGGCCGACCGAAAGTCTACAAATTGTTGTGTATCTGCTATCGGCGAAGGAGGTACCGAGTATTATGGGAGAGTTGAAGCAATTTATGAACTTCTATTCTATGGTGAAAACCCACCGAATGTCGTAGTCTTCAAATGTTATTGGTTTCAGCCGAAGGAGACTAGAAGGACTCATGAACATATAGGGCTAGTTGAAATCAACCAAAGCACCCATTTAGATGTTCCTGATGTCTATATTACGGCTCAACAGGCGACCCAAGTATTCTATCTACCGTGGGCCTGCCAAACTAATCCAAATCTGAAAGGTTGGGATGTCGTTTATGAAGTGCCGCCACGTGCTAGACTATCTCCCCCAAAGGAAGAGGATTATGAACCTCACATTAACCCAGACACATATGAAGGAGAATTCTTCCAAGAGACACGTCTTTCCAAAAAGCGTTTCAAGAACCGCTATACTTCACCCCAAAACATTGAAGTAGACAGCGACAGTGAATCCGACATCACCCCAGAGGAGGAACAAGAAGAGCCGGAACAAGAAGAGGTTACTGCTGCGGATGACCTGTCATTGCTTGACCGATTACGTCAAGGTGGCCTTGCACATGTTGATGCCACTGAACCCTATGAGCCCGTCATTGATTATAGTGATGATGATGATTATGCATTTATTGATGATACTGATCGAGATTATTAGTAGTGTCAGGTATTAAATTTTTTAATGTTGTACTTGATGATGATACACTTAAGTGATACACATATTATTATTCATGTCGGTCTTTTTTTTATGTTGTACTAATTTCGTTTACTGTTTGTCATGGCAGGTGTTGAAAGATGGTGGGCGCTGGTCGGGAGCGCGCCAAGGCCCCTTCTTCGTCGGCGCGTGGTCTGAGGTCTTCGATTCCAGACGTACCTCTCCGCCGAGCGTTGCTGGACAGTATGTCCACACCGCCGGGCCCTTCTTCGTCGACCGCGGTGCCCAGCAGGGGACGAGGTAGGAAGAGAGGAGGTGGGGCACGTGGTCGCGGGAGAGGAGGTAGGGTGACTGCTACGGGCCCTTCCTCGCCGCCACCCCCAGCTGTTTCACCCGAGCACGTGACTGCTAGGGTGGACTCGTCCGAGGAGGAGGCTACACGGACTCCGGTCCACGAGCCTCCGGTCCACGGGTCTTGGGCCCACGAGCCTCGGGTCGACTGGCCTTCGGCCCACGAGAGTTCGGCCCACGAGACCCCGGAGGAGCACACGTCCGGATGGGGTACCTGGCCGGATCAGCCCGAGGAGCCGAGTGGCCATGCTGATGATGGCGGGGAGCCGACTGATCTTGAGGAGGAGGGTGGCACCGTCTACCAGCGTGGTGCTACACGGCTCCCGTCCGTGCCGGCGACCCGCGAGCAGAGGTGGTTGATCTTCCCTGATGGGGAGAGGTACGTAAGTGCATTTAATATTTTTGTACCTTCTGCATTCACGTTTCTTCAAATAACTAATGCGTTGGCCTTGTCATGCTGCAGGGGTTGGGACCACCATCATAGTGTCCGCCGGCCCAACTCCGTCCTTGGAGTTCTTTGCCGGCAAAACTTCCCGGGGTTTGTCACGTTGCCTGGTGAGGGTCGGCTTCCAGAGCTTGGGTTGAGCTGGGAGCACTACGTGGCTGCCCCGGCCCCGCCGGATGTCATTATCGACGGTGTCGTGTGCGACACGAGGGCAGACATGGTGATCAGGACGTTCTGGGTAATTTCTCCTTTACACATTTCAAAATCTTCAACTAGCTAGTTATTAATTGTACTAATCAATATTGTCTCATTTGATTGCAGACATTCTACAGGTGTGAGGAGGGATACGAGGAGGACAGCGCAAATGTTATCCAGAACGTCTGCAAGCGCCTACTCCAGAACTTACGGCACGAGGCTCGGGTGCAGGCTGTTCGAGACTACTACGCCTTGCGTGGTATCAAGAAGACCAAGCCGGCGTGCCGCGATAAGTTCCTGAGTAAGGAGCAGTACATGAAGGTAATTCTTAAGGCCTTCTACTTAAGTTCCTTCATTTAGTAATTCTTAGCCGTAGCGCTCAAGTTTCTATTTGCTAACTTAGGCGCCTCCGAGATGGTGTGCGGATCGGATGGATTGTTGGGAGGTGTTGGTCGATGAGTGGTGCTCACAAGAATGGCTAGCCCTCCACAACCAGGCCAAGGACAAACGTGCCCAAATGGAAGGTGTGCCACACCATCAAGGCAGCTCCAACTTATATCAGTTCGGGCGCAACTGGGTATGTGGTTTGCTTCATGATTCATGCAATTCATTCATCATGCTAGCTTGAGCCCTTTAATTACTAATTTTCATTGTTTCTCTCTTTCAGGCACGCCACAATAAGGCGGATAAGGTGCCAGAGGTGTACGACCTGTATGCCATGGCCCACACTGGCTCTTTCAAGAAAGTCAAGGCTTTCTCTCAGTCTGACCTCGATGATGCAAACAACTTCACCAACATCTCCTCCCACAACAAGCTCGTGAGATATAGAGATGAGGGGAAGGCGAGGAAAGGGGAGGACTTTAACCCGAGCCAGGGTCCCATTGATCCAGAGCTGGTGATGATATCTGGTGGCGGGAGGTCCCATGGCTCCATAGCCATTGGAGATGGACTTATCCGTTGTCCTAGCACTCTCCCGGAGATCAAGGCGCGCCAGTCGAGCTCCGCTCCTGAGATAAGGCCTCGTGAACGGCCAGTGCAACTCGCCATCAAGGTTAGTGATACGTACTCAGTTATCTTTCTCCATTACATTGTGTGCGCTTCCATCAATGATTACAAATGGTCATGTGAGTGGTGTTGCAGGCTGCTATACAGACTGAGAGAGATAGAACGGAGAAACTTCTGGCGGAGGCGGCGGAGAGGCAGCGGGAGATGGAGGAGAGGACGAGAAAGATGATGGAGGAGGAGAGGGCACGGAATGACATGCAGGCAAGGGCCATGTACGAGCTCCTTGTGGTAAGTTTCTTCTGCAGATTACTTGCTAGTCTTAACATTTGAGTCTCATTACTAACTAGTATGACTCTGTTCTGAAAACCAAATGTGCAGTCTGTGTGCGAGAAGTCCGGTCAGCCCGCTCCGCCGATGCCAGTGATTGCTCCTGGGAGCACGGTGAGTTTAGTTTGAATGGACATTACTTGGTAGTCTTAACATTTGAGTGTCGTAATGCTAACGAGACATTGGAAATGATCTTTGGTGCAGCTTAACTCCAGAAACGCATCGCACGATCCTTCTCCAGGTAGCGGCACTAGCCACCCCGCTCCTACACCTCCCTGATCACGGTAAGTTTCTCTAGTGTTTTGCTTAACAAATGCATAAAGACCTAGACTTAGCTTTATTTCCTCCAATATGCTTACCATAATGACCTAGAGTTAGCTTATTTTCCTCCAAAATGACCCATTTTACCTAGGTTAGCTTATAAATGATGCAGTTCATCCAAGTTAGCTCAAAAATGACCCATTTTACCTAGATTAGCTCCTAAATGATCCATTTTACCTATGTTAGCTTTAAAATGGCCCATTTCACCTAGGTTAACTCCAAAATGACCCATCTTACCTAGGTTATCTCATAAACGATCCATTTCAACTAATTTAGCTCATAAACGATCCATTTGACCTAAGTGAGCTAAAAAACGATCCATTTCACCTAAATTAGCTCTTAAATGATCCATTTCACCTAAGTTAGCTCAAAAAGATCCATTTCAACTAAATTAGCTCATAAATGATCCATTTCACCTAAGTTAGCTCAAAAACGATCCATTTCAACTAAATTAGCTCAAAAATGATCCATTTCAACAAAGTTAGCTAAAAACGATCCATTTCAACTAAGTTAGCTAAAAAACGATCCATTTGACCTAAGTGAGCTAAAAAACGATCCATTTCACCTTAGTTACCTCAAAAACGATCCATTTCACCTAAGTGAGCTAAAAACGATCCATTTCTAACTTTCTTATTTTGCCATTTTGCAGATTTCATTATGTGCTGGATGGAGTGCTTGTTCTACTCTTCTTGTTCTTGTCTTCTCATTCTTGTCTTCTCATTCTAGTCACCTTAGCTATGGAGTGCTTGTTTATGTATGGATGGAACTTGTTTATGTATGAAATGATGGATGGAACTTGTTTATGTACGAAATGATGGATGGAACTTGTTTATGTATGAAATGATGGATGGAACTTGTTTATGTATGAATGCCTATGAAATATATCTATATGTCATATATATTTTCTGTGCAAATTGTGGGATTTAATAAAAAACAGAAAAAAAACAATATGCAGGCTCTTTGCCGTCTGCCACCGACGGCAAAGAGCTCTTTGCCGTCAGCCGCAGACGGCAAAGAAGCCACGTGGCAGCCAACTGTGCTTCCTGGGAGCTGACCCATTTGGTCAGTTTGCCTACAGTGGCAGACGGCAAAGACTTTGCCGTCAGTGGCAGATGGCAAAGAACCTGCACTTTGCCATCAGTGGCAGACGGCAAAGAACCTGCCATCTAGTGACGTGTAGATGACATCATACGGTGGACGGCAAAGACCAGAGAAATTTTGCCGTCTGCGGCGGACGGCAAAGGTCTGCCGTTAGCCACTTAACGGACTGACAGCGCAATTATTGCCGTCCGCCCTCTTTGCCGTCCGCCGCAGACGGCAAAGAGCCTTTGCCGTCCGCCGCCAGGAAGCAGACGGCAAAGCAGCTGTTTACCGTAGCCTTCTTTGCCGGAGCCTTTTGCCGTCCGCCTTTCGAGCCTTTGCCGTCCGCCGTGGCAGATGGCAAAGTAGCTGTTTCCTGTAGTTGACCGTGAGAGCTTATGATGGGCTAAGTTGGGACACCCCTGCAGGGTATTATCTTTCGAAAGCCGTGCCCGCGGTTATGAGGCGGATGGGAATTTGTTAATGTTCGGTTGTAGAGAACTTGTCACTTGACCCAATTAAAATACATCAACTGTGTGTGTAGCCATGATGGTCTCTTCTCGGAGGAGTCCGGGAAGTGAACACGGTTTGAGTTATGAATGACGTAAGTAGGAGTTCAGGATCACTTCTTGGTCTCTGCTAGATGACGACCGTTCCGTTGTTTCTCTTCTCGCTCTCTTTTGCGTATGTTAGCCACCATATATGCTTATTGCCTGCTGCAGCTCCACCTCATTACACCATCCTTTCCTATAAGCTTAAATAGTCTTGATCTCGCGGGTGTGAGATTGCTGAGTCCTCGTGACTCACAGATTCTACCAAAACAGTTGCAGGTGCCGACGATGGCAGTGCAGATGATGGGATCGATCTCAAGTGGGAGTTCGATGAGGAACGTGGTCGTTACTATGTGTCTTTTCCTGATGATCAGTAGTGGAGCCCAGTTGGGGCGATCGGGGATCTAGCATTTGGGGTTATCTTATTTTCATTTGGATTTTGACCGTAGCCGGTCTATGTGTGTATTTTGGATGATGTATGATTATATTTATGTATTGTGTGAAGTGGCGATTGTAAGCCAACTCTTTATCCCATTCTTGTTCATTACATGGGATTGTGTGAAGATGACCCTTCTTGCGACAAAACCACAATGCGGTTATGCCTCTAAGTCGTGCCTCGACACGTGGGAGATATAGCCGCATCGTGGGCGTTACAAGTTGGTAATCAGAGCCATCCCCGACTTAGGAGCCCCCTGCTTGATCGAATCGCTGGCGTTGTTGAGTCTAGAACAAAATTTTTGAGTCTTAGGATTATATATATCGGAGAGTAGGATTCTTTTTACTCCTCAGTCCCTTCGTCGCTCTGGTGAGGTCTCCTGACGTAGAAGTTTTGACTCTTCTCTCCTCAAATTTCACTAAAAAAAATTTAGGATCACGCGGGTATCTTGGAATCGTTCCGATGGTTTTGTGACGAGAACATTGTTCTTGGTGCCTCCTGACATTTAGGGGTTGTGGCAGTGTCCCGGGGAGTTGAGCTCCGAGGTGTTGTCGTCACAATTTTATCGTTGCAGTTCTGGAATACCTGAGTTTCGCCGACATCGAAATCTCTTTTATGCAGTTGTTGGTGAGATCACCTCGACGCCACCCAGTACTGGGGCGGGAGTTCGGGAGTATTGCCATAACTCGTATAACGGATGTTTTTCGAAGGTTGAGGTAAACGATTTCCGAAGGTTTCTTGGTTATGTGTTGACGGATGGATACAGCTGGATCTAGGGATTGTTAGTTTGGGTGATATATTTTGTGTCCCCTGTATCCCCAACACCAGATTGCATAACCAGAAAGTTTCGGGAGTTTATAAGTGGGAATTCAAGTAGCTCTTAGGATATCTTTCCGACAGACGCATGATATGAGATTGGGGTTCGACGTCTAGTGGTCCGCCTGTACACGGTTGGTTTTACAGTGGTCTCGTAGTGTCTTAAAGAGTCCTTGGCTATGCCGACTCGGGGACGCTTCGTATGTCATGTGCACAGCCTTGTACATGATGGTGCTGTACGATTGAGCCCGTGTGGGCCCCACCACGAAAACTTCGGACGAAATATCTATCATATGTTTGTTCCGGCTTATTCTGCAAGCCAATACTTTGTTTTGTTTTCAATTGTGGTATTCGAGTTGCTTCGAAATCAAATGTTGATTCCATATCTTCTTCTAAGTGGCTTCTCAATTTATGGAAGTGTGATGATTTACTATGGAATTCATTCGTTCATCCTTCGTTCGAATGTTTATTGTGAAGACTATATGTTGCAATTTCTATCCGTTGATTCTACTTGTCTATTTGTCTATCAAGATGCTAACGGATGTCACCCTCTTCAGGATGGCTCCGACAGCTCGTCAGAATCCGGATCGCAATGAAGGGAGTCAGCGAACCCTCCGCCACCACCTCCGCCTCCGGAGGCATGGCAAGCTATCATGGCAGCCACCAACGCCAATGCTCAGATGATTCTGCAACTCTTGCAAGAACGCACCCAAGGGCAAGGCAATCAAGGAAATCAAGGCCAAGGCAACAATCAGCCTCACTTCGCTACCCTCAACCAGTTTCTCGCAAATCAGCCCAAGTCTTTCAGCTACTGTGCCGAGGCCACGGATGCCGATGATTGGCTCGTGGACATCAACAAGCATTTTGAATGTAGCAATGTCAGGCCTGAGGACTATGTCAAGTTCGCTTCTTTTCAGCTCAAGGACCAAGCTGCTGATTGGTTTCAACAATACAAAGATTCCAGAGGAGGTCGTGTGATCACTTGGACTGACTTCTGTCGGGACTTCAAAGCGCACCACATTCCACAAAGTGTTGTTGAGAGCAAGCGTGAGGAGTTCCGCAATCTCAAGCAAGGCAACATGTCTGTGTATCAATTCAACATCCAGTTTCAGAAACTTGCTCGCTTCGCTAAACAAGACGTTCCTGATGAAAAGAGCATGATCTATCACTTCAGAGGTGGCCTTAGAGAGGATCTGCAGTTAGCTCTCGTTCTTGTTGAGCCTACTCAGTTTGATCAATTCTATAACATGGCACTGAAGCAAGAGGCTGCTCAGCTCAAGTGTGAGGCTTCTAAGAAGAGAGTCAGAGACGCAGTTCAGTCTTCTTCTTCCTCACTTGTGGCAGCTAAGCAACAGAAGTTCTGGTTGCCTCCTCCTCCTCCGTTTCGTCAGCCTTACCAGCAGAAGAACAAAGGTGGCCATGGTTCTTCCAACTCTTCCAACTCTGGCTATCAGAACAAGTCTCAGAATCAAGCTCCAAAGTCCAATGCTCTTTATCATCGTCCACTCTCCGAGGTGACTTGCAACAAGTGTCAGCAGAAAGGTCACTATGCTAACAAGTGCTTCAACCAAAGGCGTCTTCCACCTCCTCCTCCTGTCAGATCTTCCAGCAATGCAGTGGTCAAGCATAATCCAAAGTCTGCTAAGGTGAACATGATGAATGCAGCTCAAGCGGAGGAATCTACTGATGTGATAATGGGTAATCTCTCAGTTAATGATATTCCTGCAAATGTTCTTTTTGATACTGGTGCATCGCATTCTTTCATTTCTAGACCTTTTGTGGCTATGCATGATCTAGTTACTGAAGTATTGCCGAGTCCTCTGTCTATTGTTTCTCCGGCTTGACAACTGACTTCTCGAGCATTCGTTCGGGATTCCGTAATCAAGATGGGCGACTATAAATTTCTGGCCAAACCAATTGTTCTTGGTGACTCGGATATTGATCTTATTCTCGGGATGGACTGGCTTTCTAAGCACAAGGCTCAACTAGATTGTGCTGCCAGGGAAATTCAATTGACACACTTTTCTGAGGATGTTATCATTTATGCCGCTCGTGATGAAACCATTCGGTTGTTTTCTCTCAATGAGAAGGGCGAATTGAATGCCATCTCTCAAATTCCAGTCGTTTGTGAGTACCAAGATGTCTTTCCTGAAGAGCTTCCGGGTATGCCTCCTCACCGGCCAGTTGAGTTCGTTATCGATCTTGAGCCAGGCACTGAACCCGTTTGCAAGCGTCCATACAAGCTTGGACCCAACGAGCTGAAGGAATTGAAGAAACAGCTCGATGAACAAGAGCGTCTGGGTTTGATCAGACCGAGTTCATCTCCATGGGGTTGTGGTGTTCTTTTTGTCAAGAAGAAGGATGGCACGGACCGACTTTGTGTCGACTACCGTCCATTGAACAAGAAGACAATCAAGAACAAGTATCCACTTCCCAACATCAATGAGCTATTCGAGCAACTCAAAGGTGCTAAAGTATTCTCCAAGCTTGACCTTCGTATGGGTTATCATCAGATTCGCATTCGTGAAGAAGATATTCCCAAGACAGCATTCAGAACAAGCTTTGGTTCTTATGAATATACTGTCGTGTCTTTCGGCCTTGTCAATGCTCCTCCAACATTCTCTCGGATGATGAATTTCATCTTCAACCCCTATACCAATGAATTCGTCCTGGTGTATCTCGATGATATCTTGGTCTTCTCCAAGAATAAGAAGGATCATGCCAAACATTTGCGATTGGTGCTCGACAAGCTCAGAGAGTATCAATTCTATGCGAAGTTCTCAAAATGTGAGTTTTGGCTCGATGAAGTTCTTTACCTTGGTCACATCATCTCTGCCAAGGGCATCGCTGTTAACCCCGAGAAGGTGTCCGCAATTGTGAATTGGGAACCTCCTCAGAATGTCAAGCAGCTCCGCAGTTTTCTTGGTCTTGCAAGCTATTGCCGAAGATTCGTTGAGAATTTCTCTAAGATTGCAAAGCCTCTTTCCAACCTCCTCCAGAAGCATGTGAAGTATGTCTGGTCTCCTGAGTGTGACGTTGCTTTCAACACTCTCAAAGAGAAACTAGTCACAGCTCCTGTCTTAACTCCTCCTGATGAATCCAAGCCATTTGAAGTTTTCTGTGATGCTTCTCTCCAAGGTCTCGGTGCTGTGTTAATGCAAGAGAAGAAAGTTGTGGCCTATACCTCTCGTCAGTTGAAGCCCAACGAAAAGAACTACCCCACTCACGATCTTGAGTTGGCGGCAGTTGTCCATGCATTAATAACGTGGAGACATCTCTTGTTGGGAAGACAAGTGGACATATTCACCGATCACAAGAGTCTCAAGTACATCTTCACTCAGCCCAACCTCAACCTCAGGCAGACTCGATGGGTCGAAATGATTCAAGAGTACAATCCGAGTATTGAATATACTCCAGGCAAGGCCAATGTCATTGCAGATGCTTTAAGCAGGAAGGCTTATTGCAACAGCTTAATTCTCAAGCCATTCCAACCGGATCTTTGTGAAGCTTTCCGCAAGCTGAATCTCCAAGTTGTTCCTCAAGGCTTTCTTGCCAACCTCATAGTCTCTCCTACTTTGGAAGATCAAATTCGTGAGGCACAACTCCTGGATGCCATGGTGAAGAAGGTGAAACGTGGTATCGACAAGGGTCTTTCCAAATACAAGTGCTATCGCATTGATGACAGAGACACTTTATTCTTCGAGGACCGGATTGTGGTTCCTAAAGGTGATCTAAGGAAAGTCATTATGAACGAGGCGCGCAATTCTCTTCTTTCCATTCATCCTGGAAGTACGAAGATGTACCATGACCTCAAGCAGTCGTATTGGTGGACTCGAATGAAGCGAGAAATTGCTCAATTCGTGAATGAATGTGATGTCTGTCGAAGAGTGAAAGCAGAACACCAACGACCAGCTGGTCTCCTCCAACCTCTTGCTATCCCAGAATGGAAGTTTGATCATATCGAAATGGACTTCGTGACTGGTTTTCCAAAGTCCAAGCGCGGAAATGATGCTATCTTCGTTGTCATCGACAAGCTTTCTAAAGTGGCTCATTTCCTTCCAATCAAAGAATCCATCACAGCAGCTCAGTTGGCAGAGCTATACACCTCCAGAATTGTCTCCTTGCACGGCATTCCACAATTGATTTCTTCAGATCGTGGAAGCATCTTCACCTCTAAGTTCTGGGACTCCTTCCAGAAGGCCATGGGCACAACATTCGCTTCAGCACAGCTTTCCATCCTCAAACTAGTGGCCAAGTCGAGCGAGTCAATCAAATTCTTGAAGATATGCTCAGGGCTTGTGTCATTTCCTTTGGCATGAAATGGGAAGATTGTCTTCCATATGCTGAATTCTCCTACAACAACAGCTTCCAAGCAAGTTCGGGCAAGGCCCCATTCGAGATTCTCTATGGCAGAAAGTGCCGTACTCCTCTCAATTGGTCAGAGACTGGTGAACGCCAACTTCTTGGCAATGACTTAATCACTGAAGCTGAAGAAATGTGTAAAGTCATCCGTGAAAATCTCAAAGCCGCGCAATCGCGCCAGAAGAGTTACTATGATAGTAAGCACCGTGATTTGGCTTTCGAGATCGGAGACCATGTCTACCTCCGCGTCTCTCCAATGAAAGGCACTCGTCGCTTCGGTATCAAAGGGAAGCTTGCCCCTAGATACGTGGGTCCTTTCAAGATCATTGGCAAAAGAGGCGACCTCGCCTATCAACTTGAGCTTCCTTCCAACTTCGCGAACGTGCACGATGTGTTCCACGTGTCACAGCTCCGCAAGTGCTTCAAGACGCCTGAGCGCACTATCAACTTCGAAGAGATTGACCTCCAAGAAGATTTGTCTTATCACGAGCACCCCGTTGCTATTCTTGAAGAAACTGAGCGCAAGACTCGCAACAAGTCAATCAAATTCCTGGAAGTGAAGTGGTCGCACCATTCCGACCGGGAAGCCACCTGGGAAAGCGAGGACCATCTCCGTTCCGAATATCCGGAGTTCTTTCAGTCCTAGATCTCGGGACGAGATCCTCTCGTAGTGGTGGAGTGTTGTAACACCCCGGATGTAACTTTCCATATTTGTAACTCCAACTCTTGCCATTTTCGGCTATGTGTTATGATATTCCCTCCGTGGTCGGGTTTTGTCTTTGTTTTGCATTTTTTTCATGTCATGCATCTCATATCATGTCATCATGTGCATTGCATTTGCATACGTGTTCGTCTCATGCATCTGAGCATTTTCCCCGTTGTCCGTTTTGCAATCCGGTGCTCCCACCTCCTCCGGCGCACCCCTCTTGTTTTCTTTCATGAGCAGGTGCCAAACATTCTCGGAATGGACCGAGGCTTTTCAAGTGGCCCTAGTATACCACCGGTCAAGTTTCGTTCTATTTGGAGGTCGTTTGGTACTCCAACGGTTAACCGGGCATCCGCAAAGTCCTTTTGTGTGTTGCAGAAAAAACCCCTCAAAACCAGCCCAAAACCCACCAAACTCTCTTCCATGCTGTAGGTCGTTCGATCACGATCGTGTGGGCGAAAACCGCACCTCATTTGGACTCTCCTAGCTCCGTCTAGCTATATATATGCATCCCCTCCCGAAAACATTTGCAGTCCAACCCTAGCCCCGCTCCCTCTCCGCGGGCGGACGTGTCCGTACCGCCGCCGGACGAAATCGCGCCGCCGCCCAGACGAATCAGCCGCCGCCATGTCACCTCCGCGCCTCCCACCTCGCGCCCCGCCGCCGCGGCCCGCCAGGCCCACCGCGGGCCCGCGCGAGCCCGCAGCCGCCGCCGCCTGCCTCCCGCGCCGCGCCTGCCCCGCCGCCTCGCCGTCGTCGCCCGCCGGCGCCACGCTGCTGCCGCCGTCCACCGCCGTGCCCCGCTCCCTCCGGCGCTGCGCCCTCCTTCCCCGACGCCGTCACCCTCTCCTCCATCTCCTCCCGTCGCCATGCCGGCCACCGCGAGCAGCAGCTCCAGCTCCGGCCACGGCGAGCCCGAGCTTCCTCGAGATCCCGATCCAGTCAAACGAAGGTTGACTTTCCCGAGACCCCGAAATTTTGCCAAGTCCCGTGATTTTTACAATAAGTGCATCTGTTCATCATGGCATAACTCTCATCTGTTTTCTGCCTGATGCTATTTTCTGCCATGTCCAGTAATTTCACCAAGTCTGTGAACCTGTTATCTTTTGCACTTTTGCCATGCTTGTTTGAGCCTGTTATGTTGTGATCTAGCCGTAGCTCAGTGTTCATCTTTTGTCAAGCATCTCCTATACATTACTGTCGTATGCTTTGTTTCTATGTTGGAGTTCTGTAGCGTTGTTACTTGTCGCGTTCTAAGTGCTATCATGCTGTTAATCGCGGATTCGTGTCATTCTTGTTTTGTCTGCCATTTGCAAACCGTGCATCCGTTTCCGGTGATCTTTATATCGATTTTGAACGAAATCATTCCATCTTTCCAGTGGCATGCTTGGTTTGCCAAGTTACTGCCTTGTTCATCATTTTCCTTCCGGAGCACGCATATGCATCGCATATCATATCTCGCATATCATACATGTTTTGCATCATGTTGCTTGTGCATTTCTCGTGATTGATTGTGGTTCCATTGCTTGTGTTCTTGTCATGGGTAGAGCCGGGAGACGAGTTCGTGAACGAGGAACCTGTTGAGTACGCTTACGAGGATCAAGCTTTCGACAACTCTGAGAACCTTACAGGCAAGATGACCACCCCTCGAAATCACTTCTATCTTTGCTTTGCTAGCTGTTCGTTCTATTGCCATGCTGCGCTACCTACCACTTGCTATATCATGCCTCCCATTTTTCCATGTCAGCCTCTAACCATCCTTTTCCTAGCAAACCGTTGTTTGGCTAAGTTACCGCTTTTGCTCAGCCTTTCTTATAGCGTTGCTAGTTGCAGGTGAAGTTGAAGTTTGGTTCCATGTTGGAACATGGATGTTGGGATATCACAATATCTTTTATTATATTAATGCATCTATATATTTGGTAAAGGGTGGAAGGCTCGGCCTTATGCCAGGTGTTTTGTTCCACTCTTGCCGCCCTAGTTTCCGTCATACCGGTATTATGTTCCTTGAGTTTGCGTTCCTTACGCGGTCGGGTGATTTATGGAACCCCCTTGACAGTTCGCCTTGAATAAAACTCCTCCAGCAAGGCCCAACCTTGGTTTTTCCATTTGCCACCTAGGCCTTTTTCCCCCGGGTTTTCTAGAGCCCGAGGGTCATCTTTATTTTAAACCCCGGGCCAGTGTTCCTCTGAGTGCTGGTCCAAACTAGAGCCCTTTGCAGCGCCACCTTGGGGAAACTCGAGGTTTGGTTTTAGTTGTACAGACTGCTCATCCGGTGTGCCCTGAGAACGAGATATGTGCAGCTCCTATCGGGATTTGTCGGCACATTCGGGCGGCTTTGCTGGTCTTGTTTTACCATTGTCGAAATGTCTTGTAAACCGGGATGCCGAGACTGATCGGGTCTTTCCGGGAGAAGATCTATCCTTCGTTGACCGTGAGAGCTTATGATGGGCTAAGTTGGGACACCCCTGCAGGGTATTATCTTTCGAAAGCCGTGCCCGCGGTTATGAGGCAGATGGGAATTTGTTAATGTCCGGTTGTAGAGAACTTGTCACTTGACCCAATTAAAATACATCAACTGTGTGTGTAGCCGTGATGGTCTCTTCTCGGAGGAGTCCGGGAAGTGAACACGGTTTGAGTTATGAATGATGTAAGTAGGAGTTCAGGATCACTTCTTGGTCTCTGCTAGATGACGAACGTTCCGTTGTTTCTCTTCTCGCTCTCTTTTGCGTATGTTAGCCACCATATATGCTTATTGCCTGCTGCAGCTCCACCTCATTACACCATCCTTTCCTATAAGCTTAAATAGTCTTGATCTCGCGGGTGTGAGATTGCTGAGTCCTCGTGACTCACAGATTCTACCAAAACAGTTGCAGGTGCCGACAATGCCAGTGCAGATGATGGGATCGATCTCAAGTGGGAGTTCGATGAGGAACGTGGTCGTTACTATGTGTCTTTTCCTGATGATCAATAGTGGAGCCCAGTTGGGGCGATCAGGGATCTAGCATTTGGGGTTATCTTATTTTCATTTGGATTTTGACCGTAGCCGGTCTATGTGTGTATTTTGGATGATGTATGATCTATATTTATGTATTGTGTGAAGTGGCGATTGTAAGCCAACTCTTTATCCCATTCTTGTTCATTACATGGGATTGTGTGAAGATGACCCTTCTTGCGACAAAACCACAATGCGGTTATGCCTCTAAGTCGTGCCTCGACACGTGGGAGATATAGCCGCATCGTGGGCGTTACAACTCTCCCCTGCATTTGTTTATGCTTTTTGTTAATCTAATGCCGCTGGTAAAATTAAGCAATGCCACTCTCAGAATTAACTACTGAATCTTAGTTCAAAACTGCAACACTTGTTAGGGTTTGGCGGGATTACCATTTTTGTGGCCGCATGTTTCATCCTCCTTTATTGGCCAGTAATTGATTCCTTTTTTGCCTCTGTTAAAATAGGGATATCTATTCAACTTGTTGCTATTGCGACATTTTGCTTCACTTAATTTTTGTGGAACTGCACAAAATGAGACCGGATTTCCATATATGTGTTGAGATCTCTTTTCGATCTTCCTCAGGAGTTGTTTCAAATCTTGGTCTTGAAAGGTCAGTACCTCCTTTCCTCATAATTAACTAATGAATCATAGTTCAAAACTGCAACACTTGTTTCAAATCATGGTCTTGAAAGGTTAGTACCTACTTTCCTCGGCAGGAGTACCATTTCTATTAGGGATCGGCCGTAGTACATGTTTAAGAAATGTATTGTTCAGATAATGTCTCTGTTATTATATATTAGTTAAAGTGTTTTACAAATGGTACTATCCTGCTTTGTAGTTCTTTCTACATGTTTAACCAAGGTATTGTTAAGATAATGTCTCTGTTAAAACGAATCAGTCGCATTGTTTTAGGAATGATACTTTTCTGCTTTATCGTTCTTTATACATGTTGAAACAAGGCATTGTTAAGATAATGTCTGAGTCAATATGAATGAATCACACTGATTGAGAATTGCTACTCTCCTGCTTTGTTTCCCATTAAGGTAAGGTAGATCCGTAGATGTTTTTCTTCTGCGAGTACAAGTCATCAACCATTATTTCTCAGTAATTGTTTCCCTTATAACTATTGTTGCTTACAGGGATATCAAAATTAAAGCTCGGTTTTATTCCGACTTTGATTTTAGTTGAACTGCACAAAAGGAGCCAATGTGTCTAAGGAAAACTGCTGCACTAGTGGGCCTAGTTGGTCTTACCACTTTGCAGAAAGAAGCAGTCACTGTTTGCGCTACATTACACAAGGAATGATCGAGAAGCTTTACAGAGTATTAGTAGACGCTGGTGACATGACTAATCTACAGAGAGCATAGGAAACTCTACAACACGTGGAGTGCACTGGGCAAAAAGTGCCCAAACAAGTACAAGAAGCCAGGACAGGACTCCAAATCTGTCAATGTCATTCTAAGCAACAATGATGGGGCATCTGGGTATGGTAATCTGTTTACCGTACTTTTAGTTTGTTAGTCCACCGATTGGTGGGTTGACACTGGGGCCAATATTCATGTGTGTGCTGTTGTGTCTTTGTTTTCATGCAGCATATAAATATGACATCCATAGGGATGCTCAGCTTGATTTTAGTGGAACTGCACAAAATGTGCAGATGGTTTGTGTCCTCCATAATACTTCATCATGCACAATACATTGAATGGATCTCTAATCATTCGTCGTCACCTTGAGCCACCAGACTATATGTTTGAATGGTGCTGCCAGCGTCGGCCATTAAGAAGGGTAAGAAGAAAGACAAAAGGAGAGATGGCTGCTTTACTTGTGGTTCGGAGGAACACTGGGCAAACAAGTGCCCAAACAAGTACCAAGAAGCCAGGACAGGACTCCAAGTCTGTCAATGTCACTCTAAGCAACAATGATGGGGCATCTGGGTATGGTAATCTGTTTACCGTACTTTCAGTTTGTTAGTCCACCGATTGGTGGGTTGACACTGGGGCCAATATTCATGTGTGTGCTGATGTGTCTTTGTTTTTTGGCAGCATATAAATACGAAATCCACAGGGATGCTCAGCTTGATTTTAGTGGAGCTGCACAAAATGTTCCTATGGTTCGTGTCATCCATAATACTTCATCATGCACAATACATCAAATGGTTCTCTAATCATTCGTCGTCATCTTAAGCCACCGGACTATCAGATGACAAACTGATGACAAACCCTGCCCGTTCCACAATCATAGGCATTACATATTATGAATGGGAAAAGACTCTCAACGTTTAATCATTGACGTTAGCAAGAAGACATTAGTTTAATATATTGGAATTGGAAAACCTTGTCAAGTTTTGCTCATTGATGTTAGCCAGAAGACATGCATTTGATATTTTTGAGTGGGACGCCCTTTGCTGTGAGCAACGTCGATCGTCTTTTCCTATTCCTGTCTTCAGTTCATAAATAAATATTTACTCTGCTGAGATGCATAGTCACATGAAAGTTGACTTATGTAAGGTATTTTAAGAATTTGTTCTGAATGTTTTCTATGTAATGCCAGGCCTTGTGAGTTTGATTGCAAAGTTGATCTTGGAATGCTGTGGCATGCGGCATCACGAGCTATTCACCGTGCCTCCTGACAATAATGCGTCATATTGTTTTGCATGTTGATCTAATGCAGGTGATTTGCATGTTAAGATGATCATCCTCTTCGGTTGTTTCTGTGCTTAAGAAGTTCATTGTCTTATGTTTCATTCATAGCCTATACGACAACTCGGGTAGGTTAGAGGTGAAACCATATGATCTTCCGACAAACACGTCATCTTAGGCCGTGATTGGATCATCGTTTTCCAACCAAAACCGCTTGTAAAACTGACGCTTGTAAATAAAAGCAGATGGTCTCGGGCGAAGCGCTTGGTTGGTCGATTTCGACTAGTAAAATATACACTAGTCTCTCAAATTACACGCGTAACCCGCCGGTTTTACTTACAGACCTCGGGCCCTCGGTTTCATTGCGCATGTATTTTATGCATTGTTTCTGATGACGAGTATGTCGGATTTCGGGTTCCGGCAAAACCCTTGAGGTTCGAACACTGCGGTACGCACGAAGATCTCTCCTCCCCCTAGCTCACGCTCTCACCACAATCTCAAAGCTCAGCATGTCGAACTCACAGAACAAGGGACACATGGTTTATACTGGTTCCGGCAACCGATGTGGTGTAATACCCTACTCAAGTGTGGTGTGGTGGATTGCCTCTTGGGGTGAGGATGAACAAGTACAAGGGAAGAACAGTCTCCTGAGGAGAGGTGTCCTTGAGCTCGGTGAGCTTGTGTGGTTGAGTATGATCTGAATGGCCCAAGATCAGTTGCCTCCTACTGTGGTGGCTAGTCCTATTTATAGAGGCCCTGGTCCTCTTCCAAATGTAGGCGGGAAGGGATCCAACAACGGCCAAATTTGAAGGGAGACAACCAGTACAAGTTATCCTGACTAAAGGTGGTCTTCGCCTACAAAAGGCTCTGGTGGTGACGCCGTCCCGGGCTCCATGGTGACCTCCGTCCTGCCGTCCTGCTGGTCTTGGTCTTGTTGCACCGATATGGCAACCTTTTCTTGATACCTCGGGACTCCTCGCCTGTGCTTGCCTCTTTAGAACCAAAGCGGAAACGAGTACGCTACGTGCTCTAGCGCCCGCCTGGCGCCCGCCTGGCCTTAGTTGTCATGGATTGCTTCACAGGGACCTCGCGAGGTGCCCCACGCCTTGATCTCTCCGCTCCTCGTGAGTCGGCCTAGTGAGGACGCCCTCGAGGAGGTCTTGCATCGTCCGCCTCACGAGGCTTGGCCCCTCGAGAGGGTCTTGAGTGTTTGCTGATGAAGATGGGCCGTACAGGGCCGCTGGTGGAGCCACGCCGTGGGATGCAGGCGGGGAACTCTGGGGACCCCGGTTCCCAGGACGCCGACAGTAGCCCCCGGGCCCAAGGCGCGCTCGGACTTGGCTTCGAGGCAAAGCCAAGGGGCAAGTGCGGAGCACCGCGGGCCCCAACAGCCTGCGGCCTTGGTTGACGCGTGGCGATTGACGGAACATGGGCGGCCCCGCTTCCCACGCAGCCTTGATATCCGCCTAGCTATGCGGCCACTGTGACCTACACAGTTATTCCCCCATTGCTGGCGACGCACTCCTCCAACTCTTCCGCCTTCCCGAAACAATAACCTCTTCTTCCAATCCGACCTGAGCTCGGCCCTCCTTGTCGCCATGGCGCCGCGCTGAACGGAGAAGGGGAAGAAGAAGTCCCAGTCTTCAGCCGGGCCACCTCCGGCCATTGAACCTGTCGTGGGTCGGTCGTTGGTGCTCAACCAGGAGGCCATGGACAAGGTCCGCCCAGCACTCGCCGCCGACTTCAACGAATGGGGGAGGACGGTGGTCTGGCCAGCATCCCGCGCCTCTGTTGACAGGACAGCCACCGATGTCCAATTCTCCATTGATGCCCTATGGGCCGGCCTGGTTCCTCCTTTCTCCACCTTCTTCAACGCCGTGCTCTCCCACTATCAGATCCAAATGTTGCACCTAGATCCCCAATCTATCTCCCTTATTGCCGTTTTCGCCTTCGTCTGCGAGGCCATGGTGGGCATTGCCCCTTCCGTGGCCCTACTACGCCATTTCTTCTCACTTCACCTGGTTGATCCTCGGCAATGCTCGGGATGCCTGAGCTTCCAGGCCGTGTCTGCGACGGCCGGCTTGGGGATTGACTTTGAGCTCCCACCATCGGTGAGCGGGTTTCGGGCATGGTGGGTGTTTGTGGACGTCGGCGTGCTCAAACCCTTGCTCTCGCCCCCTTTGGCGCCCGCCGTCCCCAGCTCCGGCTGAGGCCACGAGAGGCTCGCTGACCCACGCCTTGCCTTCGTCTGGCTCCGGTTGAAGAGGCTGAAAGATCTCGGCGTGACCGCGCCCATGGTTATGAAGGAGTTCCTCCGACGCCGTGTCACTCCACTCTAGCGCCATTCTCGACCGATGTGGGTCTTGTCCGGCAGCAAGGATCGTATGAGGCTCCATCAGTCTGGGCTTCCACCCGAGGCGCGACGAATGGTGCTCGAGGTCCTGACGGGCGACCCTTCGCCAGCCGACATGCCGCATGAGGGTTGTCTTTTGTACTACTGCTCGAACAGGGCGGAGTTCGCGGGGCAGATGCCCCCTTTCGACGAGTGGGGGCTGCGTCTAGTCGACCTTGAAGGGCCTCACGAGAACCCTGTCTACGTGTTTCCCCTCCTTGCCGCCAGTGTCGAGCTCGCCCCGAGTGGCCTTGGGGGGAGCGCTATCGAGGGCTAGAGATGCGACTGTTGCGGTGCCGACCCGCTCGAGGCTCCAGAGGTGCCATCTCCCGGGGCTCATGACCTTCGCCCCGAGGTGACGGTTGAGGGGGCGACACGATCCACTGCTCCTGAGGCCGAAGCCCTGACGGGTCACCCTGAGGCAGAGCCCGACGACTCTCCTCGGCCCAATACTCCCGTGGTCATCCCCTTAGGAGCCTCACCAGCCGTGCCTAGCGTTGGTGGCTGCGTCCAGGGCCTCGGCCGGCTCCGACTGGACTTCGATATGCTCCGCAAGAGGAAGTGGTCTCCAAGCTGCAGCGGTGATGCCTTCCGGCCATTGAAGCAAAGGAAGTATATTGCCAGGGACGAGTGAGTACCTTGCCTTTATAATTTCTTGGGTGCCATCTTCTCTTCTGACTATGGCTTCTCAGGCCCCCTTTCGCCAGGGTGACGAAATCTCCAGAAGAGCAACCTCCTCCTACCTCGGACCCTTTGATGACTCTGAGTGTCTCGCGCCAGCCCGCAGCGCCCGGCGCAAGATCGGCGGGTGAGATGGGCGTGCCGGCTTGGCGCCCTGATCCTGCACTCCTGCTGCCCTTCCTTCGCGGCCCGGTCCAGGGCGCGGGGGGTGTGCCAAGGGCTCCACCCCTGGTCGTGGACAGCGGCTGGATGACCTCAATCGTGGCTTCTTCTTCGAGCAACGGGCCCTCACCCATCCGGGCCCTCGCTGAGGCCCAGACGGCGACTGGGGAAGCGCCGACTTCCAGCCCCCTGCTGGAAGGGAACGAGCCGCTTCAGATCCCCTCGGCATCCCCTACTATGGGGGATGGACCTGGTCGCATGCTCAAGATTGCGCACGAGCGGGGTGTCATCCGCCACGAGCTCTTCCAGGTGGTAATGGGCGTGCTGAGCCGACTCGGCGGAGAACTCGTGGATGTTGACGCTCGCCTTGAAGCCGAGGGTCTCCGGCTGGTGGAGGATTGGCATCAACTGAAGGTGGCTATCAACCTCGGGCACCTCCAGCATGAGAACGCCAATGCGAAGGCCGAGGCATCCCTGGCAACCTCGCGGGTGGCCAGCGCCCGGGCCTTGGAGGAGGCCAGGGAGGCGGACAATCGCCACGCGGCCGCCGAGGAGGGCAGGCGGGAGCTCCAGGCTTTGAACGCCTCCCTGGAGCAGCAGGTGGAGGTGTGTAGAGCTGCCTTCGCGTCGATGAAGGGCGCACCGCCCGACATGGAGGAGATCTCGAGGCGCGAGGAAGCACTATTGCTGGAGGCCACGGGGCGCAGCCTCGAGCTTGAGCGGTTGGAGAGGAGGGAGCACCAAGTCTCCCAAGCAGACGATGCTGTCGCCGCGCGTGAGGCCAGGGCCTAGGAGGAGGTCGACCGCAGGGTGGCCTAGGCTCGCGCGGATCTCGCTTGCAGGTACGACCTGAAGCTGAATCTCGTGGAAGCCGAAGCTGTGGGCAGGACCGCTGCCCTCAGGTCAGGGCTGGCTGAGACGAAACACCGCGAGAAAGCTGTTGCAGCCACCCTGATCTTAGTGCAGGCTGAGCTGGCCTCTGCCAGTGCTGAGCTGCTCTCTCTTTAGCAGTGGGTTGCCAGCGCCGAGTAATTCATGCAGCAGAGCAGGGAGGAGGCGCTTCCCCGGCAGACGCTACTGCGCGAGCATGTTCCCATTCTTCGGGACCTAAGGACGAAAGCCAATCAGGCGCTTGGCACCATCTGCGATAAGCACGCTCCCCACCCACACGCCGAGGACTATTCCGTCCATCTTCGCTTCTTCGCCGACGTCGTGACGCGCCTGGAGAACCGAGCTGAGAGGGCTAGCGAGCTTGTGGACGAAAAGAATCGCAGCCTCCTCGGGCGCGCATTCTCCCGCGTCTTCAGCCATCTCCTGGACACCAATCCTGACTTTAATTTTAACACCGCCATTGCCCCAGTGCCTGAGGTCATTCGGGAGAACCTAGCGCGCTGGGTGGACGACAATGTGGATGCCCTAGTTAGGGCCTTTGCTTCTGATGACTACACGGTGGTGGTCGCAGCGGATGAGGGTGACGTCGTTGATGGCGGTGAAGACAGCGACAGCGATGGCGCCAGTAGCCTGTCCAGAAGCGATTTGGGAGATGAGGTGAGCGACATGTTCGACTGAGCCCGGGCTCCTTTATTTTGCACCTGCACGCAAAAGTTTGGTTCGGTCGAGCTTCAAACTGATTTGGCAGCTGCGGATGTGCATTCCTTCTGAGGGGAGCCCCTCACGAGCTCGTGAGGTTTTGGTTTCCTGAGGGGTCCGCCAGTCCACCCGAGAGGGACTCGCAAGAAGCAAGCGCCAGTAATGGCGAGGTGCGTGCGTAGTGTGTGTACGCTGCTGCCAGCCCCGCTCACGAGGTGCTCGAAGGGGGGAGACAGCGGACGCAAATCTCAAACAAAACACGAATCCAGAAACTCACGAAATCAACACGAACGAGAAAAAGGGAGCCCCCCGCGATTGCCAATGGAAATACAACTTCAAATTCAAGATCAAAAGCTACAAGTCTGAGCTACAGAAAAGAGGTCAAAAGCAAATGGTCGCGTTCGGCACCTAGCTAGTCTTCTTGTCTTCCCACCAGCATGGAGCTCAGTGCTTTCACTGGCTCTGAGCATAGTCATTGGGGGACAGTGTTGACGGCCAGCACGGAGCATGGTGCTTCCCATAGGACGTGGGCGGGAGCCCCCGAGGCCCGAGGGCGGCACTCCGGAGACTCCGGGGCGTGTACAGCCCCACTCATTATTACGTGAGTGTCACGAGCGGGGACCTTCACAGGCGTGAGCCTTACTTCATATCACCAGACGAGGGCCCCGCCTTGCGCCGCCCTCGACCACCGTTGGAAAACAGGACAATGCCAAGGGGCAAAGGGGACGCTAGCGGCGCCCTCGGCGACCACGGGCCCTCTGCCCGGGGGAAGGCTCGCCAGTGCCTCCCCGACAGAGGACCTACCTCTGGGCGACGCCTTGCTCCACGCAGCGCGGGGAGGGGCCTTGCTCCCGACTTCTCCCACGCAGCCCCCAGTGCGCCTCCCATGGTGGAAGGGGGTTGCCGTGCTGGGGCCGTCGTCCACTACTGCGCCCTGATTCACTTGCGACTCATGGTTAGCATAAGCCTGTTCCTGAGAGTTTAGTGGTACCCTGCAGTTGTTGTCGCCGGCGGGGTCGGCGAGGCTCCCCGGTGGCTCATGGAAGGCCTCAACTTCCAGCGTCTCCTCTTCCGGACCCGGCTCGAGGAACGAGCCGGGGTCATCTTCCGGCGTGTACTCCTGGTCCATCATGCGGGGCACGTAGGCCTCCGGGGCCATTGCCCCAAAAACCCCACCGAAGTGCCCCCGCACTCCACGCCATCGGGCCCAGCACGCCGCCCCGAGGATGAAAGGCGGCATCCTGCCAGGGCCGTAGGGGTCAATACCCACGACCGCGCCCACCGGGGGAGGCACAGGTGCGGCTGGGTGCCCGGCTCCACCAGCTGCGTCACTGCCGATGAACCCTCCTGATGCGCCTGGGAGCGTGCGAGCGCGGCAAGGCCCACCATGTGACCCGGTTATGACTTGAGGCGTAGGTAGGGAGAAGAAAGGCGGCGTACCCCTGGTCGCGGTGTCCAGCAGCTCAGCGACGCGTTCCAGCAATGCATCGGGCCGCTCTCCATTAGTCGGGACCGCAGCAGCCCCCGCACCACTATGATTCCGGCCCTCATGTTTGCTTGCTCCCGTCGGATGTGCGGCGTTGTCGCCGTGGCGTACCTCGAGGCCCTGGTGGCAGCCCGCGCGCACCGCGGGGTAAGGGTGGAAGGCGTCGGACCACGCCGCCCGCGCCCCGCGGCGTTGGGCGGTGCGCGTGCCGCTTGGAGCGCGGAGTTGAGGTCTTCTTGGGCGGACGATGCCGCCCGGTCTGGCCAAGCTGCCCAGTGGTCAGCGTCGGCCCTCGGGTCGCCAGACATCAGCGCTGCAGACTGTTGGCGGGTCTGCTGATGGAAGAGAGGTTTCGGCGCACCCCTACTTGGCGCGCCAAATGTCAGATTTCGGGTTGCGGCAAAACCCTTGAGGTTCAAACACAGGGGTGCGCACAAAGATCTCTCCTCCCCCTAGCTCAGGCTCTCACCACAATCTCAAAGCTCAGCACGTCGAACTCGCGGAACAAGGGACACGGGGGTTATACTGGTTCGGGCCACCGATGTGGTGTAATACCCTACTCCAGTGTGGTGTGGTGGATTCCCTCTTGGGCTGAGGATGAACAAGTACAAGGGAAGAACAGCCTCCTGAGGAGAGGTGTCCTTGAGCTCGGTGAGCTTGTGTGGTTGAGGATAATCTGAATGGCCCAAGATTAGTTGCCTCCTACTGTGGTGGCTAGTCCTATTTATAGGGGCCCCTGGTCCTCTTCCCAAATGTAGGTGGGAAGGGATCCAATAACACCCAAATTTGAAGGGAGACAACTAGTACAACTTATCCTCACTAAAGGTGGTATTCGCCTGCCAAAGGCTCTGGTGGTGACGCCGTCCTGGGCTCCACGGTGTCCTCTGTCCTGCCGTCCTGTTGGTCTTCGTCTTGTTGCACCGATATGGCAACCTTTGCCTGATGCCTCGGGACTCCTCGTTACATGCCGTCTCAGTATCTCGAAGGTGCTTATAGGTGTCCGATGATCCTGGCTTCCTGAATGAGCAGCGAAAGCTGTATCAGACCATCCGTAGGGCCTGCGACGCCAACTCCGTCGTCCTTCGAGTTGTTGCGCTCGCCGTGACGCCGAGCATTGTCAACATGGTCAACGAACATGAGGATTCAGGAGATGACTTTATTTTGACTGGATGACAGTAGGGACCCACTAGAGCCATAGCCATACGTACGCAAGTGCCTCTATATTTTTTTGCTTCCTCCTGGTTTCCTGACAACACGGTCCCACACCATTGTCAACATATGTAGTCAATAAACGAGAGAATTGCAAGGAACGTCCGACAGCTGGGACCAAGCAGCTCAAGTACTATTTGTGTTTTTGAGGTGTGAGCACTGCAGAGTTTTTCTTGAGCGATGTTTTCGTTGTTGTTCGGACGAGAGTAGGGTATTAACTGGGCGGGCTGTGGCCCGTCTAGCCCAGGCCAGATATCCAGCCCAGATATTAATTTTTTTCAAGCAAAAAATGGCTAGCCCACCTATACTTTTTTTAGGAATACCCAGGGAAGGTCAACTTGTTATTCTCCGCCCCGCTGGGCAACAAATCTTTCCTAGGAGGGATGCATTAGGCTTAACAGGAAAATGGGCTTTAATAAATATTAAATGGGATGTAATTATAAAAATTGGACAGTAACTATAAAAAAATGCACCAAACACGTAATTAGTATATAAAATATTATTTTTGGAATTTGAAAATTTTAATTTCATTAATTGTTGCGCGCGCAATCTTTCGTTGGATTTTTACGTAATACAAATTTATATTGAAATTGTATTTAATCTGACTAGAAATATCGGGATAAAAATATTTTGTATCCCATCAAAATGTGGGATTTTTTTGAATTCTGTTTTGAACGGTTGGTTGAAATTATTAACCGTTGTCCTTGCTAGAAAATGGGTTGTACTTTTAAAAAACTGTAAATGGGATGTAGTAAATCCCATTAGAATTCAAAAATGGGTTGTACATTCTTACAAATCGCAAATGGGATATAAGTTCTCTGCCACACACTTGTGGGCCTACTAAGTTGACGCGTCCCCTAGAAAAAAGTAAGTTGACGCGTATGCAAGGCTTTGTCAACTTATAGTCAACACACGGTTCTAGCAGCAGTGGTCGTTGGATGTCCATCCAACAGATGTCGTGCTTCTTCTTCAGTCTCGGATATTCTAGCTTCAGCCGCCCAAAAAATGATTCCTCCCCTTGAAATCTGGGGTGCACCGTTTTGGAGGCTGACCTATGGGCCTACTAAGTTGACGCGTACCAAGGGCTTTATCATATTAGTCATTATAAACCATTCTAGCTGCAGTGACCGTATGATGTCCATCCAATGGTCGTCGTGCTTCTTCAACCTCTGGTCTTCTTGCTCCAGCCACCCAAAGCAGCACCGATCGTGCCGCTTGCTCCTGCCTCTCGTGGCCGGCTGTGCTGCCGCAGAGGGCTCATCGCCCCCTACTACTCCCACCGCTGGCCAGGCCATCCCTCTACTCACCCACACCCCCTGTTATTCTACGGCGACGGCAGCCTCACACCGCAGCCGAACCCTCGTACTCCTCTCCACGTGGGCATCCACTGCCGCGTCTTCCCCGGCTCCGCGTCGTCCCCTTCCTAGGCCTCGCCCTCATCCACCACCCTGGTGCTCTCGGTGCGGCGTGGTCAACGTGGTCAACGAACGACATCCATCGGACGTGGACTGTACGTGGAGAGGCTGACAGCTGGGTCCACGGCCGCACACAAGGAAATGCGTCCTTATTATGTGCAAAATAATGATTACTCCACCTCACATCTGGGACCAACCGAAAGGGCCTTTGTATTTCGCGAAAAAACGTTCCCGCCGCTGATAGCTCGGACCCACCAGCTATATCTTCGCACGCAAGGAAGTGCTTCTTATTACGCACAAAAAAATGAATACCCCCTGCTAGCTGGGACCCACCATATGGGAGGCTGACTTGTGGGCCTACTAAGATGATGGGGACGGAGGGCTTTGTCAACTTAGTAAATATGAACGATTCTAGCTCCAGTGACCGTACGATGTCCATCCAACGGCCGTAGTGCTTCTTCAACCTCTGGTCTTCTTGCTCCAGCTGCCCAAATAAGCGTCGGCCGTGCCGCCTGCTCCTGCCTCCCGTGTCCGGCTGTGCTGGCACCGCTCGCCATGCCATCCCTCTATACTCACCCACACCTCCTGTTATTCTCCGGCGACAACAGCCTCACACCGCAGCCAAGCAGTAAACCCACGTACTCCCCTCCGCGTGGGCATCCACTGCCGCGTCTTCCCCGGCTCCGCGTCGTCCCCTTCCTAGGCCTCGCCGTCGTCCACCGCCCTGGTGCTCTCGGTGCGGCGTGGTCAATGTAGTCAACGAACGACTTCCATCGGAAGAGTACTCTACATGGAGAGGTTGATAGCTGGGTCCATGGCCGCAGCAAGGAAATGCCTCCTTATTACGCACAAAATAATGATTCCTCCACCTGACAGCAGGGACACACCGAATGGGCCACCGTATTTTGTGAAAAAAACGTTTCCCCCTGACTGTTGGGACCCAGCGGCTACATCTTCGCAAGCAAGGAAGTGCCCGACAGTCGGGACCCACCCGGTTGAATCATATGTAGCGTTGTCATTCTGGTCGCGAACATGTACGTACATACCGGTCGATGTAGAGGCGCGCACGTGTGGTAGTACAGGCACACACGTGTGGTAGTAGAGGCACGCACGTAGCATGTACACGTACGTACAGCGGCCAGGCTGCGAAAGTAAATACGGCCACGTACGTACATACGGGCAGGGTCTCGAACGCCTACTCGCGCATACGTACAGCCAGGGCTCGTGTACATGGCTGTGGCTGGGTCAGAATGGAGAAACTGCGTCGTCGTCGTGTTCATGGGGAGGCCACGGAATGCGTCGTGTTCATCGGGAGGCAACGGAACACGTGCTGTTCATCAGGAGCCAACCGGCTTGGACGGAACAGCCAAAGGAAACGAGGCCTGGCGTACTGCAGAACGGAGGAAACAGCCTTGTGTTTGACCGGCCATGATGGAAACGTGATCCTGTTCATCGGGAGGAGTTTGGCATACCGCAAAATAGAGGAAACGGACCTCGTACGGTCGAAACGGGGTCCTGTTGATCGGAAGGGGTGTGGCGTACCGCAAAACGGGACTCCACGGGATACTGTTCATCTCCACCGCCGACCTCCTCCAGCCTCCACAGGCTACTGTTCATCCACCGTCGACCTCCTCCAGCCTGCACCTGGGACTGTTCATCCACGGGCTCCTGTTCATCCAGCCTCCACCGGCTACGTTTCAACCAGCCCTTTCCATGGGGTCCTGTTCAACCACCCCTTCACGGGCTACTGTTCATCCAGCCCTCCACCGGCTACTGTTCAACCAGCCCTCCACCGTCTACTGTTCAACCAATCCTCCACGGGGTCATGTTCATCCAGCCCTCCATGGGGTCCTGTTCATCCACCGGCTCGATCGATCGGGGTACTGTTCAACCAGCGGCAATGGCCTCTACTACCACGGGTTCCTGTTCATCCAATCCCCACCGAGAATTGTTCATCCAAACCCCCCAACAACGCTCACTGTTCATCCTGAGGCAGCATCGATCGGCTTTAGTTAGCAGCAGTAGCGAAGGAATCGCTTGATCGGGTTCAGTTAATAGCCATCGATCGATCGTTTGGGTTCAGTAACGCGTAGCCTGCAGTGCAATCGCTTGGGTTCAGTTAGAGCCCAACACCTCGCTCGGGTTCAGTTAGAGTGCAACACCTCGCACACACGCACGTACGTACGAGGGAAACGCGCATCGCTCGGCCCCCGACCACCCACCATAACCGGGAACCCCCCGATATTTTTCTCGCCCTCGCTTCTACCATGGTTTTTCCCACCATGGACGGACCAAAGAATGTCATGCAGCTGCATCTCTGGCCCGCCCAGGACGAAAAGCCCATTTTCTGTCATGATTTTCTGTCATAGAAGTAGGAGCCCACCACATCTAGGATGTTACCGGGTTTTGTCACAATTATCGTCATAGAAGTGTCATAAGTATGACAGAAATTTTTTTCGTTCGGCCCAAAATGTCACGGATGTGTCTTTTTTTTGTAGTGCAAGACTGCACCAAAGAGGAGCACAAGAAACATACTAGTTGTTGAAAACAACAAGGCCCTAGTGCCTATGATTGAAGAAAAAGAAGATGCTAAAGCCCAAGTGCTTAGGAAGCTTAAGCCCAAGATCCCTGACCATGATGACAATCATCCAGTGGCAGAAAGTATGAAAGTCAGAAAAGATGCAGAACTTAGATTATGGAGAGAATCACATCCATATGTTGTGAGGAGAAGGACTGATGTGGATTATAGGTTTCACACCAAGGAGCAGCAGGACTTCTATGAGGCTATTCTGTTGGACAAGAAACCCATAGTATGTGACATGAAGTGGGCAGACTGGAAGTACATTGACAACAATGAAGACCACTTCCCAGGAGTGCATGAAAGTTTCAGACTATGTGGAGTAGATACATTTGTGGGTCAGAAACTCACCAAATGGAATGATGAGCTCATTATGCAATTCTACTCTACAGCTCATTTCTATCCTGATGGAAGAATCATTTGGATCTCTGAAGGTACAAGGTACCAATCAACAGTTGTTGAGTGGGCCAAGCTGATAAATGCCCCTGCAGAGCATGAGGATGACATAGATGTCTATGCCAAGAAGAAGAAAGATCACAACTCCATGGCCAACATGTACAAGGAGATTCCTGACAAAGCCTTGGAGACTCACAGGCTAGGCTATGTGTACTATTTGTTGTCTGGACTGGCCACTATTAACACCATCTTGAGGCACACCTTGTTGCCCAAATCAGGAGATCATAGGATGATCAGAGCCACTCCATCAATTTGATGCGGTTGTTTGATGTGCCCCACAAGTTCAAAGTAATGAGTTTGATTGTTGAAACAATCACGAGGACAACAACAGACCAGAAGAGATCATCTGGGTATGCTCCACACATCCAGATGCTCATCAACTCCAAGGTGGGCACAGGAACATAGTTGTTGGACAAGGAACACCTTCCCTTGAGGCCTGACTTTGAGGACAACATGTTTGTCATGAATGATGAAGATCCCACATCTATAGAGGCTCAAGAGAAGAGGGAAAAAGCAAAAGTTGAGAAGGCAACAAAGATGCCAAGTGCTAAAGAGGCTTCACAAGTGTTCCTCAAGTCAAAGCAAGATCAACTTCGATATCTTAATCAAGCCACTTTGAGGATTGAGAAAGGATTGGCCACCCTGACTTGGAATCAAGAGAGCCTGGGGAGGATCATTGAGACAAAGTTCTATGATCTTGACTTGAAGGTGATAGAGATGCAGACAACTGTTGAGCAGCTCCAGGAAGAAGCTAAAGAGAGGAAAGGGAAAGCTACTACTGATGCTTTTCAGAGTGTGCCACGGGCACAGAGATCTGCAGCAGTGCCTGTGACAGACACACGAGCTACTACGTCAGCACCTACAGCCACAACTTCAGTTGCTCGTCCCGTTGCAACTCCTCCTACTCCAACAACTTCAACATATGCCTTCGTCCTTGGAGCTCTCAGCTCCACCTCCCGAAGATCAAGCTTAGAGAGACGCATAACACTATGCATTTTCGAGCTTTTTGGTAACTTGTTGCCAAAGGGGGAGAAAGTGTATAGATCATAGGCTTTGAGAGAGAGAGAGATTTGCTTCTTTTTGTCTCTTTTGCTACTTGTTTGCTACTTTTTTGTGTGCTTGCTTGTTTGATACTCTATGTTTATGTGTGTGAGATACTAGTATGGTCATGTGTTTGATCATATCATACTTTAATGCTTGTGCTTGAAGGATGCTATTATTTATCTCTCATGTATGATCATTCACTTTGCCTTGGTGATGAGTGCATATTTCATATTCTATCATTTTGAGCGCTCCACCAAGATGTATGTGACATGGAAGAGTAAACCATGATCCTAATCGATTGTGCATTTGCATTCAAAAGCAAATTTTAAATAATGCACAAACTTAGGGGGAGCTCTTGCTTATCACATACTTCTTAAAGCGACGATACATTTCAATATTATTATCATTTGTCGAAGCTTTGATCTATATGTTGTCATCAATTACCAAAAAGGGGAGATTGAAAGTGCAACTAATCCCTTGGTGGTTTTGGTAATTCTTAACAACATGTAGCTCATTGAACTAATACTCTTTCAAGATGATCATTTCAGAAAGTTCAATGATTGGCATGGCATGGACTATAATTGTGCACTCCTCAAAATGCTAAGGACACATATTGGCTCAAGCTCAAGACTCTAAATTTTCATTTTAGTGACCCAAGATCACATTGAGTCCATAGGAAAAGCCAATACCATTAAAACGGGATGAGGTGTTGCTTAATTGATTGCTTGCTCAAAATATTTTGTGATATGCTTCAAAAGCCCTCAACCACTTTCTCATATCCACATGTGTCCCAAACCAAAAGTCAAACTCGGCCCCACCGATTTGATCTATCCGGCGCCATCGAGTTCACTTGACATAGCCACTGCCAGAAACGCTAATCAGTTCGGTCTCACCGATAAGGATCTCGATCTCACCGAGATGGGATTGCAAACTCTTTGTTTCCCTTCGTAACGTTCCAGTCTAACAGAGATGAGCGACCAGTCCCACCGAGTTTGCCTGACCAACTCTCTGTTTGCCTATTACAGAAATTGGTCCCACCAAGTTCATGTGATCAGTCTCACAGAGATTACGTTATGCCCTAACCCTAATGAAATCGGTCCCACCGAGTTGACATGTCGGTCCCACCGAAAATCCTAACGTTCACATTTTGAACTAAATTGGTTTGACCGAGTTTGAGTATTCGGTCCCACTGAGTTTGGTAAATTGTGTGTAGCGATTAGATTTTGTGTGGAGGCTATATATACCCTTCCACCCTTCCTCCATTCGTGGAGAGAGCCATTAGAACGTGCCTACACTTCCATCATTCATTTTCTGAGAGAGAACCACCTACTCATGTGTTGAGACCAAGATATTCCAATCCAACCACAAGAATCTTGATCTCTAGCATTCCCCAAGTTGCTTTCCACTCAAATCATCTTTCCACCATATCCAAATCTGTGAGAGAGAGAGTTGAGTGTTGGGGAGACTATCATTTGAAGCACAAGAGCAAGGAGTTTATCATCAACACACCATCTATTACCTTTTGGAGAATGGTGTCTCCTAGATTGGTTAGGTGTCACTTGGCAGCCTCTGTCAAGATTGTGGAGTTGAACCAAGGAGTTTCTAAGGGCAAGCAGATCGCCTACTTCGTGAAGATCTACCCAAGTGAGGCAAGTCCTTCATGGGCGATGGCCATGGTGGGATAGAGAAGGTTTCTTCTTTGTGGACCCTTCGTGGGTGGTGCCTTCCGTGGACTCGCGCAACCGTTCCCCTTCGTGGGTTGAAGTCTCCATCAACGTCGAGGTACGATAGTACCACCTATCGGAACCACACCAAAAATCTCCGTGTCTACATGGCGTTTGCTCCCTCCAAACTCCTCCCCTTTACCTTCATATGCAATGATTTACATTCCGCTGCTATACTCTTATACTTGCATGTGTAGGTTGATTGCTTGACTTGTGCTAAGTTGCTAAAATCTGCCAAGACTTAAAATTGGGAAAAGGCTAGATTTTTATTTGGTCAAGTACTCTAATCACCCTCCCTCTATACATACTTTTGATCCTACAGCTTTGAGTCAAGGGTCTTCCTGGGTGTGGTCCACGACCAAGGAAAGAGAGAGGGAGAGAGGAGCAAGTGCGAGGCGGGCCAGGGACGCGAGCAGCGACTAGCGGACGTGGGCGGCGCTTAGGCACGCGCCGCAGGGCGGGAGGAGGCACGGGAGCAAGTGGGCGGCCTGCTAGCATGATGTGCATGCCGAGGCGCGTCAACTAGCATGCTCGAGCGGCCCGAGGTGGACGGGAGCGCGGTGGCACGGCTCGGCCGCCACTGTAGCGCACCCAGAGCAGGCTTTTGGACGGCATGAGCGCGTTTTGCATGCTCTGTTGTGTCCACTTGCATCTGGAGTGTGCCTGGTGATGGGCTAAAGCCTGGGGTGACGTTGGAGAGCCAGCAAATTCAAAGAAAGAGAGAGGGGGAGCAGAACGAGAGAAAAAGTTGTTGGACAGAGACGGAAAATGAGGTTCTCACCCCAAATAATTAAGCTGAGGTCATGCAAGTTTTGCTAGTGGTAGAGGGGTACTAGGACATGTTGTGGTAAAAATTGTGGGTCAAGGAGATTAGTGGAAATGTCCAAAACATGCATTTTAAGTTTCTCCCAGAAGGTGTTTGATGTAGGTTTGGGCAAGTAAATGGATTCTCCTTCGCATGATATTTATCAGGTTCAAATGGCATATAGAACTAGCATTAGTCACCAAGTTTGAGTCCATTTCAAGAAAGTTGCCAATGTAACTTTGGCAAACCCTAGAAATCAAAAGAAAAGGGTTTTCCAAGATTTTGTCATGCAAATCTATTCTACTTGATGCACCACTTGGTGTAGTGTCAACATTTGAGGATCTGAGCATGTCGACAAAAATTGAGATCGAAACGATAAAGTTGGCAATGTAGAGTTGCTCAAATTTTGATCTGGACAGGGATGGTTTGGGGGCACTTTTGTTGAACCAAAACTATTTTAATTGAAATTAAACTTTGCAAGATCATCACATTAGGCATACGTAACTTGATAGAATTTTCCTAGATTTATTTGACAATATTTCCTACAGAAATATTTCAAATACTTGAAGTATGCAGAAATGGTTCAGGAGGGTTTTGTCCAATATTTTGAACATGACCATGTGTTGAAACTCATATATATGGACAATATATGTCCACTGAGCTTCCCTAAATTTTATAAAATATTTTTGAAACATTAAAATAATTTTAACCTATTAAAGACCATTTCTGGCTTAAAGAAAAGACTTTAAATAAAATATAAAAATAACTTTTCAAATAATATTTTTGTGGTTTTTGGGAGTCCTATATCTAATAGGAGTCAAATATACTTCTTGAAAGATTTTTCACACTCTAAATTAACTACTTGCAGTGCAAGCCTCAATTCAGGGGTTTTTGGAAAACCTAATTTAGAAAATAATTTTTTGGCCAAATTTTTTTGCAAGAAAATAATTTTATGTCCTATACACATGGCATGATCATTGGGCAAGATTTGGCTCAAGGAGAAGGAGTATAAGAGTTGGAGGATTTATTTGATTTTTAGAGCACTTGCAAACAACAGACAAAAATCCAATCAAGCAAAGTCCAAAACACTCAAAAGTTTTTTGTAAAACCATATTTTATAATGATTTATTAGCTTAAGTGTTGTGGCATGGAAATCAGGGTGTGACAGACCTACCCCCTTACAAGAATCTCATCCCCGAGATTCCCTAACTAGGCGCGGAAAGGAAACGGAAACTTGGATCTGGGGTAGTCTTCACACTCCTGTGTGGCTCCTCCCTCGATGTGGTTGCTCCACTGAATCCTTGAAGTACTTGATGGTGCGGCTTCATGTATGATGCTCTTGCTTGATCCAGTTTGCAAATGGGTCTCTTGCGATAGGTCAGATTGGGCTGGAGGTCAATGGCTCGGTGATCGATCTCCTTGTAGAGATCGGGCTAGTTAGGAAGTTGGAAACACTTCCGGGGTTGTGACGTGTGGAAAACATTGTGCACCTCGGATGACTCTTGTGGAAACTCTAGCCGATAACCGTCTTGTCTTTTTCTTACAGTGACCTTGAAGGGGGGTCGGTAACTCTTGGTGTGGGCCTCCCTTTGACATGGAAATGCTTGATTCCATTGAGAGGAGTGGCTTGCAGATACACATGGTATTCAACGAGAAAGTTCACTTCTTGATGGCGGTGGTTGGTATAGTTCTTCCTCCTTAACATGGCGGTATTCATATGTTCTCTAACCATCTGAAAACACTTCTTCCATCTTCGGGTAGACATGTAGGTCACCGAATAAACATGACAACTAACTTGCCCAAGTACTCCATGAAGACTTTGTTCACGGGGTACATAAAGTAGGCTAGGGTACTGGTGGTGGTCATAGTTGAGTATTGGCCAAGGTCTTCTTCACCTAGAGCCAAAGTCCATTGTCATGATCCGACCATGTTGTGGCTTGGTAGGGTTTAAGGGTTTCAAGGATCATAGGGTGCGAGTAAACGTTTATCATCTTATCCTTGAGTAGAGTTTCTGAGATGCCAATATTTCTACCTAGTCTCCCAAACAAATAACCTTATACCACCGAAAGCATCATCTCGTATAGGTCAACTCCAATCATCACTCATGATATTCATATCCTCATGACTCCCAAGAGGAGGTCCAATAAAATCATACATGTCAACTATCCCGAAACTCATATCTATGCAAAAATTCATGGGTAGAACATTCAAGTCGCTAAGCTTTAATTAAACATGACAATCCAAGTACTCAACTTAGTCATCCAAGGTCCAAGATAGTGCATCTCTATCCTAAGGAAACACATCGTATGCCACTCCAAGATCTTGTTTCCTTCCTATGAATCAACTCCAACAGCCCATTAACTTCCATAAATCACTACACAACGCATTAATTCTACAAATCCAATGTCTATGGTGTTCCATATGATATTGTATTGTCCTATAATCCCCAAATACCTGAAAGGCGAAGAACAGCCTCCTGAGGCGAGGTGTTCTTGTGCTTGGCGAACTTGTGTGGGTGAGGATTCGATGCCTCCTACTGTGGTGGCTAGCCCTATTTATAGTGGCCTTGGTCCTCTTCCCAAATATTGAGCGGGAAGGGAGCCAACAATGGCCAATTTGAAAGGGGACAGCTAGTACAGCTTATCCTGACAAAAGCAGTCTTCACCTGCAAAAGGCTCTGGTGATGACGCCGCCTTGGGCTCCATGGTGACCTCCGTCTTGCCGTCCCGCTGGTCTTGGTCTTGTTGCAATGATAAGGAAACCTTTGCTTGACGCCTCGGTACTCCGCGCCTGCGCTTGCCTCCTTAGCAACAAAGAGGAAACAAGGACACTGTGCGCGCTGGCGCCCGCCTGGCGCCAGCCTGGTCTCGGTCGTCATGGCTCACATCACGAGAACCTCACGAGGTTTGCCTTGCCTTGATCTCTCCGCCCCTCGTGAGCCAACCTGATGAGGCTGCTCCTGAAGGGGTCTTGTGTCGTCCGCCTCGTGAGGCTTGGCCCCTCGCGAGGGTCTTGAATGTTTGTTGGTGAAGATGGGTCGTACGGGCCTGCTCGCAGAGCCACGCCGTGGGCCGCAGGCAGGCAAGTCTGGGGACCCCCATTCCCAGAATGCCGACATAAACTAAGAAAGTGCCGGTCGAGGAAGGTGGACCCTCAGGAGCCACCTTCACCATAGGCGCTAACCTCGACCCAGATCAGGAGGAGGCATTGGTGAGGTTCTTGCGCACGAACAAGGAGGTATTCGCCTGGGAACCCAAGCAGCTAGTAGGGTCCCGAGGGGGGTGATCGAGCATCACCTAAGGGTGTGCCCCAATGTGCGCCCTGTGAAGCAGAAGGCGTGGCGGCAATCCACGGAGAAGCAGTCCTTCATCGTCCAGGAGACGCGCAAGCTGGAAGCGGCAGGTGTCATCTGTGAGGTCTGGTACTCGGAGTGGCTGGTGAACCCCGTTGTCGTGCCAAAGAAAGGCGGGAAGGAGCACATGTGTGTCGACTTCACCAACCTCAACAAGGCCTGCCCCCAAGACCCGTTCCCGCTTCCGCGCATTGACCAGATTGTCGACTCCACCGCCGACTGCGACCTGCTGTGCTTCCTGGACGCGTTCTCGAGCTACCACCAGATCAAGATGGCAGTGGAGGATGTGGAGAAAACGGCTTTCCTGACCCCATGTGGGGTGTACTGCTACACTTGCATGCCGTTCGGGCTGCGCAAGGCAGGTCCGACCTTCCAACGGCTGATGCACATCGCCCTGGGTCAGCAGCTCGAGAGGAACGTTGAAGCCTACGTCGACGACATCGTGGTAGAATCTTGGGAGGCGAGAACTTTGATTCAGGACCTCAAGGAGACCTTTGCAAGCCTGCGCCAGGTGGACCTGCGGCTCAACCCAGAGAAGAGCGTGTTCGGTGTCCCCTCCGGAAAGCTGCTGGGCTTCCTCGTGTCCCACAGGGGGATCGAGGCTAACCCAGAGAAGGTGAAGCCGATAGAAGACATGAGCCCACTGCAAACTCTCAAGGAAATGTAGAAGCTTGCGGGTTGCGTGACCTCGCTAGGGCACCTCATTTCTAAGCTGGGGGAGCGCACATTGCCGTTCTTCAAGCTGATGAAGAAAAAGTGCCTGTTCGAGTGGACCCCGGAGGCCGACCTGGCGTTTGAAGACCTCAAGAGATACCTGACTAGCCCCCCGGTGATGGTGGTGCCTCGTCCCCTCAAGCCCCCTGGTGCTTTACCTTGCTGCTACTCCTACTCTGCCAACGCGGCGCTAGTGGCGGTACGGGAAGAGCGCCAGGCCAAGAGTCCGCCGCGCCATGCCGCGCCCCCAACAGAAGCGAGGTGACAACAAGAGGATGTCGCAAGGGCCGCCACAACGCCAACGAACGATCGGGTCCAGCCAGATGGCGTTCTCGGGCCTGTAGAGACCCCAATGGATGGCCAGGCTCCGGGGGTCTCGTCACCTTAGGGAGCGCCCAATCCTCCGGCAGACGCAGGCTCCATCGGCGCTCCCGCCCTCGTCGAGCACCCAGTGTACTTCATCATCACAGTGTTAAGGGACGCGAGGGCACGATACCCAATGCCTCAGAAGCTCTTGCTCGCGCTCTTGGTGTCCTCGCGTAAACTGCGCCACTACTTCCAAGGTCAACCAATCAAGGTCGTCTCGGCCTACCCATTGGAGAGGGTACTCCAGAGCCCCAACGCTGTGGGAAGAGTCGCTGAATGGAACATCGAGCTGCAAGCATTCCAGCTGGAGTTCAGCACAACCAGGGTCATAAAAGGAGCTGCGCTCGCCGACTTCATGGGGAATGGACCGACACCCTGGGGCTTGAAGTAGGCGAGGACCGATCCCTCTCGCCAGGAAGTGAAGCGCCAGATGGCTGGATCATGTATTTCGATGGCGCGTTCGCATGCCAGGGCGCGGGGGATGGAGCAGTGCTCATCTCGACCACTCAGGACAAGCTCTCCTACGCCATGCAGCTCTACTTCCAGCAGGGCGAGAAGGTCTCCAACAACATCGTGGAGTACGAAGGCCTCATCACCGGCCTAAAGGCTGCGGTGACCCCGGGGGTGAAGCGCCTCACCATCTGGGGCGACTCGTAGCTCCTCGTCAACTTCTCCAACAAGGTATATGTGCCGAGGGACGAGCACATGGAGGCATACCTCGCGGAGGTACGCAAAATGGAAAAGCAGTTCTTGGGCCTAGAGCTGCAGCACGTGCCCCGTGGCACCAACAAGGAGACTGATGACATCGCCAAAAGGGCATCCAAGCGCCAGCCCCAAGAGCCTGGCGTCTACGAAGAACGGATCTTCAAGCCTTCAGCAGCACCTCCGCCTTCGGGGTCGGCGCCGCCTCGGGAGGAACTCCCCCAGCCATGTAACACCCCGGATGTAACTTTCCATATTTGTAACTCCAACTCTTGCCATTTTCGGCTATGTGTTATGATATTCCCTTCGTGGTCGGGTTTTGTTTTCGTTTTGCATTTTGTTCATGTCATGCATCTCATATCATGTCATCATGTGCATCTCATTTGCATACGTGTTCGTCTCATGCATCCGAGCATTTTTCCCCGTTGTCCATTTTGCAATCCGGCACTCCCGCAGACACCGGCGCATCCCTCTTGTTTTTTTGTGAGCGGGTGTTAAACGTTCTCGGAATGGACCGAGGCTTGCCAAGTGGTCTTGGTATACCACCGTAGACCACCTGTCAAGTTTCGTTCCATTTGGAGGTCGTTTGGTGCTCCAACGGTTAACCGGATAACCGCAAAGTCCTTTTGTGTGTTGCAGCAAAACCCCCCTCTAAACAGTCCAATAACCCCTCTAAGTCACCTCAATGCTCTCGGTCGTTCGATCACGATCGTGTGGGCGAAAACCGCACTTCATTTGGAGTCTCCTAGCTCCCTATGCCTATATAAACACCCTCCCCGTCCAAAATTCCGGGTCCAAACCCTAGCCACCGCTCCCTCCGCGTGCCGGACACGTCCGCCCGGCGCCGGACGAAAGCCGCCGCCGCCCGCAGCCAACCGGCGCGCGACACGTGGCGCCCACGCCGCCCGTACGCCGCCGGCCCGCGAGGCCCGCATCCGGCCCCCGTGGCCCGAGCTTCCCCGCCGCCCGCACGCCTCCTCCCGCAGCCCCGCGCCGCCGCTGTTCCATCTCCGCCGCTGCTCGCCGCCATCCGCCGCTGCCGCGGCTCCGACCACCCGAGCCGGCGCAGCCCCGCGCCGCCGTCGTCGATCTCCGGCGGGACCCGCGCCGCACCCGAGCCGGCGCAGCCCCGCGCCGCCGTCGTCGATCTCCGGCGGGACCCGCGCCGCACCCGAGCCGGCGCAGCCCCGCGCCGCCGTCGTCTCCTCCCTCTCCGGTGCCTCGCCGCCCTTCCCCGGCTCCAACTCCGGCGAGCTCGCGCCGCCGCCTTGGCCCCGATCCAGATCCAAGAGACGGTTGACTTTCTTCCCCCCACCCCCCCCCCTCGAAAATCCTCAGTCCCGTATATTTCACATTATGTGCTCAAGTTCATCGCATCATAACTCCATGCGTACTGCTCCGTTGTGCGTGCATGTTACATCGAAATGTTCGCCTCGAGATGCTCTTCATTTTGTTCCATTGTGCCATGCTCGTTTGAGTTCATCTGGATGCCCAAATCTCTGGTGCAAGAGTGCTATATGATGTTTACTGCTGTTACTTATCAGAACTTGGTGATTTGTTATTTTTGTTGCATTTGATGTGTGCATCTTATGGGCATGAGTTCTACAGGTGTTTTGATCAATGTCATGCCATCTTTACAGAGGTGTATGCCATGTAATTTTGTGATCTATGTGGTGACTAGCACAAGCATGCAAACTAGGCTTCGTGACATTTATGTTTTCAGGGACTTAGAATTTTGCTAAGTCTGTGACTGCTGTTATTTTGTTGCCATGTATCCATGTGGCTACAGTGAGATCCATGCTTCTTTTGGGCATGTTCAGTAAGGTTGTTTTGTAGATATAGTTGTGCTCTATCCATACATTCCCTTGTTTGCAATTATGGAGTGCCATAGGATGCCTCAATCTTGATCTACTTTTGCTATAAAATATTCCTGGCAGATTGTTAACATGATATTCAATTTTGCCAAGGTTGTTGTAGTTGGTCCATACAGGCTATGAACTTGATCTTGCCATGGTTAGGTTCATAAACATGCCATCTTGCTGTAGGTATGCTTGTTTTGTCATGAATTTCTTTGTGTTGGGTGAATCAAGCTCACAAAAATGCCTTCATAATACTGTTTCTGCCATGCTCTGTTTTCTGCCAAGCCTGAAACCTGTTAACGAAACTTGCTATGTTTACATGAGTGCCATCATATCTTCTGATCCTTTTTGGCTCATGGTCAGTAAGGGACTTTTGTTCCATGCCTTGTTTTGCTACGTTAAGTTCCTGTAGCATGTTGATTGCTTGCTCTGAACATTGCTACCTGATGCTGTTTACGCCACGTCCAGTAATTTCACCAAGTCTGTGAAACTGATATCTTTTGCACTTTTGCCATGATTTTTTGAACCTGTTATGGTGTGATCTAGCCATAGCTCAGTGTTCATCTTTTGTCAAGCATCTCCTGTAGATTACTGGCATATGCTTTGTTGCTATGTTGGAGTGATGTATCATAGTTACTTGATGTATTCTAAGTTCGATCATGCTGTTAATCGCAAAATCGCGTCGTTCTTGTTTTGCTTGCCATTTGCAAACCGTGCATCCGTTTCCGGTGATCTTTATATCGATTTCGACCGAAATAATCGCATCTTTCCAGTGGCATACTTGGTTTGCCAAGTTACTTCTTTGTTCATTCTTTTTCTTCCGGAGCACGCATATGCATCGCATATCATATCTCACATATCATGCATGTTTTGCATCATGTTGCTTGTGCATTTCCCGTGATTGATTGTGGTTCCATTGCTTGTGTTCTTGTTGTGGGTAGAGCCGGGAGACGAGTTCATGAACGAGGAACCTGTTGAGTACATTTACGAGGATCAAGCTTTCGACAACTCTGAGAACCTTGCAGGCAAGATGACCATACCCTCGAAATCATTTCTATCTTTGCTTTGCTAATTGTTCGTTCTATTGCCATGTTGCGCTACCTACCACTTGCTATATCATGCCTCCCATATTGCCATGTTAAGCCTCTAACCATCCTTTCCTAGCAAACTGTTGTTTGGCTAAGTTACCGCTTTTGCTCAGCCCTTCTTATAGCGTTGCTAGTTGCAGGTGAACTTGGAGTTGGTTCCATGTTGGAACATGGATATTTTGGAATATCACAATATCTCTTATTTAATTAATGCATCTATATATTTGGTAGAGGGTGGAAGGCTCGGCCCTATGCCTGGTGTTTTGTTCCACTCTTGCCGCCCTAGTTTCCGTCATACCGGTATTATGTTCCTTGAGTTTGCGTTCCTTACGCGGTTGGGTGATTTATGGGACCCCCTTGATAGTTCGCCTTGAATAAAACTCCTCCAGCAAGGCCCAACCTTGGTTTTACCATTTGCCACCTAAGCCTTCTTCCCTCGGGTTTCCGCGAGCCCAAGGGTCATCTTTATTTAAACCCCCGGGCCAGTGTTCCTCTAAGTGCTGGTCCAAACTAAAGCCACTTGCAGCGCCACCTTGGGGAAACTCGAGGGCTGGTTTTAGTTGTACGTAGTGTTCATCCGGTGGCCCTGAGAATGAGATATGTGCAGCTCCTATCGGGATTTGTCGGCACATCGGGCGGTTTTGCTGGACTTGTTTTACCATTGTCGAAATGTCTTGTAAACCGGGATTCCGAGACTGATCGGGCCTTCCCGGGAGAAGGTCTATCCTTCGTTGACCGTGAGAGCCTATAATGGGCTAAGTTGGGACACCCCTGCAGGGTATTATCTTTCGAAAGCCGTGCCCGCGGTTATGAAGCAGATGGGAATTTGTTAATGTCCGGTTGTAGAGAACTTGTCACTTGACTTAACTAAAATACATAGCCGTGATGGTCTCTTCTCGGCGGAGTCCGGGAAGTGAACACGGTTTGAGTTATGAATGAACGTAAGTAGTTTCAGGATCACTTCTTGATCATTTCTAGCTTCGCGACCGTTGCGTTGCTTCTCTTCTCGCTCTCTTTTGCGTATGTTAGCCACCATATATACTTTGTTGAGGATATAGACCTTAGAGTCACCCGCCAGGAGGGGCCGGGTTACTCGTATGGTCATTGCCAGAAGCCCGGTGCCAAGCTTAAAGACGGTGGGCCAAAGATGGGCTTAAGACCCGGATATGGCTTAAGGCCCGTATTTACAATCATTATTATGGTAGAACTTGTAGTGTAAGGCAAGAATAGTTGAGAGTCCGAGCCGGACACTCTTATGAGCCGGCCGGGACTCTGAGAGCTGCAGGGCGTCAGCCTCCCTATATAAAGGGACGACCCGGCATCAGTTTAAGGGCGACAACAATCTCACCGAGAGCCGGGCATAGCAGTTTAGCTCCCTGGTTATCAAAACCCTAATCAATACCACATCAAACTGGACGTAGGCTTTTACCTTCACCGTAAGGGGCCGAACCAGTATAAACCCTCGTGTTCCTTGTCCCGCATTAACCCCTTCAAGCTTCCTAGTTGCAATGGCTCCATGACTAAGTCCTAACTCAAGGACATCTGCCGTGACAATTCCACGACAGTTGGCGCCCACCGTGGGGCCAGCGCACGGTGGATTTGAGTTCTTGAAGGGCAGCTTCGAAGGGCTCTAGGGATACGCTGTGGGCCGGATGACCAAGAGTCGTCGCGGCAAGCTCTACATCGACGATGCAAACTGGGGCCCCGACGCCGGCTCAATTGAGTACGGGTACCGGGTCCCCTTCGGCGGGATTCATGTTTTCATTGGCAAGATTGGTGAGCCGGGCCCTGAGCCGGGTCTCTGCGCCGATCTCGTCGAGACGGCTCAGCGTGCGTGACCCGCCCGGGCCCGGCCTGCCGTAAGGCGCGCTTTTGTGGGGTGTATCCATGGAGGGCCCTCTGATCCATCTGGGTCCGGTGATGAGGCGGCCGCCGGCTCTGACGGCGAGTCGGCCACCGATGAGTCAAACTCGTTGTATCAACTTCAAGATGGCAGGCTCATGGGTTGTTCCGATGGTGACAGTATTCCGGACCCGTTTGAGCCGCCAAGTCAGGTTGGAGTCTTTATGGCTGGCGCGCAGCCTGTTCAGAACCCCGCTGCTGGAGCGGGAAACCCGGTGCCTTCTCCGGCCCAGGTGCTGATGGATCTCACGGACAAGATGACGGCCCTGTTAACCGCCACGGTTGACCCGGCGGATCAAGCTCAGCATGATGCGGAGGTGGCACAGTTAAAATTGGATCTGGTGAAAGCTAAGGAGGAGCTTGCAGCGGAAGGGATCAGGATGGCTGCAGAGAGGGCGGCTCTCGATGCCCAAACTCAGCTGATCCAGGCGCAGTCCTTCCAACTCACGATGGATCAGAACGCGTCCAATGAGGTCATGAGAAGGAGGCATCAAAAGGCCCAATCTCGACTCCCTCCGGTTTACGATCGACGCAACCTCTTCAACACGCCAGGAGCAGGGTCTAGTAACCCGCCAGGGGTCATAGTGCCCGGGTCTATTCAGCCACGAGTGATGGGGCCTCCCCAGGTGCCCCTGCCCCGCCTCAGTACGTGCCAATACCCCCGGGTCATTATAATAACCCGCTAGAGAACATGGTCGCTGCGGCAGCACGGTTGGCGGCTCTCCCAGTTGACGGCGACTCTCCGACGGCTATTGAAACCCGCCGGGTCAGGGAACTCCTTCAGACGGCGCTGGCGCAGCAAGAGGCGTACTCCTACAGCCGGGATAGGATCCACTCGACCCCCCGTCCGAGCCCGAGTTACAGCCGGCACATGATCTCAGCGACCGGCTCAAGTAACGTCCGACACCATGACCCGCCTCCTAGCCATGGCCCGGCTCATAATGGAGCCTTTCATGCAGCAGATCAGGACAGGGCGCGGCAAGAGGCGGAGCAAGTGCCTCAATTGACGGCTTACCAGACCCCCCCGGCTTATCCGACGACTTCCGTCGACGTGGGCATCCCTACCAGGACCGGGGTGTCCCTTGTTTAGTGCCAGCTATCCGTAATGAACGTTTACCTAAGGACTTCAAGGGCCCTAGGAAGGTGCCTAATTACACATCTGACTTACAACCTGCAGCCTGGATCGAGAGTTACGAGATGGCCATGGAACTACTGGAGGTCAGTGAGGCGGCAATGGCGAAGTACTTCACCATGATGTTGGATGGGACTGCCCGCACTTGGTTGAAAGGGCTACCACCGAACTCCATCGGGTCTTGGGCTGAGCTGAAAGCCCGGTTCATCCAAAACTTCAAGGATAGCTGCAGGCAGTCGATGTCAATTGTGGATTTGACTAATTGTAAGCAGCAGTAGGGTGAATCCACGACGCACTGGGTTCGCCGGGTCAAGGAGATCATACATTCGTCAGATAAGATGGATGCCGGCTCTGCAGTCTTAATGCTGGAACAGAATTGTCGTTTTGTGCCCCTGAAGATGAAACTCGGGCGGCTTAAGCGTGACTGTAGTGATATGGGTACACTAATGGCGGCTCTTGTCAAGTACGCCGATTCTGATGGTACCAAGGATCCCCCTTCAGATGATGAAAGGACAGGGAAGGGGAAGAAGAACGGCAATGGCAAGGGTCCTCAGTTTAACCCGGGGAACCAAGGAGGAGGCAAGCGCAAGGCCGATGGCAGCCTAGAGTTTGTAGCCAACGCCAGCTCACAAGGTAATAACCAGCGACGTAAGGGGAGGCCCCCTCCCCGAGGCGGCAGGTCAGGTCCGACGCTGGAGCAGCTGTTGAATGAACCTTGTCCAAGGCATGGCTCTAGAGAGAAGCCAGCACCTCATCTGTGGAAGGATTGTGCAATCATGAAGGCCTTTAAGAATTACAATGGCCCGGGCGGCGGCTCAGGCGCCGGCGGCTTTCATGGCCCGGGCGGCGGCTCAAATTCCGGTCCTCAGAACGGTCAAGGGGGCTTTAATCAACAGTCTGGCCAGGGTCATCAACAGCAGCAGGGGGGTTATCAGACCAATCCAAAGCAGCTTAGCGGTGGACAATATCATGTGTTTACCAATAGTTTGTGCAAGCGAGATCAGAAGCTTCACAAGAGGGCTGTGAATGCTGTTGAGCCGGCGGTTCCACGCTACTTGCGGTGGTCTGAGCAGCCTATAGTGTGGAGCAGGGAGGATCACCCTCCACGAGTGGATAATCCGGGTCACTTGGCCCTGGTGGTGGCTCCTCAAGTGGGAGGATATAAGTTCACAAAGGTGCTCATGGATGGAGGCAGCAGCATCAACATCCTCTATTATGAGACTTTCCGCCGTATGGGGTTGGTTGATAAGAACCTCAGCCAGTCAAACACTATTTTCCATGGTGTGGTACCTGGTAAGTCGGCTTATCCAGTCGGCAAGATCGAATTGGAAGTAGCCTTTGGAGATGAGAACAACTACAGGGTGGAGAAATTGACCTTTGAGGTGGTCAAGATAAGAAGTCCATACCATGCTATATTTGGACGGCCAGCTTACGCCAAGTTCATGGCACGGCCGTGTTATGTATACTTACAGCTCAAGATGCGGGGTCATAATGGGACCATTACGGTTCACGGCAGCCGAAAAGTGGCTCTGGAGTGTGAGGAAGGCGATGCAGCTTATGCAGAATCTGTTTGTGCAACAAAGGAGTTGAAGTTTTACAAAGACAACGTTGACCCAACAGATATGACCTCTCTGAAGAAGCCGACTACGGAGAATGAGCCGGCGATGAAATTTAAGTCAGCTGATGAGACTAAACTTGTCGATTTTGTTCCAGGAGACTCATCTCAGCAATTTAGCATCAGTGCCAATCTGGATCCAAAATAGGAAGGCGCGCTCATCGAGTTCATCCGTGAGAATAGGGACATCTTCACATGGAAACCTTCTGACATGCCAGGTGTACCTAGAGAGCTCGCTGAGCACACTCTCAATGTTGATCCGAAATTTAAGCCGGTCAGGCAGTTCCTTCGGCGGTTTAATGAAGAGAGGCGGAAAGCATTGGTGAAGAGGTGGCCCGGCTCTTGGCGGCCGGGTTTATTGTTGAAGTCTTTCACCCAGAGTGGTTGGCTAACCCGGTGCTCGTACTCAAGAAGAACGGCACCTGGCGGATGTGTGTGGACTACACGGACTTAAACAAGGCGTGTCCGGCTGATCCTTTTGCCCTCCCCCGTATTGATCAAATCATTGATGCTACGGCAGGTTGTGCACGCTTAAGTTTCTTGGATGCTTATTCTGGATATCATCAGATTAAGATGGCAGTTAAGGACCAGGAGAAGACGGCGTTCATCACTCCCTTTGGAGCCTTCTGCTATGTGTCTATGCCCTTTGGACTCAAGTGTGCACAGGCGACTTACCAGCGTTGTGTACAGAACTGTCTTCACAAACAGATTGGGCGCAATGTTCATGCCTATGTGGACGATATTGTGGTTAAGTCCATAAAAGAGGAAACCCTGATAGATGATTTAAGGGAGACCTTTGATAACCTCCGGATCTACAAGATGATGCTTAACCCGGCCAAGTGTGTTTTCGGCGTTCCTGCAGGCAAACTCTTGGGTTTTTTGGTTTCTGACAGAGGCATTGAAGCTAACCCGGAGAAGATCAAGGCCATCACCTCCCTGGCTAAGCCGGCGTGTATAAATGACGTTCAGCGCTTGGCGGGTCGCATCGCTGCTTTAAGCCGGTTTATAAGCCGTTTGGGTGAGAAAGCCATGCCATTATATCAGTTGATGAAGAAAACTGATAACTTTGTCTGGAATGATGCGGCTAATACTGCCTTCGAGGATTTGAAAAAGCAGCTGGCAGAGCCCCCAGTCCTTGCTGCTCCGGTCGATAAGGAGCCCTTGTTACTGTATGTGGTGGCGAACACACGAGCCGTCAGTGTGGCTATGGTGGTGGAGCGCAAGGAGGAGGGCAAGGAGCATCCGGTTCAGCGGCCGGTTTATTATGTCAGCGAAGTGCTCATTGAGTCCAAGCAGCGATATCCGCATTGGCAGAAGCTTGTTTATGGTGTGTTCATGGCAAGCCGGAAACTCAAGCATTATTTTCAGGGTCATCCCATCACTGTGGTCAGTTCTGCCCCTCTTGGTGATATCATTCAAAACAGAGAGGCCACAGGGAGAGTAGCTAAGTGGGCTATAGAGCTTGGACCTCATGGTCTCAAGTACGTGCCACGCACTGCTGTTAAATCTCAGGCCTTGGTGGATTTCATCAATGACTGGACAGAGTCACAAGTGCCCGAGCAGAAGCCGGATAACACATATTGGACTATCCACTTTGATGGGTCCAGGCAGTTGGAGGGCTCAGGGGCTGGAGTTGTATTGGCTTCCCCTAAAGGTGACAAGTTCCATTATGTGTTACGGTTGATGTTTCCTTGCACTAATAATGCGGCTGAGTACGAGGCCTTGCTCCACGGTCTTCGGGTGGCTAAGGAGATGAGCTTGAGCCGGGTAAGGTGTTTCAGTGACTCAGACTTGGTGGCTCAACAAGTATCAGGCAAGTGGGACTCTAAAGACCCTCTCATGGCGGCTTATCGCCGCGAAGTTGATGCCATTGCTGGGCACTTTCAGGGCTACCAAGTGGAGCACATTGATCGCAGGAAGAACGAGGCGGCTGATGCCCTAAGCCGGCTAGGCTCTCAGCGAAAGCCGGTACCGCCTAATACTTTCCTGGATGTCCTGTATAATCCTTCTGTTAAGCTGCCTACAGAGGAAGACATGGTTGTCCCTGACCCGGAGGCGCGACTGGTGGCGGCTCTCCACGTCATACCAGACTGGACAATGTCGTATCTGGCTTACATGACCCGGGGCGAGTTGCCTGAGGATGAAACTTTGGCCAGGCAAATAACCCGGCGAGCTAAGTCAATGATTGTTATCGATGGCGAGTTGCATCATCGCAGTGTTACAGGGGCGTTTCAGCGTTGTGTTTCCCCTGAGGAAGGGCAAGAAATCTTGCGTGAAATTCATGAAGGGGATTGTGGCCATCACGCCGGCTCAAAGTCCCTTGTGGCCAAGGCTTTTCATCATGGTTTTTATTGGTTGACGGCTCATGCAGATGCAGAGGACTTGGTCAGTAAGTGTGACGGTTGCCAAAGGTTTTCACGACGGGCTCATGTGCCGGCTCAGGAGCTGAGGATGATCCCAATCACTTGGCCCTTTGCGGTCTGGGGGCTTGATATGGTTGGGCCTTTCAAAAGGTCCAAGGATAAGAAGACCCACCTTTTGGTGGCAGTTGACAAGTTCACAAAGTGGGTGGAAGCTGAGCCAGTTAGCAAGTGCGATGCAGCCACAGCGGTTCAATTTATGAAAAAGGTGATTTTCCGCTTTGGTTTTCCGCACGGCATTATAACTGACAACGGCACCAATCTCTCCAAAGGCGCCATGGAAGAGTTCTGTCAACGAGAGCATATCCGACTTGATGTTTCCTCAGTGGCTCATCCTCAATCCAATGGTCAAGCTGAGAGAGCTAATCAGGAGATTCTGAAGGGTATCAAGCCCCGGCTTTTGGTCCCTTTGCAACGGACGCCAGGTTGTTGGGTGGAGGAGTTGCCCTCCGTGTTGTGGAGCATCAACACTACTCCTAACAGGTCTACAGGCTTCACGCCTTTCTTTATGGTTTATGGGGCAGAAGCAGTCCTTCCCAGTGACATCCGTCATGACTCACCTCGAGTGGCGGCTTATGTTGAGACGGATAATGAACAGGCGCGCCAAGATGCTCTTGACTTGTTGGATGAACAGCGTGATGTGGCAGCAGCCCGTTCAGCGATTTACCAACAAGACCTGCGTCGTTATCATAGCCGCCGGGTCAAATCCCGGGTCTTCCAGGAAGGCGATCTCGTGCTCCGGCTCATCCAGGATCAAACAGACGCACACAAGTTATCCCCGCCTTGGGAAGGGCCCTTTGTGGTCAGCAAGAACTTGCACAACGGGTCATATTACCTCATTGACATTCGGGAGCACAAAGATTCACGTAAGTCGGAGGAAGAGACCTGTCGGCCGTGGAACATAGCTCAGCTTCGGCCTTACTACACTTGAGCCACCGGCTCTCGTGGTGTATATATTTCTCTCAGCCATGTATATACTATGATAAGCAATAAAGCAGGACCTCTGTCCTTTTTTCTCCTCCAAATATGCACGTGTTGTTTTCATTGCAAGATTACATGATGATTTAAAGGAGGATCCGGCTTATGATCGTATTCGAATTTAGCCGTAAGCTATAAGGTCACTTGGGGGCTTCCTGTTCAAACATGGGTCGTATTCGAACCAAAGAGAACATAGCTGTCGATACCCATTTGATTGGCAAAGTGCCGAGCTCATTGGGAGGTTACCTTTGGTCATATTTGAATCATCGTTTAACCCCTTTGAGAACCGACGTGGATCGTATTCGAATCAGCGTCGTTAAACAATTCTTGAAATCACTTGGGGGCTTCCTGTTCAAACATGGGTCGTATTCGAACCAAAGAGAACATAGTTGTCGGTACCCTCTTGATTGGCATCGCCACACCCACTGGGGGCTATGTGATCGTATCCGAATCTTAGCTTAACCCCTTTGGGCCGGGTCTCTGGTCGTATTCGAACCGGAAGCCCCTAAGTTTTTTCTGCTTTATCACAAGTTTTCTTTGATTATGTCAAGGTGTGTACAGTCGGGTTTCACTTTGCCGGCTTAACTTTGGTTTACAGTATTGCTAAACGCAATAGGTATTATAAGGCAGGTAAACCGGAGTTGCGGTACCAACTTCCTCATCCGGATTATCTAAACCGGAAGTATGCTTGCAGGCCATTAAGTATGTTCTTACGGTTGTATTCAGGATATCATTGAAGACAAGTCCTTTTTGATTCATATTCCGGGTTATCTAAAAGTTATGATTCTCAGGACGGTAAGCCGCCTCGAGACTTGTGATTTGCCCTTTTATGCAGGGTAATTAAAGGCACCTCTTTTGAGGTTAAGAAAAAATAAAGGATTAATTATGACCCGGAGAAATATCAAAGAGACAACTTCAAAAGACTTTAGCATTCAATACGTGCACGATGGCGCGGCAGAGATAAACTGTTGTACCTACTCTATTACAAAACTCATCAAGTCTAAAAGGGTGGAGCATTGTTTGGTAAACCGCCAGCCGAGTTATGATGCTTGCTGAGTTGAAGTCTCCGGCTCGTTCCTATCCTCTCCTCCGGCTGATCCCAAGACCTGGAAAGTTGATGACTTCCAGTCGATGCCACTGAGAGCTTCGAATTGGGCTTCCTCGTCAATTAACCCGGCCGGGTCAATCTCCGGGGCGAAAGTGTGCTGATGAGCCGGCGGGATCAAGGTGAGGGCTTCATAGCGAGGGGTTGGAATCCTCTGATTCTCCATGTTGTAGCCCGGCTGGTACTTGGTTAGATCTGTGTCGTTCCCGATAAGGGTGGCCACCGGGCGTACAGCCTTCACGCAAGCTGCGAAGTCCTTCTGATCGAAAGCTGAGCCGTCTTCCTTCAGGCTTGGATAGCCAAGGGCGATGTCTGCCGGGTCTAACTCCGGCAGGAATGCCTTGGCCCGGCTCAGCGCGGCGATCGCTCCAGCTCTCGCAGAGGCCCGTCGCAGCTCTTGGATCCGCTGAGGCAGAACGGCGAGCCGGCGCAGGACTTCTGCCAGGTGAGTCAGCACCTCGTTGGATAGGGCCACCACGGCTAAGGCACGCTGTGACCCGGTGTAGAGCTGCTCCACCAAGGTATACACGGCCTTCAGCTTGGTGACCACGCTCTGGTTGAGGTTGGCATTTCTGGGACCTGTTTAACAGAATCAGACAAGCCGGCGACAAGGATGAGTTATGAGATATAAACATTTTAAACTTGATGAAAGCCGGTGAGGCGACTTACCGAAGATGGCGGCCACCATCTGGGAAACCTGGCGCTTTAGGCCGGAGAGCTCAGCGGTCTTCTCGGAGAGAGTCTTCTCCGCCTATTCAGCCCGGGTTACCAATGCGGCCTTCTCTTCGGCCCAGGCTTTCCGCTCAGCATCAAATTATGTCTTCAGTTTCTCTTGAGCGGCGATGCTGGATACAAACTTGGCGTTTGCCTTCCGGGTCTCCATTTCTTGCATCTTTAGCCGGCTCGTGAGATCAGCAAGGTCAGTCTCCAGCTTCTTGCCAGCAGCCTATATAAATTTCCGGGTTATGGCAAGAACAATTACTTTACAAATTTAAAGTCCCAAGCGTTTTCCAAGCAAAGACACTTGGCACTTGGGGGCTATCTTTCCGGTTCAAATGGAGTAAGCCGGAACCTAAGTCTACAACGTACTCAGTCATAAGTCGTTGACTTGGAGGCTAGCATGATACAGGTAACTAAGCAGTAAATAAGAGGACAAAAGGATGTTACCTCAGACTTCTGCTGGATTTGGGTCACCATGGCAACCTCGGCGTCCTGTCTCTTGTGCACTTGGCTGATGTAGCCAGAGACGAGCTCTCCAATGCTCAAGTTGGTGTAGTCGGAGAGGTCCAGGTTCACCCAGTGGGGCTGCAGCAACTCCCCCTTAGCGGAGCACTTGGCCAGCACGGTAGGTCTCCCCGGTTCAACGAACTCCGTCCGGGTGATTACCACGTCCGGGTCATTTGTTGGTTGGGCCGAACCGGAGGCCTCCGGGTTGACAGAAGCTTCTGCAGGCGCCGTGTCCATTGGAGTGGTGGCTTCGGGGGCGGAGGCAGCTGGCGGGTCTTGGACCGTCACCTCCGGCTCAGGCAAATCCGGCACTCCGGCTGACTTGGTTTTCTTCACCCTCTTGGTGAGCTTTGCCTGGGCACTGAAAGAACAACAAAGGTTAGTACAAAAATATGAGTAACGATCAGAACAACATGAGATGATTATCGTTACCCGGGCGCGGTCTTGAAAGCCGGAAGACTCGACTGCATAGAGTCGCCTGAAGAGGGGGAGGTCTCCTGATAATTGGAGTCAGAAGAGTTGAGTGGCTGACGGATAACACCTGCCAACGGGTGAAAAGGGTACAAGTGAGAAATAACCTCAGTTCGGCGCTTCCTTGATGTGTCAGGTAACCCGGCGGAGAGGTCGGTGTCCTTGTTGGTCCGGGTGTGACGCCGGCTCTCATGAACCTGTTGCTTCAAAATAAATTGAGGATCTTGATAAGCTAAGGGATGTGAAAAGCTTACTTTCCGGGTTACCCTTCGGACTTTCAGCCTTGGTAAGGGCTCCGAGTCGGAGGAAAGTGACATTACCTCTTCCACCACCGGGTTACTTGCGCCGGTGTCATCCTGTCAATGAGCAAGTATTGATAAGGCGGACAGCGACAAACAACAAATACGGCAAGGATTTAAAGGCTCAGGGGTTACCTCTGACTCGGAGCTGTCGCTTAATTGCATCAGCTCTGAAGCAGTAGGCCTGCTTCCTTTCCTGCGAGGGGCGGCTTTCTTGGCGGCTTTCTTCACCTTTCTGGCCTTCTTGGCCGCCTCATGGTCATATTTGACCCGCCAGAACTTGTCGTCAGCCTGAAAAATACAATGGTGATTTTTTTAAACGATTCAGATGAGAGTTATATACAGAAGAAGATAGGATGTTCAGATTGGCGGCTTACCGCTGGGGCTGGGTTGGTCTTGCAGAAGGGGGCTAACCCGGTCCTTCCACAGTCTGCCAGGCTCTCGTTCAAGAGAGCCTTGGTCATCTCCTCTGCAACGTCTTCAGGAAGATCGTTGTGGCTGTGTCTCTGAGGGTCGTCTTTGCGGCCCGTATACTCACACATTAAGCCGGGGCGGCGGCTCAATGGGATCACCCGCCATGAGATCCAGACCCGGACCAGATCGATTCCATTCAGACCATTGCCCAGGAGAGCCTTGATCTTGTTGATGGTTGGGAGCAGAGGCTGGCGCTCCGCCGGAGTCAGTTTGTCTGACAGTGGGTGTGTTGACTCCAGGCGTGATGGGCGAAAGCCGGGCAGCGGACTTTCATCAGCCGGTGATGTATCTTGGCAATAGAACCAAGTCATGTTCCAGTCCTTTGGGTGGCTCGGCGGCTCTGCGTAAGGAAAAGGCAGTCCCTACGCCGCTGGATGGAGATGCCGCCTAACTCCAGACTTGGCCCATTGGCGCACTCATTCTGACGGTTTAAGTAAAAAAGCTCTCTGAAGAGCAGCAGACTAGGCTCTTCTCCAAGATAAACCTCGCAGAAGACTTGGAAATTGCAGATGTTGGACACGGAGTTGGGTCCTATGTCTTGAGGCTGTAAATCGAAGAAATTTAGAACATCTCTAAAAAACTTTGAGCCGGGCGGTGCGAAACCCCGGCTCATGTGATCCGCAAAAATCACTACCTCCCCATCCTTTGGCTGTGGCCTTTCTTCTGACGGGTCAGGGGCACGGTAGGACATGATGTCTTTCTTGGGCAGATATCCTGACTTAACAAAATCCGCTAGGGTCTCGTTGGTGACATTGGACCTCATCCAGTTACAAGTAATGGGAGCTTTGGGAGGCATGGTGAAAGTCGGCAATCTATGACAAAAAGGAAAAACGTCCGGGTTAATGATAAGCCGGAGGAGATCTACAGTTCAAAGCTAAGGTGGCGGCTTATGAAGGGGACTAATGGTATATACCTAAGTACAGCGGGTTATTTAAGCCGCAGGGACATCCAGAATAAATTGATTATCTACGGCCTTATCACAGCTAAGCCGGAGGATTCTACGGCGCGTGGTTTCTTTAAGCCGGAACTGTAAACCGCCAAGATTCAATGATTGCAGTTTTTTACTAAGTGTGGTAAAACAGGTTTCACACATTGCAGTAACTTTTTTGGATCGAAATGGTCGGGCAAAAGAAAAATTTCTAGACCTAGAAACAGAAGCGAGGGAGTTCTTGGGCCCGAACAAAGTTCCTATGCAGTAAAAAGAGAGCTGCTTTGCGTGTAAAATGGGTGCTAAATAGTCGCCGCACTAGTTCTATGCAGATCTAAGATCAAACAGGGGCAGTAACTATGAGAACTACCGGAACTTGCGGGCAATGGCGACGAACACGAAGAACGCGGACGAATCCTACGGCAGATCTACTCTACAGGACAAGCAGGACTTACAAGAGCTGGAGAGTCGCGGGGGTCGCCGCGTTTCTCTCGTCAGATCAGGGTGATGCAGCGGCCTGAGCTGGTGACGACGAGGAGACCCGTGGCGGCGACGGCGGCGGAGCTCGAGCAGCACGGGACAGTGAGAGGAAGAAGACGACAGAGGAAGGAGCGTGAGAAGAGCCCGTCGGGCCGGCCTATTTATAAGGCGAGCTCGTAAAGCGGGCGCGAGAAGGAGACCGTGGTGTGGTTATCTCCCCACGCAGCGCCTCGATTTTTGGGATGACAGTAAAGGAAAAGATCCGTTGCGGATCTGGCGGAGTAAAAAACTGACTTAATGGAAGATGACGTCACGGCGGATTATCCGGAGTCCAGAGGATGACGTCACGCCGGGTTATGGCCTTCACACGAATGGTAAGCCGGAGATTTTTTCTGTCGAAAGAGTTGAAGATTGACATGAGCCGGCTCAAATCAATCTGGGGCCTAATGTTGAGGATATAGACCTTAGAGTCACTCGCCAGGAGGGGCCGGGTTACTCATATGGTCATTGCCAGAAGCCCGGTGCCAAGCTTAAAGACGGTGGGACAAAGATGGGCTTAAGACCCGGATATGGCTTAAGGCCCGTATTTACAATCATTATTATGGTAGAACTTGTAGTGTAAGGCAAGAATAGTTGAGAGTCCGAGCCGGACACTCTTATGAGCCGGCCGGGACTCTGAGAGCTGCAGGGCGTCAGCCTCCCTATATAAAGGGACGACCCGGCAGCAGTTTAAGGGCGACAACAATCTCATCGAGAGCCGGGCATAGCAGTTTAGCTCCCTGGTTATCGAAACCCTAATCAATACCTCATCAAACTGGACGTAGGCTTTTACCTTCACCGTAAGGGGCCGAACCAGTATAAACCCTCGTGTTCCTTGTCCCGCATTAACCCCTTCAAGCTTCCTAGTTGCGATGGCTCCACGACTAAGTCCTAACTCAAGGACATCTGCCGTGACAATTCCACGACATACTTAGTGCCTGCTGCAGCTCCACCTCATTACACCATCCTTTCCTATAAGCTTAAATAGTCTTGATCTCGCGGGTGTGAGATTGCTGAGTCCTCGTGACTCACAGATTCTACCAACACAGTTGCGGGTGCCGACGATGCCAGTGCAGGTGACGCAACCGAGCTCAAGTGGGAGTTCGACGAAGAACGTGGTCGTTATTATGTTTCTTTTCCTGATGATCAGTAGTGGAGCCCAGTTGGGACGATCGGGGATCTAGCATTTGGGGTTATCTTATTTTCATTTGGATTTGACCGTAGTCGGTCTATGTGTGGATTTTGGATGATGTATGAATTAATTTATGTATTGTGTCAAGTGGCGATTGTAAGACAACTCTCGTTATCCCTTTCTTGTTCATTACATGGGATTGTGTGAAGATAACCCTTCTTGCGACAATACCACAATGCGGTTATGCCTCTAAGTCGTGCCTCGACACGTGGGAGATATAGCAGCATCGTGGGCGTTACACCCAACCTGCGGCCCGACCTCGGGAGCGCGCCTGCTCCTCACGCTCAAGCCTCAGGAGGGGTGCTGGAACAAGGAGTTCAAGGAATACCTGACGCAAGGGATGCTGCCAGAGAAAGAGGAGGACGCGGAGCGCGCGGCCCGACAGGCTACGGCATACTGCATCCAGGACGGTGAGCTATACAGGAAGCGGCCAAATAATGTTTCCTTGCGATGCATCTCCAGGGAGCAGGGGAACGAATATCTAGCTTACATACATGGCAGAAACTGCGGGCACCACTCGTCGTCACGTACCCTGGTCAGTAAGGCGTTCCGCAGTGGGTTCTACTAGCCTACGACACTCAACAACGCGACCGAGCTGGTGAGGTCCTGCGAGGCCTGCCAATTCCACGCCAAGGAAATTCATCAGCCAGCTCAGGGCCTCCAGACCATCCCGCTCTCGTTGCACTATGCATTATTTTGGAATTGAATCAGTGGATATTTCTGAACATTTCAATCTGACGGAATCAAGGGATTAATGGATTTACAAGAATGTGTACACAAACATTATTTTGAAAAATGAGCAAAGGCACTCATTGCACTAGGCATGATTTTAGAAGCATCTAGGAGTTGGTTTCACTTGATTTGGATTTCAAGTGAATTTCCTATGAATTTGCAAAGTTGGCTATATATGGAGAAATAGACCGTTATTTCATGTGGCATATAAAGTATTGGGAAAAATGTTCAAAAACTATGTATCGAACTTACAAGTATAGGAATTTGATCGTGGCATTTGGATCAATAATGGGCTCTCTGCGGTTTTCTAAAGTTTATCACTAAAATGGAAAATGAGATTTCATAAATATTTTGTGAAGGAAATGTTTCTGAAAAAATGTGCAAATTGCACCATGTGATAGATCATGAACTTAGGAACTACGATAAATTTGAATCATCAATTTTGGACTTCATTTGAATATTCTATGGATTTTGCAAATCTACAGAAAAAGAAAAGGAAAAGGATTTACCTAAATGAGCTGGACCTGGGCGGCGGCAGCGCGCACTGAGCGCGGAATAGTTAGTGGGACGGCCCAGCGGCTTAGCTGCGCAGGCAGAGGAGGTGACGCCGAAGGCGCGTTCAGGGAGGTCGCCAGCCAACGCGGAAAGCGGATCGGGCTGACGCGCAGGGCCCAGCAGCAGGCTGTCTTCAACCTCCCGCGTGGCACGATGGGAAACAGAGAAGGCGAGGCCGAGCGGGGGCTGGCGCTCTCCCCGGCGGCACCGGCCAGCTCCGGCGACGCCCAGCATGCTGTCGGATTCAGGAGAGCGTGCCGCACCCGGCGAGGTGCGCCACGACGACTGGGGCGGCCGGATGCGAGCGGTGCATCGCCCGCGGCGGACGGAGGAGACAGTGAGGTTGGGGCACGGTGTTGCGGCCGCGGAGAAGAAGAAATGGAGTCCGGGAGAGGGCCGTGGGGAGGTGGGTGATGCTCTTGTGCAGGTAGTAGGGGAGAGGAGCACCGAAGAGCTCGAATTTGAGCGGTGGCCGGTTGCAAGGTTTCCGGCCATGGATGTGAATGGGGGCACTAGATGTGGAATGGGTTGGCCTGGAGAGCGTACGGGAGAGAGAGAGAGAGAGAGAGAGAGAGAGAGCCAAAGGAGTAGAGAGGGGGCTTGGGGGTGGCCTTAAGTAGAAGGGGGCGAGGTGCACCGTGGGCTTGTGCGCCGGCGAGGTCGTAGCCGTTGCTGGAGGCCGCAGGAGGGCTCGGCTTTGAGTCGGGGTCCCCACGGCCGCCCGGAGCGTGGCGACCGTGGCTTCGGCCGTGGAGGAGGGCGCGGCGGAGGCTGCTAGGATAACCACAACCCCCATCAGGCCTGGCGCGACCAGCCTCGCGAAGATGGCTGGCGCGGTCAGCCTCGCGATGGCCCCTGGTGTGATCAGCCTCATGAGGCCTGACCACATGGCAACGTCGGCCTCCCTCCGCTGCCGCCACCACCAAGAAGGAAAGACGACAACCATTAGGACGATGGGGCTGGGGGCTTTCAGGAACCTCACGCGATTGCCTACATCCTCGGCGGTGCCCAGGCACCCGCCTCGAATTGCATCTTCAAGCAGTTCTCTCATGAGGTGAATGCGGCCCTCCCGATGCTTGAGGCCGTGCGCCCCGTCAGGTGGTCGTAGTATGCCATCACCTTCGACTCCAAGGATCACCTCAGGTGCGCGGCCACTGCTGGCGCGCTCCCCATGCTGTGCATGGCCACCATCAGCAATGTCTCCATCACCAAGACTCTCATCGATGGCAGCGCGGGCCTCAATGTGCTCTCTGTTGAGTCCTTCGAGATGCTTTAGGTGCCCTATGACCAGCTCATGCCCACCAGGCCATTCTCTGGGTTAACGGACGGCTCTATCGTCCCTCCTGGGCAGCTGCGCTTCCCTGTCACCTTAGGCAAGCGCGACAACTACCACACTGAGCTCATCGACTTTGACGTGGCCCACATCGACATCCCGTACAACGCCATCCTTGGGCATCCTTCCCTCGCCAAGTTCATGGCGGCGACTCGCCATGGCTACAACGTCCTCAAGATGCCAGGATGCAGCGGCATCATTACGGTCGCCTACGATGAGAAGGACGTGGCTGCTCTCTCGAGCATGCCTACCATGCCGCGGCGGCCGATAACGCTGATGACGAAGGTGGCGTTCTGCCTCTCGAGGCCACCCCCACGAAGAAGAAGCAGCTCCTCCCAAAGCGCCATCCGGAGGCCAAGAGACCAGTTAGCCACACCTCAGTCTTTGCGCCCGCAGCCGAGGCGCCTCTCCCTCCCGCATAAGAAGGCGCGCCTGGTGCCTCCCTTAGGACGGGCTCGAGGGCTTCCATCTGGAGAGCCTATGACCTGACCAGTGTGACATGGGAGGTGCTCGGGCACCACTTCGATGTGTGCCTTGATGCGCGCCCCCACAACCAAGGTGCACGGCATGAGGCGCCAGGAGCATGAGAATTCATCACCAAGGCGATCGAGGAGCTTCAGGAGGTGCTAGCCATGCGAGGTGAGCGTCTCCCCGCATGATCCACCAGTGTAGCTGCCGCCCCGACGCGGGTGGCGATCTGCGCGTCTATGTCAACATCCCAGGCCTCAACAAGGCCGCATCATAGGACCTCTTTTGGCCATCACATGTTGGACGGAGTGGGGGCTACCCCTGTAACTACATCTGCATGTTGTTCAGCCTGCTGAAACATTGGCGCCTCGTACCAGTGCCTGGTGCAGCACGCTATGGTGTCTCACGAGGCTCAGCGCTCGGCGGTCGCATCTAAGGGGGCCCCAGACCCTCGCGAGCCACTTAGGCCTCTGGAGCCATGAGGCTCGTGAGGAGCAACCTCCATGGCACGCTTCCTCAGCTACCTCGACGCTTCTACAACACCGGTGCCAGGTGACCTTTTGGTTTGTTCAATTGAGGGCGCCCCTCGGGCTGCATTATCCTCAACCTGCAAGGGTCTGCCCCTACAGTTGCATCTTCCCACAACTGCTGGAACCGACGCGGACCCCCAGGGGAGTGGGTCCGCGCCCCTGGGGAGCCGCCACGGGTGTCGTGATGGACTTGCGAGGGCGGCTGCGCCCCTTCTTGGGTGGCGGTAGCTCTGGCTCGTCCCGTGGCTCCTTGCCCATCTCGGCAATAGATAACCTCCTCACCGGTGCCATGGCTACTACTGCAGAGGTTGGGAGTGGGGAAGAAAGAAGACGAAGATGGGTTGGGGGCTCCGGTCCCTTCGCCCTCTTATAGGCGATCGGAGAAGGCCAATCAGCATCCCTTTGCATTAGAAGCAATGATGGCCTCGCAGCATGTGTGCCAGGCTTTTTGTCAGCCTGGGCAGTTGACGAGGCGACATGGGGAAGTGGGGCCGTTCGTGTCCCGTCGTGCGCCACGCGTTAAGCCTGGCCCGTAGGCGATTGGGGCCCACATCACTTCGCCCTCTTTGTTTCCTTCGCCTCGAAGCCAGGCCGACCGCGTCGTGGGCCCGGGGGCTACTGTCCGCATTCTAGGATCGGGGTTACCCAGACCTGCCTGCCCGTGGCCTAGCACATGGCTCCATCAATGGCCCGGTACGGCCCAGTTCCAAGGACTCGCCAGCAAGACCCTCGCGAGGCCCCCCCGCCTCGCAAGGCGAATGGCACCAAGGCCTCCCGAGGAGCGGCTTCTGATGCTGCCTCCCGAGGAGCGGAGATTTCTATGCAAGCACCTCACCTCACGAGGCGCGCGATGACGTGATCCATTACAAACAAGGCCAAGCGGGCGCCAGCAGTCGCAGAGGTAGACAGTTTCCTCTTTGGTGCTAAGGAGGCAAGGACGTACGCGGGTTCCCGAGGAATCCCCCAAAGGTTTCCATTCCAGTTCAACAAGACCAAGACCATGAGTTCGGCAGGATGGATGTCATCGCCGAGCCCACCACAGCGTCACGACGAGAAGGTTTGCAGGCGAAGACCACCTTTCGTCAAGATAAGATGTACTCTTGTCCGCTTTCAAATTGGACATTGTGGAATCCCGCCTAAGCTACGAGGGAAGAGGGCCAATGCCACTATAAATATAGGTTTGTCTCCACCATAGAGAGGGGATCGATCCAACCCCTTCGGCCATTGAGCTCTCCCGAGGTAGCTCTCACTTGTACTAGTTCATACGCATCCTCCACACGAGGCAATCCACCCCAAAGTAGGAGTAGGGTTTTACACCGCAAGGTGGCCCAAACCTGGGTAAACCACCGTGTCCAATTCTTGTCCCCGCTCGCTCAAACCCGACGAGGCCAAGCCATGGGGCAGTGAGCAGAGAGCTGCAGTTAGGATAGATCCTTCGTACACGCCCCAGAGTTCAAACCTTGTTTGGGTCCGCGGAGCCTCGATTTCGACAGAATAAAGCAAAGCTTATTCTATTTTTTTAGGTTTTTTGTTTTTGAAAACTAACTTGCAAACAAAAAATCACAATAGTAAAATGGAAAATGAAAAAGCAAGTAAAAAGCAAAGTGTTGGAACAGACCAACACGTGTATTTTGATGCTCAATGATCTGAAGTACAACCTCATTACAATTTATTCAAATAATATCGCCACATCTTGATGTAGACGAGGTAGTGACCTCCCCCAAGCTTAAGCTTTTGCAAGCCCAAACCGGCAAGATCATTGTGACGGCTAGTTAGGATCCCATCCTTGGCTCTAGTAGGAGAAGCTTGAACTCATGCAGGCGGACGTGTCTTGAAGGGGCGTGGAGGGGCTACTCATATCATTAATGGAGTCCTAGAGACTGTAGAGGTCAGTGTAGGTGGTGCAGGCTTCTTGTTGTGACTGCTCCTCCTTCTCTTTGGTGGCGAGTTCTTCTTCATCTACTTGTTCAGGTTTGGGGCCTTCTTGGTGAAAAGTTGCATCTCCTTCCTGAGGCGCATAATGAAATTGTCCATTTTCTAGAGAGAAACGGTTATTGAAAGTGCAACTAATCCCCGGATGGTTTGGTAATTCATAAAAACATATAGCTCATTAAACTAATATCCATCTTTCCCTAATAATAAAGCAGCCATCGCTTCTGCCCGCACGCTCACCGTCGTAATACGCTTCCCGTACCTAAATATTGTTCGTAATACGTTTTCGTACCTAAAAATCGCTTCGTTCAGTGTTTCTGCCGATACTAAAAAAAGACTCGCTTGGTTGGTTTTACGTTACTAGGCCAGGACTCTTATGGGCCGAACAGCCCAACCGCAGCTAAGGGAAAAAGTTTGAGCTAGGACTCTTCTCCACCTTCCTTCAAAAAAGGACTCTTCTTCAACCCGTCCTCCGGACTCGAGGAATCCTCCTCCATGATGGCAACTCCTCCGCCTTCCTTCCTATAAGAACCTCCTCCTCGCGCGAGCCACCTGATTTGCTGAGATCGTGGTAACACGCAAGTGCGGCGCGGAGCTCGCTCAAGGTCGATGCGCCCCGTGGTGGTGGCGTTCGAGGCGGGTCGGCCAGAGGTTCAACAATTTCTCGATCTCCGGGGTTCAACAATTTCTCGCCGGATCCGCTCGTCGGCATCCGTGGACTGCATGAGCCGGATGTCTCCTGTGCCCTAGCAGTGGTCAATCGATCTCCCTCTCCCGAACGACCCCGGTACCCTCCCTATCTGCTCTGTTATTCTCAGACCTCGGCTGCGGCGTGGCTGCTATCAGAACTTCTTCCTCATATCACGATTTCATGCACTACGCATCCTGCTTGCCCATAGCAACAGTAACACCATCACCTTTGATTGGAATTACCTTATTAGTGAATTTGGTTTGATTGGAATTACCTTGTTTGTGCAATTTGGTCAAGCGTGTTCACATATGATGCCACTGAGCCTGGGAATGAGGTGGATTGAGCCTGCCTAGGCACCAGCTCCTGTGATTAGATGGAAATCAGAGTGTATGATTTATTCTTACAGAAAACTTTTCATGCAAACTGGATGTCCTCATGTGTCCTTTCAGTACCATGATTGCAATTCATTTCAGCAAACTATGTAAGGGCCAAAAACAGACATGCTGCTGCAGATGTACTACTTCTTCAGTTACATGAATAGATAGAGCTAAAAATAGATTCTATAACTGATTTTGGAGTGTGGCACTGTCAATTTCAATAAATCTGCACTACAAGCTAAAGGTGTGCTATCTAATACAGATCAATGAACAGATCTTGCTGTGTTGTGATGAACAGATCCTTCAAAGTACCAGTTGTAATGCAGCAGCAGGCCATATATTGGTACAAAGAAACCATATAAACTGGATTCAGTCACAAAAAAGATCATGTCTATATAAGTTCTCTTATCTCTTGGTGTGGATTTTCTTTAGGAACTTACTTGGTGTGAAATTATGTTCCTGCTTTAATAGCCAAATCAATATCAACAACTATATATTCCAGTATTTACTCCTTTCCACTTCTGTTCTACTAATGTGTGCCTACTTTTGTACAATGCTTTTAACTGAAATTGGTTGGTCATGCAGACAGTAGGTGCATGAGCCCATGGCCGGTTGCGTCGGCGATGGGGTTGGAGCGCATAATAGTGACATCAACCTGACTGCTGGCTGTTAAGCATCTTCTTTGACGTCCATACTACCACATATCTTATTTAGTTTGACCTTCTGTGAGGATGAGGGCTTCGTGTCTCACATGATAGTGTTCTCTCCCAATCTTACGAGGCTACCACAATCATAAGCCATCATGTTCATTAGGGAAATAATGATTCAAGAAAAGAAGATGGTTTGGGGAAACACAAATATGCTGGGGGCATAGTAAAGCTGCAGATCTAAATGCATGGACAATATCTCCTGCAGTTTTGATTCATTTTTATTCAGGTAACTGCTCCAGGTGAGAATGATATGCTGCTGGTCATGCCAAAGGTTGTGATACATTTTTTTATGATAGTATGAATTGATTGATGATGCATCACAAGAAGCACAAGTTCTGCAGTATCCATTTCAGCAAGAAGTTTGCATTGAGTAATTCTTTTCAAGAAGAAGCTTACCATGCACAACTAGCTAGCGAATACTTCATTCTTCGGTGGAAGACATAGCATATAATTACCTTGAGCACATCAATACAAGATTTTCTAGCATCAAGTATTGTTCATGGTTCACTCATAATGTGTGTTCTGTCCACTTTTCAACTTAATTTTATTAAGATTTCTGGTTATCACTGCAGGAGTTGCACCAGAGTCAATGAGGGTAGTCTGCATTGCAGACTGTGTTAACTATTCCAGATTTTATCAACATTAAATTGTGCATTGCCATTGCCATTTCCATTTCTTGCATCACCTACCTTGAAGTTGAGAGGATTGATTTTTCTGTAATTGTTCAATTGGAAGTAAAAAATCAACTCTGCATGCTTACATGAAGCTAGATTCCTGAAAAATAGTTGTTTTCGCACAGTATATCAGTATTTTGTTTCCCGATCTAAAAAAGATGTGTCTGAGCCTGACACAAGAGTTTGGCTAATCTGCAGTATGACTCATTAGTAGTATTTTCTTAGACATGTTGAATCATTCCTCTATCCCAGTATTCAAAATTTACATATTGTGATATTGTCACAACTGTCAAGTGTAGGTTCCACAACCAAGCAGAAGTTGTCACCAAAGGTCAAGATGGAAATAGGTAAAACCGGTATTTACATGTTACACATCCGCAGCTGTAGGATGAACTGCCATGGACTCCTGACCAACTATCCCACACATACGACTCTTTAAAAGGATGTTCTTCCTCTATCTCTCCATGTCGTGTTTTATTCCATCCCATACTTCATGGTTCCATCAGTACTGGATTCCCAACAAGGAGAACGTGATTCGGTCCATCTATGCCTTCCCCTTATCATATTCAAGGTTTTGCATTACAGGATGATTGATGCGTCCGATGAGCATCCACAATAATGTGAAGTAAGGAGGCGACATCGGTAGTTGAGGCTATCAAGTGGAGGAATATGTTGGATTGGTGGTGGCACGCAAATCACACTCTAAATCCAATTGGAGTTCATCTATTCTACCATCGCCCCACGCTGTCGGTAAATAATCCCCCATCCTAAATCCCTCGATTATCAGGTTGTTGGATTTATAACAGAATCCCCAATAAACAGGCTTGATCCATAATATCTTATCAAGAAAAATTGGCCTTTTCTGCCGTATCTTGCAGCACTTCTCCTTACCAGATTACACGTTGGAGGGAGGGGGGAACCAGCTGGGGCGGTCTGCAATCTGCAAAGTCTAAAGTTGAACCCTGCACGTACATCTCGCCGATGCCGACAATATTTGGTTTGGTTTCAGTGAGCACGTGCTTGAACGCCTCAAATTTTCTTGATATGTCCCTACTGTTAAGGCTGGCGCCTTGATGCTCCTGCAGGCTACCAGGAAGGACCTATTCAATTGTGTTGGTTGTTGTGTTCGTTCTAATGGGATACAAGTCACATGGCGTGATGGACATCAGGTGTGCAGAAATATGTTTGTGCTTTGATAGTTTCCTGATATGCGCACATGTGTTTTTAATACTTCCCCTTGGATTATAGGAATCAGACTTGTGATGGAGATCAGACAGGCAGAAATATGTTTGCAGTAAATAGAGTATAAGAGCTCCTATGAATTAATATGTTTAGAAGTTCAATGATCGATCTCGTCTTATTAGTAACTGAGTTAAGCAACAGGCATATGTACTATCAGTTTTTATGTCTGACGCTCTTGCCTTCCATACGTACTGAATTAACAAAATTCCTATGTTCAGGAGGCGATGCAGCGCTGGAAAAAACTCATCGTAGTAATTAGCTAATTACTGTATATTGTCAGTTATACTTCTCTTCATATATACTACGACATCATATTTCCCTCTCTATCTGCTAACATGAAATTTGTATACAGATAGAGAAGACAAACAGAGCTATCACTATAGACGCATAACGAACTTCTCATATTTACATGGTTGAGTATAAATGTATGTCCAAGTATTTTTATAGTTCAATGTTACGTGAGTAAATATACATCTTACACCAAAATATTCAGAAATCCTCAGTTCAATATACTATGTTCATAAATAAATAGATGATTAACTCGACGCATGCATAATAAATTCAAGGTATCTAACCACAGTTTTTGTAAGTAAAAGGCAGTATAACAAAGAGTAGAATCTAACACTTATTTTCGTGTCATTTTGGCTTCAGTATTGAGAGAAATAAAGTTTTTTTTTTTGTAATGAAGACGCCAAAGGCGTCCGGCTTTAAATTACCAAAGCCAACAAGGCAGCGTTCACAAAGTCTGAAAACAGATACCACGGCAATCCAGCTTAAGTATTACATAACCAGCCAAAATAAAAGAGGTCCATCAACACCAGCACGCAGGCTGGAATAACAGGTCATCGGCAAGCATACACAAAGAAACGGATGCAAAATGATATCAGTCTTGAGCAGCTACTTGGCGCGCTTCCACCTGAATGTTGCGGATCCGCTCCATCGTCTCGATCATGCGCTCCTCATCTTGCAGTTTCCCCAACGGTGTTCAGGTCTGCAAGAAGAGGTGACATTTGGACAGGACATTGGCTGGGTGAGAAGGGAATTTCTTCTGGATGGTCATCTTATTACGCACAGTCCATAAGGACCAAAGAGCGCCCCTATGCATCACCAAACAATCCTTGCACTAGCCCCCTTTTGCGTATGAATAATTTGTAAAAGATTGGCACCGGATGAAGGGTTCTAGTTTTGCTGGAAAGCGGCTCACAGCGCTCCAGGAAAACGTGGCTAGGTGACAATGAAAGAAGGCATGATTTGCAGCTTCGATGGTACCGCACACCACACAAGACCAGTCGGAAGGTCCGTTGCGTTTCGCAACGTTATCCGCCGTCCGTAGGCGGTTTTGGAACATTTGCCATAGGAAGATTTTTAGCTTAAGCGGGAGACCGGCCTTCCATAGCCCCCGAGCTATGGAGAGAAATAAAGTTAGGGTAACTATTCATTCTAAATGGTTTCTTGTCTTACTAGATTGACCTTTTTCTTTCCTTATAGATCCGTAAAATAAATAGCATATCATGGTTTTCGGTCTCCTCATCGCCCATTGGCATCGTTTGGATGCTACATTCCTCTAGGACGACTTGTTGGGTGGAGCAATAGGAGGCCGGGGTCACACGTTCATGGAGGATGCCGCGCCCTATAGGGACGTTACAACTTAGATGAGGAGCCCGTTGTATCGCTCGGGCATATGTACTAGTTTAAGATAAATATTTTAGGAAGTTCAATGAATGTCATGGCATGGGCTAGAGATGTGGACCCGTCAAAATGCTAAGGACAAAGATTGGCAAAAGCTCAAGACTCTTCATCTTTATTTTAGTGATCCAAGATCACCTTGAGTCCATAGGAAAGCCAATACTATTAAAAGGGGATGAGGTGTTGCTTAATGGCTTGGTTGCTCAAATGCTTAGTGATATTGCTCCAAAACCCTCAACCACTTTCTCCATACAAATATGTCAAAAACCTAAACTCTAACTCGGCCCCACTGATTCTCTCTATCCGGTGCCACCGAGTTCATATGACATAGCCACTGCTAGAAACCCTAGCTAACAGTTCGGTCTCACCTATACGGATCTCGATCTCACCGAGATGGCCTTGCCAACTCATTGTTTTCAGTTGCAATTATTTCGGTCTCACCGAGATGGCTTGACCAAGTCTCTGTTGCCCTATTGCTTCACTTCGGTCTCATCGAGTTGATGCAATTTGCGCCACCGTGATTAGGTTTGCCCTAAGCCCTAGCACATTGGTTTCACCGAGTTGTTCCAGTTGGTCCCACCAAGATTCCTAAAATTCTAATTTTTGAACTAATCGTTCCCACCGAGTTTACCCATTTGGTCTCACTGAGATTGTTCAAATGTGTGTAATGGTTGGATTTTGTGTGGAGGCTATATATACCTCTCCACCCCCTTCTCCATATGTGAGAGAGCCATCAGAACATGCTGACACTTCCACCATACATTTTCTAAGAGAGAACCACCTACTCATGTGTAGAGATCAAGATATTCCAATCCTACCATAAGAATCTTGATTTCTAGCCTTCCCCAAGTTGCTTTCCACTGAAATCATCTTTCCACCATATCCAAATCTGTGAGAGAGTGTTGAGTGTCAGGGAGACTATCATTTGAAGCACAAGAGGAAGGAGTTCATCATCAATAGACCATCTATTACCTTTTGGGGAGTGGTGTCTCCTTGATTGGTTAGGTGTCGCTTGGGAGCCTCCGTCAAGTTGTGGAGTTGAACCAAGGAATTTGTAAGGGAAAGGAGATCGCCTACTTCGTGAAGATCTACCAGAGTAAGGCAATTCATTCATGGGAAATGGCCATGGTGGGATAGACAAGGTTGCTTCTTCATGGACCCTTGGTGGATGGATCCTTCCGTGGACTCGCCCAACCGTTACCCTTCGTGGGTTGAAGTCTCCATCAACATGGATGTACGATACCACCACTTATCGGAACCACGCCAAAAATCTTCGTGTCTCCATTGTGTTTGCTTTCTCCAAACCCCTCCCTTTACCTTCTATACAATTTTTTACTTTCCGCTGCTACACTCTGAAGTCTCCATCAACGTGGATGTACGATCCCACCACTTATCGGAACCACGCCAAAAATCTTCGTGTCTCCATTGTGTTTGCCTTCTCCAAACCCCTCCCTTTACCTTCTATACAATTGCATGTGTAGGTTGATTGCTTGACTTGTGCTAATTGCTAAAATCCGCCCACAACTAAAATTGGGTTAGATTTTTATTTGATCAAGTAGTCTAATCACCCCCCTCTAGACATACTTTCGATCCTACAAGTGGTATCAGAGCTTTGGTCTCCATTTTCCTTGATTGGCATAGCCTGGGATTGCATATTTAGTCATTCAATACAATGCATGTTGCTAAACAACAATTAAAAAACGAAAAGGCATCTTAACTGCAATATCCTTAACAGCAACCAAATATCGTTTCATAGTGGTATTGTTGAAACTGTTATTGATGAAATTGAACTGCACGGAAAATAGTTGCACATATAGAGCATCATATTGTGAAGAATTGAAATAAACAAGTCATAAGGACATCTCTAGGCGATCCTTAAAAAGTTAAAGGACTAAAACCCTTAGTGGATATATATATATATATATACTCCAGCATATTTTTGCCTTTTCTAGTCGATCCCCTAAACTTAAGGTTGTAAACTTCAATTTGATCAAGTTCAAAGCAGGTGCAACCGAAAGTAGCATGCATTCAAGCATAAACATAGATAGTTTTGCATAACCGAACATAAAACATAAATTTAAACTAAGCTAAACTACTTTCGATCGAAGTAGAGGTCGAGCCAATCCTTCCTCGTCATGTACGTTGTGCCGCGAGCCGGGTCCGGGCCTGTACCGTCGTCAGGGTAATTGGGGAAGGCACTCCTCCACTCGTCGACGTCGATCTCCTCATCCTCGGGGCCCACCTCGACGCCCTCCGCAACGCCGCTGCCGCCTTCGACCTTGTCATCAGAGGAGAGCGCAATAACCTCGCCGCCCTCCGCACCGCCATCCTCGCCTCCTTCGACCTCGTCATCAGAGGAGAGCGCGATAACCTCCGCGCAGGCAAAGATCGCCCGCTCCACCTCCACAAGCTATGGGTGCTACCGGCAGAGCTCTTGCATGTAGGCTTTGTCGGCGGCCTCGGCCTCGAGGCGCTCCCACCCATGGCAGTCCTCCCCTGCCATAGCCGAGCTCACCACCCCTGTCTCCGGCGGAACGAGGTGGACCGGACATGTGCCGAAGGGGAAATTGAGCCTAGCCGCCGCGCCGTGTTAGTGGACCTACCAGCGATCGTACTCCATGGCCGCGAGCTCGGCCGGGTGGAAGCTACGGAGCCACCGGCGGGTGTGGGTCTCTTGATCTCTAATCTCGGCGACCCACGTCCCCCACCGCCGCTGCCGGACACCGAGGTAGGACTTCGTCGGCTGCCGGGTCCGAAGGAGGACGGGGAAGTCCTCGAACCGGTGTAGGGGCGCGGTGGCGGGCGGATCGGGCCCGCGGAGGACGATGGGGACACCTCGGCGGCCACCTCGCCGGCGGCGGGCGAAAAGGCCGCGATAAACCTCTTTTTGTCCATTGGCTCCTCGAGCTCCCCGGCACACAGGCAGAGGTTGAGGATGGAGGCGCTGGCGATGGCGGCGACCTACCAATGGTTTCGAGGGTTGTGTGTGTCTGTGTGAGCGGAGGTTTTGGGGTGTGTGTGTGGAGGGGGGTCAGGTTGTGTTTGAGGAAATACTGCGGCAACTGAAAATTTTACTAGGCGGGAGTAACAAGGAGGGGCTACTGAAAATTTGGATCAAGGGCGAGGAGATATTTTTGAGATTGCGAGGGATGCAGAGGCGGGAGTAAAATGCCGGGGCTACTAAAAATTTGAATCAAGGGACTAAAGCAGAGCGGGAGTAACAAACATCGCACACGGTCCGCACATAATAATTGTGTGCTATAAAACATTAAAACCTTCGAGGCGGTAGATATTTTTGAGATTGCGAGGGATGCAGAGGCGGGAGTTTTTGGGGAGTCAGCTAGTGTGCTTGACATGCCGGTTGTGGACTGTAGCCGACGCACCTTCTCGCATAAGCCATAGGCATACTATACACCGACGGTGCTCCAAGATATTTTGTACTACATCTCACACGGTTGGTGATAATAAACTGTGTGGGATCTACTTGATTTTGAATTACAAAATGGGGTCACAGCGGCAATGGACGCTATTTGAATTGCTAGACCTTTTATCTGCAGTGAATATGCAAATATATGTGTGTCGTAAAAGAATTGGAATTATTCAAGGTTCGTTTGGATATTTTATACAATAAACTGGTTTTCTAGCCATTTCACGTGCACAATTCAAAATGAAACTACATGCACATGCTCCGATGCATACAAATTGGTTGAAAAATCAAATATGTGTCCTTCAGTGCATGCTTAGGTCCCATGCAAGAAATGGGAAAGAATTTTTCGGGGTTCGTTTGGCCTTTTTTATACATTAACTGGGATTTCTAGGCATTTTATGTGCATAATTCAAATTTGAACTACAAGCACATGCTCCAATGCACAAAAGTTGGTTGAAAAATCACATGTGCGTCCTTGGGTGAATTTCTAGGTCCCATGCAAGAGATGGGAATGAATTCCAAACACCAGGGCACTGTTGATTGCCGGCAAAACGTTGATATACCTGGTTTTTAAATTCTAGTATATCCAAAACTCGTCTGAAATTCATGAAACTTGGCATGCTATCATGGAGCGGCATCAACATGCCGTGGTGAAAATTTTGTCCCATTTGGGGCAGGTTTGGGTATAAGCTTCTCACAAACCAGAGCTTCTCACAACAAGCATGATAGTTTCGATATGGAACGTACCACCTTTGTGGACGGGACGATATCCATTGCCTCTTATTGCTTTCAAAAAATTTCTAGTGTCAACATAGAACAACAGGAGTGTTGTGTTTAATCTTGGAATTTTTCGGTGTTCGTTTGGCCTTTTTTATACATTAACTGGGCTTTCTAGGCATTTTATGTGCATAATTCAAATTTGAACTACAAGCATATCCTCCAATGCACTAAAGTTGGTTGAAAAATCACAGGTGTGTCCTTGGGTGAATTTCTAGGTCCCATGCAAGAGATGGGAATGAAATTCAAACACCAGGGCACTGTTGATTGCCGGCAAAACGTTGAGATGCCTGGTTTTTAAATTCTAGTAAATCCAAAACTCGTCTGAAATATATGAAACTTGGCATGCTATCATGGAGCGGCATCAACATGCCATGGTAAAAAATTTGTCCCATTTGGGGCAGGTTCGGGTATATAAGCTTCTCACAAACCAGAGCTTCTCACAACAAGCATGATGGTGTCGATAGGGAACGTAGCACCTTTGGGGATGAAATGATGTCCATTGCCTCTTATTGCTTTCAATTTTTTTCTCATGTCAACATAGAACAATAGGAGTGTTGTGTTAATTTTTGGGATTTTTCGTGGTTCGTTTAGACATTTCTATGCATTAACTGAGTTTTCAATGCATTTATCTGCATAATTCAAATGTGAACTACATGTACATGCTCTAGTGCATATAAATTGGTTGAAAAATCAAATATATGTCCTTGGGTGCATGCTTAGGGCCCATGCAAGAAATGGGAATGAATTTCAAACACTAGGGCACCGTTGATTGCCGGCAAAACATTGAGATGCCCTGTTTTTTATTTCTAGTAAATCCAAAACTCGTCTCAAATTCGTGAAACTTGGCATGCTATCATGGAGCGGCATAAACATGCAGTGGTAAAAAAATTGTCCCATTTTGGGCAGGTTTGGTTATATGCTCCTCACAAACCAGAGCTTCTCACAACAAAACTAATGGTTTCAGTAGGGAACGTACGTCCCACCTTTGGGGACGAAATGATATCCATTGCCTCTTATTGCTTTCAAAAAAATTCTCGTGTCAACATAGAACAACACGAGTGTTGTGTCATTTTTTGGGATTTTTCTGGATTTGTTTGGACATTTTTATGCATTAATTGAGTTTTCTAGGCATTTTATGTGCATAATTCAAATTTGAAATACATGTAGATCCTCCAGTGCATATAAATTGGTTGAAAAATCACATGTGTGTCCTTGGGTGCATGCTTAGGACCCATGCAAGAGACGGGAATGAATTTCAAACACCAGGGCACTGTTGATTGCCGACAAAACGTTGAGATACCTGGTTTTTAAATTCTGGAAAATCCAAAACTCGTTTGAAATTCATGGAACTTGGCATGCTATCATGGAGCGGCATCACCATGCTGTGGTGAAAATTTTGTCCCATTTGGGACAGGTTTGGGTATAAGCTTAGAGCTTCTCACAACAAGCATGATGGTTTCGATAGGGAACGTACCACCTTTGGGGATGGGACGATATCCGTTGCCTCTTATTGATTTCAAAAAAATTCTAGTGTCAACATAGAACAACAGGAGTGTTGTGTTTAATCTTGGAATTTTTCGGGGTTCGGTTGGCCTTTTTTATACATTAACTGAGTTTTCTAGGCATTTTATGTGCATATTTCAAATTTGAACTACAAGTGTTGGTGTCCTAGGAACGAGGGTCCCCAAACTTGCCTGCCTGCGGCCCACGGCGTGGCTCCGCCAGCGGCCCCATACGGCCCATCTTCACCAGCAAACATTCAAGACCCTCGCGAGGGGCCAAGCCTCGCGAGGTGGATGACACAAGACCTCCTCGGGAGTGGCCTCACCAGGCTGGCTCACGAGGGGCGGAGAGATCAAGGCAAGGGAACCTCGCGAGGTTCCTACGACGTCAGCTGTGACGACCAAGGCCAGGCGAGCGCCAACGCGCACAGTGTCCTTGTTTCCTCTTTGGTGCTAAGGGGGCAAGCGCAGGCGAGGAGTCCCGAGGCATCAGGCAAAGGTTTCCATATCGGTGCAACAAGACCAAGACCAGTAGGACAGCCGGATGGAGGTCACCGTGGAGCCCAAGACGGCGTCACCACCAGAGCCTTTGGCAGGCGAAGACCACCTTTAGTCAGGATAGCTTGTACTAGTTGTCTCCCTTCGAATTTGGCCATTGTTGGCTCCCTTCCCGCTCAATATTTGGGGAGAGGACCAGGGCCTCTATAAATAGGACTAGCCACCACAGTAGGAGGCAACTCATCTCACCTTGGACTAGATCCATCCTCACCCATACAAGTTCACCAAGCACAAGAACATCTCTCCTCAGGAGGCTGTTCTTCCCCTTGTACTGTTCATCCTCATCCCGAGAGGCAATCCACCACACCACACTGGAGTAGGGTATTACACCACAACAGTGGCCCGAACCAGTATAAACCTCGTGTCTCTTGCGTTGCAGGTTCGTCGAGCTAGGCTTTGAGATCGCGGTGAGGCTGAGGGCGTGATCAGGTAGGGGGATCTTCGTGCGCACCGTAGTGTTCGAACCTCGAGGGTTTTGCCGGAACCCGAAATCCGACATTTGGTGTGCCAGGTAGGGGTGCGCCGAAGCTTTCCTTCCGTCGATCCGCGTCCCGTCGCTTCGTCGTCTCCATGGCGGATGCTCATCGAGCCCGTGCTGAGTGTTGGGCCGCCCTCGCCGCCCGTGTCGCTCAGACCGCTCCTGTCAGCGGGCCTCCCCGTTGTTCTCCGTCACCTGCCGCCAACGCCGCCACCGGCCCGGCGGGAAACGAGCAGCAAGCATCCTCGCTGCACCCCTCTGTGCGGCGGGACGGCCGCACCGCCACTCCGTCGCTGACTCCGGCCGGCTCATCGTCTCACGCTCGTCGCGCTCTCACGGACGCGCATGCCGCACTGCTCATGGCACGCGAGCTCCTGCGCTACCGCCCCATCGACGACCTCTACGAGGACTGGCTGGACTGCATCGCCGAGCTCATCCGCGCTGCAGGGGCTCCCCTGCGCCATCTGTCTCGCTGCCTCGCCCTTCGCCAACTGCGGGCGACGTGGCGCGCGGAGTGCCTCCACTGCCTCTGCACTAAGACGGCATCCTGGCGCCAAGGCGTGCGCCCCCCCGGCATGACCCACCGCGCCGGGCGCCTGTGGGAGAAGAAGGAAGCTGCCAAGAAGTTCCTCGTCCGCAAGAGAACGCTCCCGCGCTCCCAGCACCACTGCGACAAGACCGTGCTCCGCCTGTGGTGGCAGTGCGCGGACATCAAGGGCAGGCTCCACATCAGCAAAGGGTCCTGGTGGCCACCGCAGGTTGCCGCACCTTCACCCCTGAGCTGCGTAGCGTCGCATGGTCGAGCAAGTTCAAGCCAGACCTGCCTCCTCGCTATGACGGCACCCCCGACCCCGCAGAGTTCCTGCAGCTCTACGAGCTGAGCATCGTGGCGGCCAACGACGATGAAAAAGTCATGGCGAACTGGTTCCCCATGGCTCTCAAGGATGGCGCTTGTTCATGGCTCCTGAACCTGCCCCCAGGCTCCATCTCATCCTGTAACGAGATGTGCGACCGCTTCATCGCCAACTTCCAGGGCACTCGCGACTGCCCTCCGGCCGCGGGTGACCTGCGCCGCATCAAGCAGCAGCCAGGAGAGACCCTGCAAAAGTACATCCAGCGCTTCAACAATGTTCGCCTCAAGATCCCCAAGGTGACGGACGAGGCCATCATCTCCGCATTTTCTGATGGCGTCCGCGACGTCAAGATGAAGGAGGAGCTCGCCATCCATGAGGAGCTGTGCACGACCTTGGAGCTGTTCAACCTGGCGACCAAGTGCGCAAGAGCTGAGGAAGGGCGCCTTTCCCTCCTCGAGCTCCTGGCTGCCGACCCTGAGGAGAAGTAGGCCAAGGCGAAGGACGTGAAGTGCAAGGGAGTGGTCGTGCTTGTAGCGGAGCCGGAGACAAAGCGCTGCCGGGACATTCCCGAGTCGTCTAAGAGCAGCCGACCATTCTGCGCCTTCCACAACGTCCACAACCACAACACTATTGACTGTCAAGAGCTCAGGGCCATTCGGGACAGACGCCTTGGTCGACGCCCCGAGCGCAACGACCGGGGCTATGGCCGAGGAGGAGGATGTGGCGGAGGACGCTGGGACGATCGTGGCCCTCACCAGGAGTTGCGCGACCGGCCTCGCGAAGATCGCTGGCTGGACCAGCCTCGTGAGGGCGCATGGAGGGATCAACCTCGCGAGGACCACCCTCAGGGCAATGCTGGACTTCCACCGCTGCCTTCATCGCCAAGAAGGAATGATGACCACCATCAGGACGAGGGGGCTCGGGGCTTCCAGGAGCCGCGTGCTATCGCCTGCATCTTGGGCGGAGCTCATCCCCCAGCATCTCAGTGTATCTTCAAGCAGTTCTCCCCAGGCTCGAGGCCACACGCCCGTTTAGGTGGTCCAAGTGCGCCATCACCTTCAGCTCGGCAGATCAGCTCAAGTGCGTGGCCACCACCGGCGCCCTCCTGATGCTTTGCTCACCCGTCATCAGCAACGTGCAAGTCACCAAGACCCTCATCGACGGCGGCGCAGGGCTTAACGTCCTGTCAGTCGAGACGTTCGACAACCTCCAAGTGCCATACGATCAGCTCCAGCCTACGAAGCCTTTCTCAGGAGTAACCGACGGCTCCACCACCCCGATAGGGCAGGTCCGCACCGAGCTCATCGATTTCGACGTCGCCCATATCCATCTGCCGTACAACGCCATCCTCGGCTATCCGGCCCTGGCCAAATTTATGGCAGTGACACACCACGGCTACAACGTCCTCAAGATGCCAGGGAGCGGCAGAATCATCACAGTCCCCTCGAGCGCGCCTTCCAAGCAGCATCAATCGAAGACCCAGACAGCAATGCAGCACAGTACCCTCCTGAGGCCATCCCCAAGAAGAAGAAGCAGCTACTCCGCACAGGGCCTCAGGAGAGCGGCGCCGCAAGTGGAGCCACGTCAGGATCGGCACCTGCACTTGGGGCGCCTCCCTCCCTCGCATAGGAAGGCGCGCCCGGCGCCCTCCTCGGGCAGGGCTCTATTCTGGACGGCCTCCAAACTTGCCAACATCACGAGGGAGGCGCTCGGGCACCACGTGGAGGTGTGCTTCGCAACACGTTTCCCACAGGAACATACTAGACGAGGAGCGCCCGGCGCTCAGGAGTTCATTACCAAGACCACTCGGGAACTGCAGGATGCGAGAGTCATGCGCGGCGACCGCCGCTCACCTGGCACGGCTCCCCATCCAGGCGAGGATGGCGGGCTGCATGTCTGCATTGACATCCCAGGGCTCAACAGGGCCACATCTCAGGAGCTCTTTTGGCCTTCGCACGTGAGACGCTGCAAGGGCCCACCTCACAGCTACGTCCGCATGCCATTTGGCCTGCTGAGCATGGCGTCTGCCTTCCAGCGCAAACTGCGGAGCATCCTGGTGGCTTAGGAGGCCAGGCATCACGCGGTCCTGATGGAGATGGAGACGGTCCTCAGGGAACCGCCTGGACCCCCAGAGCCTCCCGAGGCTCAGGGTCCCAGAGGCTCGTGAGGAGCAACCCCTTCACCATGCGTCTTCAGCTACCTCAACACTCCTTCAACAACAGAACCAGGTGACATTTTCCGAGTTTATTTAGCTGGGAGCGCCCCTCGGGCTGCATCTTTCCCAGACCGCATGGGTCTGTCCCTGCGGCATGTATCCTTTTACGTCTTTAGCTTACTCTGCTGGGAGCGCCCCTCGGGCTGCATCACACCCAAGCCGCTCGGGTCCAGCCTAGTGGCATGTATCGTTCTTGCATTTATCTGAGCTAGTTCGCTTTCCATGCGTAATCTATCTATGGTTATCACCTTCTTGATTGTCGCCCACCATGAGAGCCGCGCGCCGAGCGTCTTTCTTCAGGATCCTTCACAAAAGGAGGCTAGGCACGGCGTCTGTGCTTGGGCCTGTCCCTGCAGCATCGATAAATCCAACGGCTAAGCTCTATCTGGCGGGCCGGCCCCGTTCATGTCATCTGCTGGGGTCGTTGCTGCTTGGCCTAATCATGTGATAGCCTCAGGAGATTCGTTCGGCGCAGGTTGTCTAACCATCTCGCAGGACCACCACAGCCACTAAGAACCAACACCAGGCGCAACCCGCCTTGAGGTAGGGCCTCGTGAGTCCCGCGCTGGCTCACGAGTGCCCAGACCCACCTCGTCTAGCCCTGCCGTGCAAGCCACGTGTCAGGGCGGGGTTGTACACGCCCCGGGGGCTCTCCGCAGTAGGGAGTCCCCTTCCATGTACCAGTGGAAGCACCATGCTCCGCGCTGGCTACCGACACTGCTGAGGAGCGGCTATGCCCGTGCAAGTGCAGAAGCGCCATGCTCCGCGCTGGTGATAAACAACTGAGGGTGGCCTCACGGCCGTATCAACCTTAGGGATCCCTTGAGCTGAGTGTCTGGCCTCATTGCAACACCTCCCCTCGGGAGGGTTGCGCGAGGGGGCTGGACACGGGGGCTACGCTCGGGTCACTCCCAAGTGTACGCCACCCAGCCAGGTCCCCCGTACCTGGTCGTCGCGCGCCCCTCCCGAGCCGAGGCTCGGCGAGGGTAAAGGTAGGAAGGTCGTTTGAGCGTCAAGGGGGACTCCTGAGCATCGCGACTCAGGAGCCTAACTGGCCACGTAGCCCCTCACTCCTTGGTCTCGTCCTGGTGATCTGGACGACCCACCGGCGGTTGAGGTATGCGCGGGGTCGGGCCCTGCCGACGTAGAACACTGGACCTACCCCTCCATCTCCTTTCCATAAGCTGTTTGCACGTCAAGGGGGACTCCTGAGCATCGCGACTCAGGAGCCTAACTGGCCACGTAGCCCCTCACTCCTTGGTCTCGTCCTGGTGATCCGGACGACCCAAGGGCGGCTGAGGTATGCACGGGGTCGGGCTCTGCCGACGTAGAACGTAAATCAAATGGGAAGGAAATCGCAAAAACTCAAAGCAAATATTACAAAACATATTGTTCCCCAATACCAAACGCAAGTTTAAACGCCTCCACGAGGCACGGTACATATTGCAGGAGTTCAAACAGGAAAAGAGCCGCAAGCAAGTCATCCCTGGACACTGCTGTCGCCTGCAAGGGATGCTCCTTCCTTGGTGGCATCGCCTTCACCTGCACCGCCTACCGGAGTGGCGGGATCAGTAGCACCACCGGTCGAAGGCGCGGGAGCAAAGGCGCAGATCTTCTCCAGCCGGGCCTCCACCTGGCCCTTCACGGCTGCGGCGGCAGCTGCGCAGTGCTTGTCGTCCACAGCCTCCAGCAGCTCGTCAAGGCGGGCGGTGGGGTCACGAAGATGGAGGTTGCTGAGCACGCGCGTCAACGCGGCCGAGGAAAGAACGCGGGCTTCCCCCTCTGCCATGGGGCCGATACCGCTCACGACGTCCTCAAGCGCATCAACCAGATAAGGAAGCAGCTGGGCAGGGCCCTCGTTGCTGGTGGCCAGCAGCTCCTTCAAGCCCTTCTCGTAGAGCGACTGCAGCGACTGCAGCGCCTTCCGAGCCCTCAACTCGAGGAGCTTGAAGGCCTCGCGGTGCTCAGCCAGGACCTTCGCCTTGGCGTCAAGATCAGCCTTCCCCGCCTCCACCTTCTGTTCCAGCTTCTTCAGCCGGCTGCGTTCCGCGGCCTGCGCTTTCGCCAACTCCTCCAGCTCGGCGTCGCGGCCCTTGATGGCGTCCTCCCGGGCCTTCATCTTCTCCTCCTCCGCCTTGCGCTGCGGGCTTCTTCCGCACACTCGGTGCGCAGGGTCTTCACCTCAGCCTCCAGCACCTGGCAGCGATTCTTGGCGGCCTCGACTTCCTTCAGTGCCGCCTTGCGAGCGGCCGCTGCCTGGGCGGTGGCCTGCTTCTCCTTCTCGGAGGTCGCCACGGCATGGCTCAGCACCGCCTGAACGGACACATCAGAATGAAGCCAGCCAGAGACTAGCTCCACATGCCCAGCTACCAGGTGGGGGTCGGCGCCCTGAAGGTCTTCTCGCAGTCGGGTCATCTCAGAAAGAGCGCACTCCAAGACGTCAGGGGAGGCAGAAGGACCTGGAGCCAGTGGTGCAGTAGGAGGGGGAGGAGGCGGCATCGTTACCTTAGCCTGGGAGACTAGGGGCTCCTGAGCTTTGGAGACCTCAGCAGCCGAGCCGGACACCGGTGCCTCCGGAGCCAGCGGGGCCATGGGGGCTGACTCCTCCCGAGGATTCTCCCTCAGGCCTCGCGAGGACGACCGAGCCGGAGAGACATGAGCGCCAACGCTGCCCTTCTCCACGGAGGGAGACGCAGCCGCGGCAGGCAGGTTGGTCCCGAGCAGCACGACCGCTTCCTCCTTCCTCTTCTTCGCCGCAGGCGTCGGCCTAATCGCACAACAGAGAAGCGTCAAGGTCAAGCAGAAGAAGCAAGAACAGGACAAGGCAAGAGCACTTACAGGTCTATCACAGCGTAATCCCTCCGCTTCGTGAGCTTGAAGCCGGAGAGCCTCGCAGCCTGAGGCGCAGACGCGTGGGCGCCAAGAGTAGGAGGAGGGGCAGCGGAGGGACCAGAAGCAGCCCCAGGCGGAGTCAGAGCAGGGGCATCATCTCGGGAGACCAACGCCGACCTGCCCCTTGTCGGGATCACGGGCGGCTCCCCCTCCGGAGGTCATCGGTCTCGTCATCGTCGTCAGGCATGGTGCAGAGGAGGTCAGCCTTGCGCAAGGGGGAGGTCTCCCCCATCCCCTCGAGGGTCGCCTCCGAGTCGCGCTCCTCGTCTTCCCCCTCTTCCTCCTCCTTGCGGGAGTCGCCAGAAGACACGTCCACCGGCGTCGTTGCCTCTGGGACCACAAGGGGCGCCGGCGGCACCAGGCCGCGCTCGTCGAAGGTGGACATGGCGGCCGCAACCTGCGCCCCGTCCTTGCGATGGAACAGGGGAACGATAGCGCTCGGCGGATACTCTCGGTCGTCCCTGACCATGAGGCGGAGAGCTAGCGCCAGCTCCTCGTCAGACAAGGCTCCCGGACTCAGGCGAAGTTTGTCTTCTTCACCCCCAAGCGTCCACAAGGGGCGCGAGTGCGCCTGAGCAGAGCCACCCGCAGCATCAGGAACTCCCTCAGGAGCATGGCCCCCGTCAGCTTCGCCGCCTTTGCATTGCCCGGCTTCAGGTCGGCTTTCATCTTCTCCAGCACCGACATCGCCCGGTCATCAGTGAGCTTCACGCGAGACCACCCCTCATCAGATTGGGGAATCTCCGTCGGCAGCTTCAAGCGTGGGTGGACGCACATGGCATCCATCATGACCCACTTCGGCCCACGGCGTGGCTCCGCCAGCGGCCCCGTACGGCCCATATTCACCAGCAAACATTCAAGACCCTCGCGAGGGGCCAAACCTCGCGAGGCGGATGACACAAGACCTCCTCAGGAGCGGCCTCACCAGGCCGGCTTGCGAGGGGCGGAGAGATCAAGGCAAGGGAACCTCGCGAGGTTCCTACGACGTCAGTCGTGACGACCAAGGCCAGGCGGGTGCCAGCGTGCACAGTGTCCTCGTTTCCTGAGGCATCAGGCAAAGGTTTCCATATCGGTGCAAAAAGACCAAGATGAGCAGGACAGCAGGACGGAGGTCACCGTGGAGCCCAAGCCGACGTCACCACCAGAGCCTTTGGCAGGCGAAGACCACCTTTAGTCAGGATAGCTTGTACTAGTTGTCTCCCTTCAAATTTGGCTGTTGTTGGCTCCCTTCCCACTCAATATTTTGGGAGAGGACCAGGGCCTCTATAAATAGGGCTAGCCACCACAGTAGGAGGCAACTCATCTCACCTTGGACTAGATCCATCCTCACCCACACAAGTTCACCAAGCACAAGAACACCTCTCCTCAGGAGGCTGTTCTTCCCCTTGTACTGTTCATCCTCAGCACGAGAGGCAATCCACCACACCACACTAGAGTAGGGTATTACACCACAACGGTGGCCCGAACCAGTATAAACCTCATGTCTCTTGCGTTGCGGGTTCGTCGAGCTAGGCTTTGAGATCACGGTGAGGCTGAGGGCATGATCAGGTAGAGGGAGATCTTCGTGCGCACCCCAGTGTTCGAACCTCGAGGGTTTTGCCGGAACCCGAAATCCAACAACAAGCACATGCTCCAATGCACCAAAGTTGGTTGAAGAATCACATGTGTGTCCTAGGGTGAATTTCTAGGTCCCATGCAAGAGATTGGAATGAAATTCAAACACCAGGGCACTGTTGATTGCCGGCAAAACGTTCAAATGCCTGGTTTTTAAATTCTAGTAAATCCAAAACTCGTTTGAAATTCATGAAACTTGGCATGCTATCATGGAGCGACATCAATATGCTGTGGTAAAACTCTTGTCCAATTTGGGGCAGGTTCGGGTATAAGCTTCTCACAAACCAGAGCTTCTCACAACAAGCATGATGGTTTCGATAGGGAACATTCCACCTTTGGGGACAAAATGATATCCATTGCCTCTTATTGCTTTCAAAAAATTTCTCGTGTCAAGATAGAACAACAGGAGTGTTGTGTCAATTTTTGGGATTTTTCGGAGTTCGTTTGGACATTTTTATGCATTAGCTGAGTTTTCAATGCACTTATGTGCATAATTAATATTTGAACTACATGCACATGCTCCAGTGCATATAAATTGGTTGAAAAATCAAATCTGTGTCCTTGGGTGCATGCTTAGGTCCCATGCAAAAATGGTAATGAATTTCAGACACCAGGGCACCGTTGATTGCCGGCAAAACATTAAGATGCCTGGTTTTTAAATTCTAGTAAAAAAACTCGTCTGAAATTCATGAAACTTGGCATGCTATCATGGAATGGCACCGACATGCCGTGGTATTTTTTGTGTTAATTTTGAGAGAAGGTGCACTCGAATAATGACAGCCAACAAAGGCATTTTGAAAAAATAGCTGCCACTGTAATATCTCAAACATTTGTAGAAATCAAACCGTGTGCGTTCGGTTAACCATTCATGTAACGCCACGTGTCTTGATTTTAATGGTTGTAGGAGGTGTCGTGCGGACAGCTCCTTTACCTTGACTGAACTGGAGGCGTGCGAGTGTAGTCCGGTGCGCAGGCTGACCGAGAGGCGTGCAAGCTGTCCTCCAATGCGCAGGCTCACCGGGAAGCGCGCGAGCTGTACGCTGCGCAGGCTCACTAGGAAGCGTGCCCTTTGACTTCCATGGCCGCCCGCCTTCCTCTCAATTAATGGCGCCCGAGCCACTGTTTAATACGGGTGGCCTTACTGTTCGCCTCCCATTCCCCTCCCTCCCGTAGACCTCCACCAACGCCATGGCGCAGAACGATCATCTGCCACTAGTGTTCAAGTTTGGTGAAGTCGACTCCGAGCTGGAGGAGATAGAAAATAAGGAGGAATGGGGCCTCATGGACATGGCCTAGAAAGAGCTGGCCGCGGCGCTTGCTGCCCTTGCTCCCGTCCCAGCTCCCATCCCCGTAGCATTGACGGGCTGGTCGCCGAGCACTATTGCAGAGCTGGAAGCCGCGGGCGTCAGCAAAGTCTCCGTGGACCCGCACGAGCTCGTGTACATGCCAGCGCCCGTGCCCGTGCGCACCCCTCCACCCACCGTGGCGCCGGCCCTGATCATTTGGCTGCACCCGCTGCGCCCGTGCCCGTGCACGCGCCCCCCTCAGCGGCATGGGATGTTGCCGTCGACCGCTACCTCTCAGCGGCGCCAGTTGCCATCCTCCTGCGCCCCGCCCGTCGATCGTGCGACAACATGATGTTTGATTTACAAGTGAAGAACATTTTGTGTTGCCTTGAAGACTTCAACAACGGCGTCCCGGAGGATGACAACAACAACGACGGCGCACCACGCCGCCTCCGCCGCCACCGAAAATAGTTTTTTTGGGGTTTAATACTGTATCTCGAATTTTCCATCATATGAATATAAATTCGAAGTGTGACTGAATGAAAGATATGGTTTGAATGAACTTGTGTTTTTCTCTCTTAATGTACAGACTTATCAAACGATTTTCTTTTGAAAAAAACGTCAATGGTTTTTAAATATAAAACACTCATCCCAAATGTTTTAGTTAGAACACCCGGATGCAAACCGACAGCTTCCCCAGGAAGCCAAGGGAAAATGTGCCGAGCAGGATTTCTGCATCCCTTCAACGCAAACGGTTGTTTTGCATGACCCGTGTGCAACCACGTACAAACAATTACGTAAGATTTGCATATTTGTCATTTTGGGTATGTTGCCATTTGTCAAACTGGAAAGATTGACATTTGTTTATCTAGTAACATTGCCATTTGTCAACCTTGTAACACTGCGATTTGTCAAAATATGCAGCTAAAAATCACTAGCACTATCTAATTTTTGCAACTAAAATCACTAGCACTGTTCATATGGACACCACTAGCAGGCGTGATATGATGGACGCATATGCAAATGTACCATTGATTACATACAACAAGTCATCAGCCCACAACAACAACAAGGATACACGTTGGATTATAGATCATTTCCAACAAAACATTCTAGTATAGTTTTTCTCACACAACAAATAACAAAGCGATGAAATGAACTTCAACTCAACCACTCGTCGGCGTTGGAAACGCTTGCTTTGAACCAGAAGTGATTCTCTGGGAAGGGCCAGCTACTGTCAATCTCGAGACCAACGCAGGACTGATTATCCAGATTGAAATGGCCTATGTCAGGACCCATATTGGGACAGTAGGGAAGCATAGCAATGTCTGAGGAATAGATACAGTTGCTTCTCATAAATGGTAGTAACATTGTGTCAACAGCAGCAGGATCGCCTTCCACCATCATTGGATAGTTTTGTCCAAGGAAGAGCGAGTTTCCTCCAAGACTTTCAATACTGAACCAGGTAGAAGGTGTTGGCGCTAGTACACTAGTATCCATCCCGAATACCCTACAACGGATGTTGGAATAGGTGCAGAGAGTGCGACCATCCGAGACAACAGTTGCTTCCTTAGTAACATCAGCAGTGCCCTGTATACAGACAAGAAGAGGTGATCCATCGGAATAAGTTACCAGGCGCCACTGAGTATATGGGTCCTGCTCGTCCTCATGCTCATGATCATCAGCATCGTCATCTCCCCCTTGGTTATAAAAAAATTCAAGTATAGGTGGTGGAATGTTCACAGGACCTTGGAAACACAAGAAGGTTAATTAATTAGTAAAGGGAAATTAGCTAACCCGCATGCATGTGGATGAAACAGTTATAATTACGGTGGAAGACAAACGTACCGAAAGCATGATGATTCCATGCAAAAACAGTGCCACGAGTGGTGGCAGCAAACACAAGACCCTCGTATTGAATTGCATCACAGTACTCATCCGTGTACAGAAATTGATTTTTGAGCAATATCCATCGAGGCGTGGAAGTAAGGAAGGCAACAAGCTTGTCGAAGATAGCAACAACTTCATAGTTCGAGTAATCCCAAGAGCGGTTGGGAACTCGACAAATTGCTATCTTCCGTAGACGACAGTCACCATGATCATATTTGAACTCACGTAGAATACCGGTGTACTCAACCTCTGGGCAGTCGTCTGTGATTTTTGGAAGTGGAACCCGGTGACGAGTGTACACATTCACAAGTTCCCACTCACAGTTGTACCCAATATAAACAACCTAATCTCCATTTGTGCCTGCCCAAGCCTTGCCCTCAAGCGATGGCATCTTAACATCATACATATCATTATCAAGCGGCATCAACTTGCACAAGGTGAGGCTTCCCTCATCCCCAAGCCAGTCAGTAGGGTCATGGCGAAGAAGATAGGGGAGATCAAACCGCTCCTGGACCCTTGGGTTCCTTGTAATGATGTTATTAGTTGAGTCGAGAATGGTCTTGAACAAACCTACCATGCTAGCCGAGGTGATGACGTCGCACCGATCAATGAGTTCCTCCACCACATCATCTTTCAGATTGGGGCAAGAATAACGGGGTTGTTTCCGGCCTGTTCCCTCCATGGAGAAGATCATCGAACAATGGTAGAAGGAAGGGTGAAAGAAAATGGAGGGAGGAAGAGCATGCGACAGCAGTTCCAAATCGAGAGGGAAAGGCGAAGAGGCGGTGGACGGTTGCCACGGTACACGAAGATGCGCTTGGGGAGCGAACGGTTGCCACAGAGGTCACACACTGACGACAAGGGCCGAGTGAACCACATGCGTATATCGCACACACCTTGATCTGGCTGACCGTTTCTTTTGTGTTGCCTAATCACAAACAGTTCATCCGAGTGAACCGTATGCTGTATATCGCACAGACCTTCATCTGGCTGCCCGTTTCTTCTATGTTGCCTAATCACAAACAGTTCATCCGAGTGAACTGTATGCTGTGTGTGGCACACACCTTCATCTGGCTGCTCGTTTCTTTTGTTCCTCCTCGTCGCAAACAGTTAATTGAAATGAACCGTATGCCCTTCATCGCACACACAACTAAAACCTGAACCGTGTTTGATGCATCCATCATCGCAAACGTTTTATACATTTCTGACAGTTTTCATACAGCACCATTTGCGATTATTGCATCGCACATAGTTTCTCGAAGGGTCTCTGATCGTAGTGTCGCGTTAGCAGCATCCTGCAGTAGTGCAGTGCAATTCACTCTATGTCTATGGATAACCTTGTATGTTCCTTATGGGACTATCCCATGTAGGTATTGAAGTGCAACACTCCAATGGATTGCTCCAAAAGATCTACATCAACATTGAGCATCCACATCTTCACTATCTACATGAAGTCATCATCGATGAAACCCAAGGTTAGTTCATCCCAATTAGGGGGGTGTAACGCCCACGATGCGGCTATATCTCCCACGTGTCGAGGCACGACTTAGAGGAATAACCGCATTGTGGTATAGTCGCAAGAAGGGTTATCTTCACACAATCCCATGTAATGAATAAGAATGGGATAACGAGAGTTGGCTTACAATCGCCACTTCACACAATACATAAATATAATTCATACATCATCCAAAATCCACACATAGACCGGCTACGGTCAAATCCAAATGAAAATAAGATAACCCCAATTGCTAGATCCCCGATCGTCCCAACTGGGCTCCACTACTGATCATCAGGAAAAGAAACATAGTAACGACCACGTTCCTCGTCGAACTCCCACTTGAGCTCGGCTGCGTCACCTGCGCTGGCATCGTCGGCACCAACAACTGTTTTGGTAGAATCTGTGAGTCACGAGGACTCAGCAATCTCACACCCGCGAGATCAAGACTATTTAAGCTTATAGGAAAGGATGGTGTAATGAGGTGGAGCTGCAGCAGGCACTAAGCATATATGGTGGCTAACATACGCAAATGAGAGCGAGAAGAGAAGCAACGCAACGGTCGCGAAACTAGAAGTGATTTAGAAGTGATCCTGAAACTACTTACGTTCATGCATAACTCAAACCGTGTTCACTTCCCGGGCTCCGCCGAGAAGAGACCATCACGGCTACACACACGGTTGATGTATTTTAATTAAATCAAGTGTCAAGTTCTCTACAACCAGACATTAACAAATTCCCATCTGCCTCATAACCGCGGGCACGGCTTTCGAAAGATAATACCCTGCAGGGGTGTCCCAACTTAGCCCATAATAAGCTCTCACGGTCAACGAAGGATAAACCTTCTCCCGGGAAGGCCCGATCAGTCTCGGAATCCCGGTTTACAAGACATTTCGACAATGGTAAAACAAGACCAGCAAAGCCGCCCGATGTGCCGACAAATCCCGATAGGAGCTGCACATATCTCGTTCTCAGGGCACACCGGATGAACACTACGTACAACTAGAACCAACCCTCGAGTTTCCCCAAGGTGGCGCTGCAAGTGGCTCTAGTTTGGACCAACACTCAGAGGAACACTGGCCCGGGGGTTTAAATAAAGATGACCCTCGGGCTCGCGAAAACCCGAGGGAAAAAGGCTTAGGTGGCAAATGGTAAAACCAAGGTTGGGCCTTGCTGGAGGAGTTTTATTCAAGGCGAACTGTCAAGGGGGTCCCATAAATCACCCAACCGCGTAAGGAACGCAAACTCAAGGAACATAATACCGGTATGACGGAAACTAGGTCGGCAAGAGTGGAACAAAACACCAGGCATAAGGCCGAGCCTTCCACCCTTTACCAAATATATAGATGCATTAATTAAATAATAGATATTGTGATATTCCAAAAATATCCATGTTCCATGAACCAACTTCAACTTCACCTGCAACTAGCAACGCTATAAGAAGGGCTGAGCAAAAGCGGTAACTTAGCCAAACAACGGTTTGCTAGGAAAGGATGGTTAGAGGCTTGACATGGCAATATGGGAGGCATGATATAGCAAGTGGTAGGTAGCGCAGCATGGCAATAGAACGAACAATTAGCAAAGAGAAGATAGAAGTGATTTCGAGGGTATGGTCATCTTGCCTGCAAGGTTCTCAGAGTTGTCGAAAGCTTGATCCTCGTAAGCGTACTCAACAGGTTCCTCGTTCACGAACTCGTCTCCCGGATCTACCCACAGCAAGAACACAAGCAATGGAACCACAAGCAATCACGGGAAATACACAAACAACATGATGCAATACATGAAAGATATGCGAGATATGATATGCGATGCGTATGCGTGCTCCGGAAGCAAAAGGATGAACAAGGCAGTAAATTGGCAAACCAAGTATGCCACTGGAAACATGAGATGATTTCGGTCGAAATCGATATAAAGATCACCGGAAACGGATGCACGGTTTGCAAATGGCAAGCAAAACAAGAATGACACGATTCTGTGATTAACAACATGATAGCACTTAGAATACATGACGAACTATGCTACAGCACTCCAACATAGCAACAAAGCATATGGTAGTAATCTACAGGAGATGCTTGAAAAAAGATGAACAATGAGCTACGGCTAGATCACAACATAACAGGCTCAAACAAGCATGGCAAAAGTGCAAAAGATATCTGGTTCACAGACTTGGTGAAATTACTAGATATGGCAGAAACAGCATCATGTAGCAATGTTCAGAGCAAGAAAAACACATGCTACAGGAACTTAACATAATTGGAAACAGGGGCATGGATGGATAGAGCACAACTATATCTACAAAACATCCTTACTGAACATAACTAAAAGGAGCATGGATCTCTCTGTATACACATGGATACATGGCAACAAAATAACAGCAGAAACAGACGGTGAAATTACCAAGTCCCTGAAAACAGAAACATCACAAAGCCTAGTTTGCATGCTTGTGCTAGTCACTAAATAGAGCACAAAAATACATGGCATACACCTCTGTGAAGATGGCATGGCATACTTCAAAACACATGTAGAGGTCCTACTCATAAGAGGCACACATCAATAGCAACAAAAATAATAAATCACCAAGTTCTGATAAGTAACAGCAGTAAATATCATATAGCACTTTTCCACCAGGGATTTGGGCATCAAGATGGACCCAAATGAGCATGGCACAATGGAACAAAATGAAGACCATCTCGAGGCGAACATTTCGATATATTATACGTACGAAAAGGAGCTATGTGCAGGGAGTTATGATGCGTCAAAGTAGGCAACAGAATATAACATAATCAAGACTTGGAGAATTTCAGAGGAGGGAAAAAAGTCAACCTAGCGGATCCAGCCCGATCTAGGGTTTGGCGCTCGGATCGAGGACGGCCGGGGCTCCTCGCCGGAGAAGGGGCGGTGGCCGACCGAGTTGGAGAGGAGGGAGATGGCGGCCGGAGTCGGGGCTCGGGGGAGGCACGGACGACGCGCACGGGCCCGCGGGGGCCGGCGACGTCCTTGGGTGACGGGGAGGCGGCAACCCCGACGAGGGCCAGCGGGGGCGGCTGCGGCGGCGCGGTGAAGCCGCGGCGGCACCGGGTGGCGAGGAGAAGGCGCCGGGCGGTGGGGAGAAGTCGCGGGCGGCGGGGACGGATGGGCTCGGCGGGCCCGCCTCGGGCTCGCGGGCCGGCGGCGGCGCGTGGTGGCGAAGGCCACGTGGCAGGCGGCGATTGGACGCGGCGGCGGCGGGGATTTCGTCCGGCCGGACCGAACGTGTCCGGCGGCGCGGGGTGGAAGAGACTAGGGTTTGATCCGGGATTTCGGAGGGGAAGGTGTTTTTATAGGTAGAGGGAGCTAGGAGACTCCAAGTGGAGTGCGGTTTTCGCCCACATGATCATGATCGAACGACCTAGAGCATGGAAGGGACTTGGGTGGGTTTTGGGCTGTTTGGAGGGGGGTTTTGCTGCAACACACAAAAGGCTTTGCGGTTACCCGGTTAACCATTGGAGCATCAAACGACCTCCAAATGGAACGAAACTTGACAGGTGGTCTACCGGTGGTGTACCAAGGCCACTTGGCAAACCTTGGTCCATTCCGAGAACGTTTAAAACCCTCTAACGAAAAGAAACAAGAGGGGTGCGCCGGTGCACGTGGGAGTGTCGGATTGCAAAACGGACAACGGGGAAAATGCTCGGATGCATGAGACGAACACGTATGCAAATGAGATGCACATGATGATATGATATGAGATGCATGACATGAACAAAATGCAAAACAAAAAACAAAACCCGACCACAGAGGGAATATCATAACACAAAACCAAAAATGGCAAGAGTTGGAGTTACAAATATGGAAAGTTACATCCGGGGTGTTACAACACTCCAGCACTATGAGAGGATCTCGTCCCGAGATCTAGGACTGAAAGAACTCCGGATATTCGGAACGGAGGTGGTCCTCGCGTTCCCAAGTGGCTTCTCGGTCGGAATGGTGCGACCACTTCACTTTCAGGAATTTGATTGACTTGTTGCGAGTCTTGCGCTCAGTTTCTTCAAGAATAGCAACGGGGTGCTCATGGTAAGACAGATCTTCTTGGAGGATAATCTCTTCGAAGTTGATGGTGCACTCAGGAGTCTTGAAGCACTTGCGGAGCTGTGACACGTGGAACACATCGTGCACGTTCGCGAATATGAGGGAAGCTCAAGTTGATAGGCGAGGTCACCTCTTTTGCCAATGATCTTGAAAGGACCCACGTATCTAGGGGCAAGCTTCCCTTTGATACCGAAACGACGAGTGCCTTTCATTGGAGAGACGCGGAGGTAGACATGGTCTCCGATCTCGAAAGCCAAATCACGGTGCTTACTATCATAGTAACTCTTCTGGCGCGATTGCGCGGCTTTGAGATTTTCACGGATGACTTTACACATTTCTTCAGCCTCTGTGATTAAGTCATTGCCAAGAAGTTGGCGTTCACCAGTCTCTGACCAATTGAGAGGAGTACGGCACTTTCTGCCATAGAGAATCTCGAATGGGGCCTTGCCCGAACTCGCTTGGAAGCTGTTGTTGTAGGAGAATTCGGCATATGGAAGACAATCTTCCCATTTCATGCCAAAGGAAATGACACAAGCCCTGAGCATATCTTCAAGAATTTGATTGACTCGCTCGACTTGGCCACTAGTTTGAGGATGGAAAGCTGTGCTGAAGCGAATGTTGGTGCCCATGGCCTTCTGGAAGGAGTCCCAAAACTTAGAAGTGAAGATTCTTCCACGATCTGAAGAAATCAATTGTGGAATGCCGTGCAAGGAGACAATCCTGGAGGTGTATAGCTCTGCCAACTGAGCTGTTGTGATAGATTCTTTGATTGGAAGGAAATGAGCCACTTTAGTAAGCTTGTCAATGACAACGAAGATTGCATCATTTCCATGCTTGGACTTTGGAAAACCAGTCACGAAGTCCATTTCGATATGATCAAACTTCCATTCTAGGATAGCAAGAGGTTGGAGGAGACCAGCTGGTCGTTGGTGTTCTGCTTTCACCCTTCGACAGACATCACATGCATTCACGAATTGAGCGATTTCTCGCTTCATTCGAGTGCACCAATACGACTGTTTGAGGTCATGGTACATCTTCGTACTTCTAGGATGAATGGAAAGAAGAGAATTGTGCGCCTCGTTCATAATGACTTTCCTTAGATCACCTTTAGGAACCACAATCCGGTCCTCGAAGAATAAAGTGTCTCTGTCATCAATGCGATAGCACTTGTATTTGGAAAGACCTTTGTCAATACCACGTTTCACCTTCTTCACCATGGTATCCAGGAGTTGTGCCTCACGAATTTGATCTTCCAAAGTAGGAAAGACTATGAGGTTGGCAAGAAAGCCTTGAGGAACAACTTGGAGATTCAGCTTGCGGAAAGATTCACAAAGATCCGGTTGGAATGGCTTGAGGATTAAGTTGTTGCAATAAGCCTTCCTGCTCAAAGCATCTGCAATGACATTAGCCTTGCCTGGAGTATATTCAATACTCGGATTGTACTCTTGAATCATCTCGACCCATCGAGTTTTCCTGAGGTTGAGGTTGGGCTGAGTGAAGATGTATTTGAGACTCTTGTGATCGGTGAAAATGTCCACTTTTCTTCCCAACAAGAGATGTCTCCATGTTATTAATGCATGGACAACTGCCGCCAACTCAAGATCGTGAGTGGGGTAGTTCTTTTCGTTCGGCTTCAACTGACGAGAGGTATAGGCCACAACTTTCTTCTCTTGCATTAACACAGCACCGAGACCTTGAAGAGAAGCATCACAGAAAACTTCGAATGGCTTGGATTCGTCAGGAGGAGTTAAGACAGGAGCCGTGACGAGTTTCTCTTTGAGAGTGTTGAAAGCAACATCACACTCAGGAGACCAGACATACTTCACATGCTTCTAGAGGAGGTTGGAAAGAGGTTTTGCAATCTTAGAGAAATTCTCAACGAATCTTCGGCAATAGCTTGCAAGACCAAGAAAACTTCGAAGCTGCTTGACATTCTGAGGAGGTTCCCAATTCACAATTGCAGACACCTTCTCGGGATTAACAGCGATGCCCTTGGCAGAGATGATATGACCAAGGTAAAGAACTTCATCGAGCCAAAACTCACATTTGGAAAACTTCGCATAGAATTGATACTCTCTGAGCTTGTCGAGCACCAATCGCAAATGTTTGGCATGATCCTTCTTATTCTTGGAGAAGACCAAGATATCATCGAGATACACCAGGACGAATTCATTGGTATAGGGGTTGAAGATGAAATTCATCATCCGAGAGAATGTTGGAGGAGCATTGACAAGGCCGAAAGACATGACAGTATATTCATGATAACCAAAGGTTGTTCTGAATGTTGTCTTGGGAATATCTTCTTCACGAATGCGAATCTGATGATAACCCATACGAAGGTCAAGCTTGGAGAAAACTTTGGCACCTTTAAATTGCTCGAATAGCTCATTGATGTTGGGAAGTGGATACTTGTTCTTGATTGTCTTCTTGTTCAATGGACGGTAGTCGACACAAAGTCGGTCCATGCCATCCTTCTTCTGGACAAAAAGAACACCACAACCCCATGGAGATGAACTCGGTCTGATCAAACCTAGACGCTCTTGTTCATCGAGCTGTTTCTTCAAATCCTTCAGCTCCTTGGGTCCAAGCTTGTAAGGACGCTTGCAAACGGGTTCCGTGCCAGGCTCTAGATCGATAACGAACTCAACTGGCCGGTGAGGAGGCATACCCGGAAGCTCTTCTGGAAAGACATCTTGGTACTCACAAACGACTGGAATTTGAGAAATAGCATTCAACTCGCCCTTCTCATTGAGAGAAAATAACCGAATGGTTTCATCATGAGCGGCATAGATGATAACATCCTCAGAAGAGTGTGTCAATTGAATTTCCCTGGCAGCACAATCAAGTTGAGCCTTGTGCTTAGAAAGCCAGTCCATCCCAAGAATTAGATCAATATCCGAGTCACCAAGGACAATTGGTTTAGACAGAAATTTATAGTTTCCCATCTTGATGGAAACATCCGGGACACAATTATTAGATGTCATTTGCTTACCCGGGACACAATCTTCAACGGGATAGGAATATTTTCCGTCACAAAGTCATGCTTGGCAACAAAAGGTCTTGAAATGAAAGAAAGAGATGCACCAGTATCAAATAAGACTTTTGCAGGAATATCATTAACTGAGAGATTACCCATTATCACATCAGTAGATTCCTCCACTTGAGCTGCATTCATCATGTTCACCTTTGTAGACTTGGGATTATGCTTGACCACTGCATTGCTGGAAGATCTCATAGGAGGAGGAGGCGGAAGGCGCCTTTGGTTGAAGCATTTGTTAGCATAGTGACCTTTCTGCTGACACTTGTTGCAAGTCACCTCTGAGAGTGGACGATGATAAGGAGCATTCGACTTTGGAGCTTGATTGTGAGACTTGTTCAGATAGCCAGGGTTGGTTGGGTGGGAAGATCCATGGCCACCTTTGCTCTTCTACTGGTAAGGCTGACGAAACGGAGGAGGAGGAGGCAACCAGAACTTCTGTTGCTTAGCAGCCACTAGTGAGGAAGAAGAAGACTGAACTACGTCCCTGACTCTCTTCTTAGAAGCCTCACACTTGAGCTGAGCAGCCTCTTGTTTCAGTGCCATATTGTAGAAATCATCATACTTGGTCGGCTCAAAAAGCACGAGAGGTAATTGCAGATCTTCTTTGAGGCCACCTCTGAATTGATAGATCATGCTCTTTTCATCAGGAACGTCTTGCTTAGTGAAGCGAGTGAGTTTCTGAAACTGAGTATTGTATTGATACACGGACATGTTGCCTTGCTTGAGATTGCGGAACTCCTCATGCTTACTCTCAACAACACTTTGTGGAATGTGGTGAGCTTTGAAGTCTCGGCGGAAATCATCCCAGGTAATCACACGACCTCCTCTCGAATCTTTGTATTGTTGATACCACTCGGCAGCTTGATCCTTGAGTTGAAAAGAAGCGAACTTGACAAAGTCCTCAGGCCTGACATTGCTACATTCAAAATGCTTGTTGATGTCCACGAGCCAATCATCGGCATCTGTGGCCTCGACACAGTAGCTGAAAGACTTGGGCTGATTTGCGAGGAAGTGGTTGAGGGTAGCGAAGTGAAGCTGATTGTTGCCTTGACCTTCATTTCCTTGATTGCCTTGCCCTTGGGTGCGTTCTTGCAAGAGTTGCAAAATTATCTGAGCATTGGCGTTGGTGGCTGCCATGATAGCTTGCCATGCCTCCGGAGGCAGAGGTGGTGGCGGATGGTTCGCCTGACTCCCTTCATTGCGTTCCGGATTCTGACGCGTTGGCGGAGCCATCCTGAAGAGGGTGACATCCGTTAGCATCTTGATAGACAGATAGACAAGTTGAATCAACGGATAGAAATTGCAACATATAGTCTTCACAATAAACATTCGAACGAGGATGAACGAATGAATTCCATAGTAAATCATCACACTTCCATTAAGGTGAGAAGCCACTTGATAAAGGATTGATGAATAAAATAAAAAGGTACGAGTGGAACAAATAAGTGGTAAGGATTACCCAATCACAAACCAAATATCTGCGGGAAGAAATGCTAAGAGCTACTTGAATCCCACCTATAAACTCCCAAAACTTTCTGGTTATGCAATCTGGTGTTGGGGATACAGGGGACACAAAATATATCACCCAAACTAGCAATCCCTAGATCCAGCTGTATCCATCCGTCAACACATAACCAAGAAACCTTCGGAAATCGTGTACCTCAACCTTCGAAAAGCATCCGTTATACGAGTTATGGCAATACTCCCGAACTCCCGCCCCAGTACTGGGTGGCGTCGAGGTGATCTCACCAACAACTGCATAAAAGAGATTTTCGATGTCGGCGAAACTCAGGTATTCCAGAACTGCAACGATAAAATTGTGACGACAACACCTCGGAGCTCAACTCCCCGGGACACTGCCACAACCCCTAAATGTCAGGAGGCACCAAGAACAATGTTCTCGTCACAAAACCATCGGAACGATTCTAAGATACCCGCGTGATCCTAAATTTTTTTAGTGAAATTTGAGGAGAGAAGAGTCAAAACTTCTACGTCAGGAGGCCTCACCAGAGCGACGAAGGACTGAGGAGTAAAAAGAATCCTACTCTCCGATATATATAATCCTAAGACTCAAAACATTTTTGTTCTAGACTCAACAACGCCAGCGATTCGATCAAGCAGGGGGCTCCTAAGTCGGGGATGGCTCTGATTACCAACTTGTAACGCCCACGATGCGGCTATATCTCCCACGTGTCGAGGCACGACTTAGAGGCATAACCGCATTGTGGTATTGTCGCAAGAAGGGTTATCTTCACACAATCCCATGTAATGAACAAGAATGGGATAACGAGAGTTGGCTTACAATCGCCACTTCACACAATACATAAATATAATTCATACATCATCCAAAATCCACACATAGACCGACTACGGTCAAATCCAAATGAAAATAAGATAACCCCAATTGCTAGATCCCCGATCGTCCCAACTGGGCTCCACTACTGATCATCAGGAAAAGAAACATAGTAACGACCACGTTCCTCGTCGAACTCCCACTTGAGCTCGGTTGCGTCACCTGCACTGGCATCGTCGGCACCTGCAACTGTTTTGGTAGAATCTGTGAGTCACGAGGACTCAGCAATCTCACACCCGCGAGATCAAGACTATTTAAGCTTATAGGAAAGGATGGTGTAATGAGGTGGAGCTGCAGCAGGCACTAAGCATATATGGTGGCTAACATACGCAAATGAGAGCGAGAAGAGAAGCAATGCAACGGTCGTGAAACTAGAAGTGATCAAGAAGTGATCCTGAAACTACTTACGTTCATGCATAACTCAAACCGTGTTCACTTCCCGGGCTCCGCCGAGAAGAGACCATCACGGCTACACACACGGTTGATGTATTTTAATTAAATCAAGTGTCTAGTTCTCTACAACCGGACATTAACAAATTCCCATCTGCCTCATAACCGCGGGCACGGCTTTCGAAAGATAATACCTTGCAGGGGTGTCCCAACTTAGCCCATTATAAGCTCTCATGGTCAACGAAGGATAAACCTTCTCCCGGGAAGGCCCGATCAGTCTCGGAATCCTGATTTACAAGACATTTCGACAATGGTAAAACAAGACCAGCAAAGCCGCCCAATGTGCCGACAAATCCCGATAGGAGCTGCACATATCTCGTTCTCAGGGCACACCGGATGAGCAGTCCGTACAACTAAAACCAAACCTCGAGTTTCCCCAAGGTGGCGCTGGAAAGGGCTCTAGTTTGGACCAGCACTCAGAGGAACACTGGCCCGGGGGTTCAAAATAAAGATGACCCTCGGGCTCTAGAAAACCCGGGGGAAAAAGGCTTAGGTGGCAAATGGTAAAACCAAGGTTGGGCCTTGCTGGAGGAGTTTTATTCAAGGCGAACTGTCAAGGGGGTCCCATAAATCACCCAACCGCGTAAGGAACGCAAACTCAAGGAACATAATACCGGTATGACGGAAACTAGGGCGGCAAGAGTGGAACAAAACACCAGGCATAAGGCCGAGCCTTCCACCCTTTACCAAATATATAGATGCATTAATTAAATAAGAGATATTGTGATATTCCAAAAATATCCATGTTCCAACATGGAACCAACTTCAACTTCACCTGCAACTAGCAACGCTATAAGAAGGGCTGAGCAAAAGCGGTAACTTAGCCAAACAACGGTTTGCTAGGAAAGGATGGTTAGAGGCTTGAGATGGAAATATGGGAGGCATGATATAGCAAGTGGTAGGTAGCGCAGCATGGCAATAGAACGAACAACTAGCAAAGCAAAGATAGAAGTGATTTCGAGGGTATGGTCATCTTGCCTGCAAGGTTCTCAGAGTTGTCGAAAGCTTGATCCTCGTAAGCATACTCAATAGGTTCCTCGTTCACGAACTCGTCTCCTGGCTCTACCCACAGCAAGAACACAAGCAATGGAACCACAATCAATCTCGGGAAATGCACAAACAACATGATGCAATACATGAAAGATATGCGAGATATGATATGCGATGCGTATGCGTGCTCCGGAAGCAAAAGGATGAATAAGGCAGTAACTTGGCAAACCAAGTATGCCACTGGAAATACGAGATGATTTCGGTCGAAATCGATATAAAGATCACCGGAAATGGATGCACGGTTTGCAAATGGCAAGCAAAACAAGAATGACACGATTCTGCGATTAACGGCATGATAGCACTTAGAATACATCACGTAACTATGCTACAACACTCCAACATAGCAACAAAGCATATGGTAGTAATTTACAGGAGATGCTTGACAAAAGATGAACAATGAGCTACGGCTAGATCACAACATAACAGGCTCAAACAAGCATGGCAAAAGCGCAAAAACACATGCTACAGGAACTTAACATAACAAAACAAGGCATGGCATAAATCTACTAAATGCATAGAACAAAAGTCCCTTACTGACCATGAGCCAAAAAGGATCAGAAGATATGATGGCAACCATGTAAACATAGCAAGTTTCGTTAACAGGTTCCAGACTTAGCAGAAAACAGAGCATCGCAGTAAACAGAATTATGAAGGCATCTTGGTGAGCTTGATTCACTCACCACAAAGAAATGCATGACAAAACAAGCATATCTACAGAAATATGGCATGTTTATCAAGCTATCCATGGCAAGAGAAAATACATAGCATGTATGGATAAACTACAACAACCTTGGCAATATTGAATATCACGTAAACAATCTCCCAGGAACATTTTATAGCAAAAGTAGAGCAAGATTAAGACATGCTATGGCACTCCATAATTGGAAACAGGGGCATGGATGGATAGAGCACAACTATATCTACAAAACATCCTTACTGAACATAACTAAAAGGAGCATGGATCTCTCTGTATACACATGGATACATGGCAACAAAATAACAGCAGAAACAGACGGTGAAATTACCAAGTCCCTGAAAACAGAAACATCACAAAGCCTAGTTTGCATGCTTGTGCTAGTCACTAAATAGAGCACAAAAATACATGGCATACACCTCTGTGAAGATGGCATGGCATACATCAAAACACATGTAGAGGTCCTACTCATAAGAGGCACACATCAATAGCAACAAAAATAACAAATCACCAAGTTCTGATAAGTAACAGCAGTAAATATCATATAGCACTCTTGCACCAGGGATTTGGGCATCAAGATGGACTCAAATGAGCATGGCACAATGGAACAAAATGAAGAGCATCTCGAGGCGAACATTTCGATATATTATACCTACAAAACGGAGCTATGTGCAGGGAGTTATGATGCGTCAAATTATGCAACAGAATATAACATAATCAGGACTTGGAGAATTTGGGAGGAGGGAAAAAAGTCAACCTAGCGGATCCAGCCCGATCTAGGGTTTGGCGCTCGGATCGAGGACGGCCGGGGCTCCTCGCCGGAGAAGGGGCGGTGGCCGACCGGAGTTGGAGAGGAGGGAGATGGCGGCCGGAGTCGGGGCTCGGGGGAGGCACGGACGACGCGCACGGGCCCGCGGGGCCGGCGACGTCCTTGGGCGACGGGGAGGCGGCGACCCCGACGGCGGCCAGCGGGGCGGCTGCGGCGACGCGGTGAAGCCGTGGCGGCGCCGGGCGGCGAGGAGAAGGCGCCGGGCGGCGGGGAGAAGTCGCGGGCGGCGGGGACAGATGGGCTTGGCGGGCCCGCCTCGG